>NC_084881.1:29013293-29341587 GCF_023558435.1 Drosophila sulfurigaster albostrigata
CATCGTCATCATCATCATCAGGTGCAACAGGTTCTTCTTCTTCTTCTACTGCATCTTCCCCATTCTTTCTCTCTAATGAGGCAGTTTATAGAATTGACACATTACTGTCAGGCAACAATGAGCAAAGTCGCGACACGACACGACAACAACATTTTCCACTTGCCTGATTTTTTGCTTCCTCCTTCCTCCGCTCTCACACCAAATGAATTGTGCTTGAATAATCTTCTGCCAAGCACGTGATTGACCAGCCAACAACAACAACAACTACTAACGTAGCTCGGGTTTATTATCAATTGTGCAAGTTTGCATGAAGATGGCCCAGTTAGCAACAAAGTATCTACTTTAGTATTCGTATTAGCACAGCTGAATGGCTCTAATTAGGAATGCAATTGCAGCTGTTCTGTCACGATGAGACATATTTCGAAAGTGGATGGATGGATGGATACAGCTGATAGATTGCTTTGAGAGCAGACAGATAGAATGCTGTATTTAGTAATTTCTAAAGATTGGTTGTTTAAACCAACAGTTTTACTTTTGCTTAAATTAAAATTAAGTTTATATACAAATCTTTTAAAAATGTTATTAAATTCTAATATTTAATATTAGTGACTTTAGCTTATAGATCTAAAAATGCTTTACAAAATTAATCAAATATTTCGAAAGCTGTAGATGGATGAATGATAGATTGCTATTATAGGCATATAGAATGCTGTATTTAGTAACTTGTAAAGTAAAACAAGCTATAGTTTAAGTACGAAATTCTTAGAAATTTTATCAAGTTCCAACATTTAGTATTAGTGACCTATAGATCTAAAAATACTTTACAAGCATTTAACAAAACATTCCAATAAAATGTAAAGTTAAAGTTAAAATTTTAATTAAGTTAATATTAAAGTTGAAGTTAATATTAAAAATAATGTTAATGTTAAAGCTAAAGTTAATATTAAGTTAAAGTTAAAGGTAAAGTTGGAATTGAAATTAAAGTAAAAGTTATTATTTAAGTTATATGAGAGTGAATGTTAAAGAAAAATTCAAATAAGTTATTACAAGTTAATATTAATGTTAATGTTAATGTTAAAGGTAATGTTATTGTTAATATTAATATTAATGCTAATGCTAATGCTAATGCTAATACTAATGCTAAGCTAAGCTAGAGAGTTGATCAATTATAACCGGCAGAAATATTAATAATTCATGACAATTGATAGAGAATTAAAACAATAAGTGAGCAGAATTCAGTTTATATTGTTGCTAAGCGAAGCAAGGTAAAAAGGCTTGAAAAGTAAAACATTAATACGTAAGCAAAGCTAATTTATCTAAATTTAGTTAGATAAAGTGTCAGACAGTTTAATAAAAATACAGCTAAATATGTATATTAAATATATATAAATACTTTAGTTGATAAAAATATAACAAAGAAGGAATTATTGTCAAAGTTAAGTCTTTCAGATTAATAGATTCTTAAGTATATCAGAAGTCTCTCCACTTGCCCTTTCGCATAAGTAAACAGAAAAATTCTTCAACTTAATTAATTACCAAGCAAATTTTACAAACATTTATTTATGCACCTCATAAATGATGTATCTAATAAATTGCTTCGCTTTTTTTTACTCGACAGACCTGCAGAAATCACATAAAATCCGCTTCACCTGAGAACCATTACAAAGCCGTTTGTCGCGCCTTGGTAACGGAAACAATAGAACTGCGAATTTTTCTGCAGCAAGTGCTAAACAATGGTAAGTCAGAGACAAATATGATGTTGAACCATATATGTTAAGTATTGTTTAAAACATTTCTAGGAGGAGCTGAAAAGTTTATCGAAGCCACATCTCAAACATCTCAAACGACACAGAAAGAACTGGCGAAGCTGGGCTTCAACGACTGGGTGAGTTACCCTATAAACTACTATATATAGATATGGTTTTTTTTTTGTTGCTGCGTTATGCAATCATTACGAAAAACCGCTAATGGACTTTAAAGTGGAGCTACACTCGGATTGCAGAGTGAGACTGAGACTCACGATTCATTGGCTGCTATTTTGGCGCACCTCTTCCAATTCGAAAAGTAGTCAACTACATACCATCGTCATCGTCATCGTCATCGTCATCGTCATCATCATCACAATTATCATTAACATTATCATAGAGATCACGCGCTTTATTGTGGTTTGTTCAGAGAGAGGGGGGAGGAGAAGTTTTTCCGCTTGCTCTTTTTTTTTCACAAACCTCAACTGGGCCAAACGAAAAAAGTGAACCATTTCACGAAATTCACTTTTAATTTTAATAATCGACTCGCTGCCCATCATCCTAATGAGTTTCTTCGACTCTGTTTTTGGTGAGATACATTTAATGGGCGACACATTAACGCCAACAATATTTCGATTCACATTCGCTTTGGTATGTGTTTGTTGTTTGTTTGTGACCTTTGGATGAAAAATGTCGAGGCCGTTCAAAGGAATTCGCTTGTGGTTGCCATTGGACCTCCAAAAACTCATTGAGACACACACGCAAATTGGCGAAACACGCAAACAAATTTATTATTTCAGTTGAGAAATTCGAACTGATATTAAATGTATTTAGCTCATTTGCACCTCAAGGTGTATAAGTTCCTGCGAACAGCTTGCGAACGAGTTCAATTAAGATGTTTAACTCAATTTGAACGATATAAAAACAAGCCATGATAAATGTAGCGATCAACTGCAAATACGATATGAATTGAAAGATAGAATAATAATACTTGTTTTACAGTTTTTTTCTCCTATAATTATAAAAGTTTTAATCTTTTTCTGTGGATCATTTTATTAGTTCAATTTCACTCTCTTTAAGTATGAGTATTTTAAGAAAGACTTTTCATTTTGTATCCCTCTCGAAAAATCATCGTCAATACTTTAAATTCTTTTAATATCCGCTAACTAAAGGGTAGAAGCTTTGGGCCTGCATAAATTGTATTATGATTCTTGAAAATTTGGTTACGATTAGTTCAAAATTGTAAAAGGTATTTGAGCAATACTTTTGTATGGCAAAAACACCAACAGCAATCTGGTTTATTTTGTTCTTTGTAGTATATTTTAAATGTAGTTCTATATCGATATACCAATTATAGAATTTGGTATATTTTAAACTTAATACCGTACTGTTTTAATTTAATTCACGATGAGTCCTAGATGCATTGGCTAAGAATCTGGTATATTTTGTACTCTATGGTATGTTTTTAATATACTATATCGATATACTAAATATAGTCTTTGGTATATTTTTTAGTATTTTTTTGGGTATATTAATTCGATATATCTTTTATTTTTGTAGTATATTAATTTGGTATGTTTTTAGTATTTTTGTGGTATATCAATTTGGCATATTTTTAGAATGTGGTTTAATTGAAAATGGTATTTCACAGTAGCTTTCTTTCTTGTTTTTAATATATTTTCCATAACATTAGCCAATTTGGCTATAGCGCAGCTCGTTTACAGCCAAGCTGACCCTTAAACACACCCTTGTCAAGTCGCCTTGGGAAAACGCCCAGCGCGAATAATTTTTCGCACGTTGCCAAAGAAAAACCGCAAAAAAATGAGTTCGCGTGTGCTAAACTACAAGCAGGAGGAGGAGGAGAAGGGAGGGTATCACATGTCTTATATCATGCATGCTATATACTATATATTTGTATATGTTATATATCCATGACAAGAACACCTATCAAAACCACACATAAGTAATTTAATGAAGGAAATTTGCATACGCTTGATTAAAAGCTATAAAGAAAATAAAGGCGAGGTAATCAAAGACTATAAAAAACAAAGAGAGAGAGAGAAGAGAGATGGAGGGAAGAGAGAGATAGGGAGAAGAGAGAGTGAGCTTGATTCTTTCTATAAATGTATTTTACAACAACCGAGCGATATGTAATTTCCAGCAATTGTCACAGTTTTGATTAAAAACTCGGGTCTCTCTTATCAGTCATTGAATTGATAACGTAGTTTTGTTCGAATCACCTGTCTATTGAGTTCTACACACTATAGAAACTGTTTATATTATATATGAGTAAAGTCAGCGTATTTTTTATCAACTTCTCGGTAGCCAAACAGCCTTCAGAATGTCAAACAATGGAAGAGTGTCTTCTTCTCTCTCCCAAAAAGAAACACCATTGTAGACCGGAACGAACCCACGCGATATGGAAGAAACGCAACGGTTTTCGGATCTGCTGTTGCTATTTTCTTTTTCTCATTTTCGTTTCTTTTTTTTTTTTTTGATTGTTGCCCTGATTTTTTGGATAGAGCTTTACGCCGGAATTGCTCGAATTCTTTTGTGTTTCTTCATTACTTTTGCTTCTTTTATTTAGAGTTTTTTCTTTTTTTATCTCGCTTCATGCTTTGTTGCTCTTGATCTGGCGGGGGGTAACCCAACAACTGAGTTCTAGTTAGTTGGCATTGCTTATTTCGGAGGGAGTACGTGCTTTCGGGATGGCTGCACTCCAATGTCTGCCAAGCATTGTCAGCACCTAATTTTGATTAAGTTTCTTAGTTAGAATGTGCTTTAAAATGCAAGCATTAGCATTTAAATGTTCTAATGTCGAAATTCTACTAAAAATCAGATTTTTATATTTGAAATATATTTATTGAAAAAGCTTTTGGTTCTGTTTTGTAAGTTTTGGATAAGAAAGTACATGAAAGCATGCCCAGGAAATGCATTTTAATTCATAATGTAGGAATTCGATTTCCTGCCTTTAAATAATTTCTAAATACACAAGAATAATAAATAAATATTTTGAATACTATTAATTAATAAGAAATCAGATTACATAATATTAAGCTCAAATAACAAGCAAGCTTTGATAATTAGAAAGCACATGAAAGCTTGTCTGAAAAACTTTAGTTAGTTGCTCCCTTTTGTATTGTATTGAATCGAGATATTTGTTACATTATCTTCTCCTTTTTTCATTCTTATTTGGTAAAGTTTTGTAAAATCGAAATATTTGTTAAACTGAAAGCACATGAAAGCTTGCGATTATCTTTAAGTTGAGCAATCAACCTAAAGGCTCAGCTAAGTAGCTGCAATTGGCCACTTTGCTACATCGTCTTGCCCTTTTTAGTGGTTTTATTAAGTGACTGCGGACTATGTCTATCCCTCTCTCTCTCTCTCTCTCCCACTTTTTTCCCTATCTCTCTTTCCCTACTCCCCTGCATATTTACCGTACCCTAAGCACTGCTATCCATGCATATCCAAGCAAAACATTAACTGCATTTCCCTAGACAAGAGGCCTACATGTGTTTCGCTTTGCTGCCTGCCATGATGATGATAATTATGACGACGATCATCAACATCGGCAACATCATCATCAGCATGTTTCAACTTGATTATGAGGTATGCAAAACACACGTTGTTGCCCCAAAAATACGAAAAAACAGCGACTGAAACTGAAATAGAAAAACACACACAAAAAAAAGGCAAATAAAGAAAAGTGAGTTTTGTGCTACGCACATGTGCGATAATTCATGCAACATGCCACGGCAAGCTTAACAACAACAACAGCAACAACTGGCAACTGGCAACAAACTGTTGCAAGCGCTTCCGGAAGCTGCCACACGTTTGCTTATGATGCGCAGTAGTTGTTGCCAATTGTTGTTGCATTTATTGAAGCGCAACATCTTCGGCAACATTTGTCGGCAGTTGTTGTTTTTGTTGTTCGTGTCGATTATGCGATTGTGTCAAAAGAGAAACATGTGCCACACGCTGTCGCCTCCCACCTTTGTGGCTGATCTTCGCCCTCTCTCCCTTTAGGCGACTGTTGCTGTTGCATGCATGTTTAATGAGCTGCCTCCAAATTTATTGCCGCAAATTGATGCAGTTGTTGACAGGAACAGGAAAAGCAACGACTGATGAAAAGTGAAAATGCGAATAACTGTTACATCTAGTTAACCAGCATCCTCCCCTCGCTTGTCACTCTCCCCTCGCCACTCTCCAATTTCGTTGCCATTGTGTGCTAAATACGCTTCCTGTCGATCACACATTACTCATACGCACTGTTTAACCCGCCAACTGCAATTGCCGCAAGTGTCGCACGTTATGTGCAGCGTTTGCTTCGTCGTCTCTCATTAATTGAATTCATATTCATTCGTTACGGCTTAAAAAGTGAAAACTAATTGAGCTGCAAAACCAGCTTCAAGTTGCAACTTGCAACTGCAACATCGATTTACTGCCGCTGCTCAGCTGATTAAAGTGAACGGTGAATGCGGCACAAAACTACCTCTAGTTAGTTAGTCTCACTAAATCCAAGTACTGGATATACTATTGTCTAACTCCCTCTCTTCACCCCGCCTTCTACTTCCAAACTCAGCACGAACTGGAGTTGTGGAGAACGTTGCAAGTACTATAAACTATGTCTTTTTGCACAACTTGAACAACTGCATGTCTTCTCTCAAGCATTTGCAATGCATGCTCCACAATTTGCTTAAAATGCATTCATGTTGCCTCTTTAAATTTTATTACCTCAATTAAATTAAATTAGCTGCTACTAAGTGCTGAAATCAATCACTCGAAACTAAGTTAAAACTAGTGTTGAATAATGAAAAGTAATAAATAAAAGCTGAAATCTATCAGTCGAAACTCAGTAAAAACTTGAGTAGTAAAGAATGTTGAATCAATCAATGTCAATCAATCGAAACTATCTTAAAACTTAAATACTGAAAAGAATAGTTCACAACTTTGGCTTAATTTAAAAACCTTTTCAAGTGGCTTACTAAAACTTAAATTAACGCAAATTATTGCCAGTAAATCACAATTCATTAAGATTTGTGTCAAGCTCTAGAATGCATTTTATCGCTTGAATAAAAGTCGTGAAAAGCAATTACTAGGTCAATTAAATTTTAAGTGTTCTATAGTAAAAGCTGACAGCATTGAAAGTATAGAGAATAAAGCAAAAGTTAAGGAGCAAAATAATCTAGTAAATAAATTCGATTAGTTTATGCAATTTTGAATTTTTTACATTCTAATTCGAAACTTAGATAAAGAATAAATAATTTAGAAGCACTTTTACTGAAGTCTTTATACCCGCTGCCCATTGGGTAGAAGGGTAATAATATAATATATAATTAGACTCAGTGCCTGCAGGAAATATATGTACCACGGATATAAAGTCGTATCCGATCAAATAAAAATTGTAGAAGTTATTTAAGCAATAGTTTTGTATGGATCTTAGTTGTGTTGGTTGACAATCTGGTATATTTTACCAGAATGTAGTACTTTGTTTATTAATATACCAAATATAGCATTTAATATATTTTCAGTATTTTTTGGTATATTTGGTATATTTTTAAATTAATATTTTACTTGTTTATTGTTAAAAAAAAAATTGACAACAATGAATGTAAAGAAACTAAAGCAAAAGTTGAGGAACAAATAAATTTAGTAAATAAATTTGATAAGTTTATGTTATTTTGGACTTCTTTCTAATTCGAGACTTCATCATTTGATAAAAAACAATTCATTTAGAAGCGCTTCTACTGCAGTCTTTATTGTTTATATTGTAGTTGAACTTTTGTAACTTATTTTTCTATATTATGATTGCACTTTTATAAAATAAAAGATTTCTAGCTTTATATTTATTCCCCCATCTGAGACACAATCTAATCTGTAATGATGTATTTGTTTTCTCTCTCGTTTGCAGGCACGCTTTTGGGTGCAGGTAATCGATGAGCTGCGACGTGGAGTGCGACTGAAGAAGCGCAATTACGAGCGCACGCCCATCGAATACGAGCTGACGCCCTACGAGATACTCATGGGCGACATACGAGCCAAGTGAGTGTTGTGGAGAAAAACCGCAAATCGAGATTTCTCTTTCTACAAAACAATGTTTCTAATTCCCTCTGTGATTTTTCCCCATTCTCGTTGGCAACCGCAGAAAGTATCAATTGCGCAAGGTGATGGTGAATGGAGATATTCCGCCTCGTGTCAAGAAGGATGCCCATGCGATGATCTTGGACTTCATCAGGTCGAGGCCACCATTGAAAAAGGTGTGTGTGTGTTTGTGTGTGTTCCCCATTCCCAATTCTCATTACTCTCTCTATTCACCTCAATCTTTCTCTCTCCATCTTCTAGGCCGCTGATCGTCAGTTGGGTCCGCCGTTGAAGCTGATTCCCTCACCGCGTGAACAGTTGATGGAATCGATACGCAAGGGCAAGGAACTGAAGCAAATAACACCGCCAAAATCGCCAAATCTCAGGCAGAAAAGTAGGTGCAATTTTAATATTCCCTTGAAATGATTTCTCCCCTAGTTTTCAACTTGAGATTTTTAGTACTTTTCGATCAGAACAAATCGTAAAATTCCCCTGTTTTGTTTTCCACTTTTTACACGTTCGACTAGTTCCAAATTTTAACAGAAAAAATTCACAAAAAAATAGTGTTGACACTTAAAAAAGTAAATATGCATTTGGTACAATACACAGAGTATACACTAAATAAATATATAGAAGAAAGTATGAAAGTATGCTAATAACGGGTTCAGGATTTAATGATAGGATCAAAGTTGCCGAACATCAAATATTTGGGAAAGAAAGAGTGAATAATTCAATGGAACATCCAATTTATTAGAAAGAAAAAGTAAATAATTCAATGGATGTGCCATCATTATCATTTATGAAAGATTATTCAGAGTTCAAAAGGGGTTACAGATAAGATTATTTGGGTTTTTAAAGTAAGAGAAGTTTTAGCTTATTCGCTTAGTGTACCAGGGTTGCCATACTCTCTTAGGAGTGTTTAAATAATTAATTAAATTCAAAGATTTTAAGAAATATTCTTATTTATTTCATTTGTATTAGTATGTATATTAGGGAATCTCAGCTTTAAAGATATATAATTTAGAAAACATATTTCCAAGAATAAGCGAGGATTTAGGGCTGTCTAGATAGGGTTGTCTAGATAGGCAATTCTTTTAATAGAATAGTAATTAAGGGTTGTCTGGAAAGGCAATAATTTAAAAAGAGTTGCAATCATTCTCTAAGAAAAGTGTTAAAGAAACATATATTTTAAATTACTATATATCTTATTTACATTGGATTGAGATTATATAGTATATTTACTATTCCGTATATAGTTTGTTATAACGGTTATCACGAGGTTATATATTTACTATTCCATATGTAGGTTTGCTATATCTTATAACTATAGGGATACCAAAAGTTTACCTACTTATTATCTTATTACTAAAGGGGTTAACTAGAGTTTACATAGATACGTAATTCCCCCTTTTCTATGCCCAATTCGCAAACAACTTATTGACTTAGGGTTGCCAAGAGCTTGTTTAGTAGCTATTCTATGTGTGGCTTACAAGCATTTTTATTGGCTTTGGGTGTGCTACCTTCTGTCTGGGCAGGATTGTCATCATGCTTTTCCAAAATTTTAAATGCCAGCTGCTCATAAATTGTTGTCATCCACATGCGGCGGCCTGTCAGCTTGCCGCAAAAGAGAAGAAATAAAAAGAAGTAGAAAAAAAACTTGTTAGCTGCGAACAAAAGTTTTCACTGCACTTGTCGGTGCCCCATTGTACGCCCCAGTCCGTTGCACCTCCCCCCTCTCCCCCTCTAGCCATGGCATCACATTGCCTTGCCTGTCGTCTGTCTGTCTATTTGTCTGGCTGCCTGTCTGTCTGTGTTTGTGTTTGTTTGGCCAATTGCCGTTGCCGGCATGCGCATGCCAGCATAGATCAAAAACGGCAACAATTTCCAATCGTTGCTGTTGCTGAAGGAAGCGTGCAAAATTGTGACACACAAAGATAGCGACGACGGCACGACAACCACAACGATGCAGCCATCGCTGATGATGATGATGATAATGATGATGCCTGATAATAATGATGACAACGACTCTCTGGCGCTATGTTTGTTTGTCTGCTGTGGGTTATATTTATTTGCCAGACAGACAGAATACAGTATTTGCCAAGTGTTCGATTTAAAAAAAAAAAGTGTTGCATACGCACGTGCGCTGACTGTAAATTCAAATTTACATGTAGAGCCTAAAAGTATGCAGTGAATTCTTTAAATATTCACTCGGCCGCATGACTAAGCACAGCGTAAACAAACCGATTCGAATAACCGTTAGAAACAGTTTAAAAAGTGTCATTCACTTTCATTAGCTTGCGTTGTAAAGTTTATCAATTATCGTGCTTACGCACTTGCCGACTCTCTCTCTTTCTCTCTGTCTCCCTCGCGACGTCATCAAAAGCGGCTTCTCGCAAACGCAAACTCGTGACGTAAGAAAAGCAACAACAGCAGCGAATGCAAATGCTTTAAATGTCAGAAACCAAAACAAAGCGTGCGCTCTCTTTAAAGCGCGCTCTCTCTCTCTTTCGACGTCGCTCTCTTTAGCGCAACGCATGCGCAGAGCGCAGCAAAGCTTTTGAGCTTGAGCCCATGTGTGTGTGCAGAAGCAGAGACGAAATGTCGTCTCGACAGTTTTGCGTTAAGCTTCTGCGGTGTCGCTTCGGTGTTGTTGTGGCTGTGCTGCGGCGAGAGAGACGCGACGCGTGGCGCGAGTGAAAATGAAAACGACCCGATTAACAAACTGTTTTCAAAGCACACACACAAAGTATTGAACGCACAATCAATCAGTCAATAACTCAACCGTCGTCGCAGTCGCAGCACAACCCCCAAAAAGAACAACAACAAAGGGAATAGTTGTAATAATAAAAAGGAACACACGACACAACTGTCAACGACTGGCAAACAATACAAGCGCGCGGGGGCGGGGGAGGGTTGCTTTTGGCTACGGATCGATAGCTTGAATGCAACCGTGCAAAAGTGAAAAATACACAGCAGAAAGAGAGAGAGAAAGGGAGAGGGAGTGTGAGTGAAGTAAAGTGATTCCCTTAGTGTAAAGTGTCCTCTGGAAAGTGGAGCAACAGCGCCGGAGGACTGGGGCAATGCTTGCCTAGAAAAACGAAAGAAAGAAAAAGAAAAAGCTAAGAAGAAGGAAAACTCAACTCAAATGGATGCCAAACAATTGACGACGCCCAGTGGCAAACGCACAACAGCCGCCTCAGTGTTCAAGTCGCATCATCATCCGCATTCACATCCACATCATGTTGTACGCAACGCGGACATTGTTGATGTTGCAAGCGATGCGTCGCTTTACTGCGGCAGTGAAACAGAACCCGACGCCGAAGACGATGCAACAGCAACAACAACAACGCCACAGCAATCGCCAATGCAATCGCAATCACAATCGCAGCCACAGCCAACGCCACGTGCTGCGCCGCGTGTTGCAAGTGCAACAGCAACGGCAACCGCTGCTGTCAATCCGCCAACACCAAAGCCCCGTCAGGCTGTCAAGTCATCAAAAGGTAGCATGAAGAAACAAAAAAACTTGTTATCCGATCCGAATTTGCTTTGACCTGCTTTCAATTTGTGTGCAACACCGAGGGGAGGGGAGGGCGAGGGGTGTGTGCGGTGCATTTAAGGAGCAAACTTTGCATGCCACAACACACTCAGCTTGCACCTTGTGGCAGCAACACTTCACAGCTCGCATTGCAAGTTTCTTAACTAAAAAACCTTGAAGGTGCATTTGGCTCTTTAGGAAAATTCACTGCTCAGTGAAGTGTGGCAACTAAGAAGAAGAAAGGGTTGGAGTCGCCTCCCAAGTGTAATGGATCCTTGGTCAGAACTGCTAATTGCAGGCTCTAAACTTGGCCAAAAGTTAGCTGTTCCATATAGTTAATGGCCATTTGTTTGAGGGTTTTCTATGCTGGGCAATTAAGATTGTTAAAATTGGATTAAACCAGTTTTTAGGAAGGAATTTGGATATTGATTTCATTATTAAAGTAATTTAAGATTGGAAATTGAGCTAAATTTCTGATTATAGCTTAACTTAAATTTATTAGCTTAGACGTCTGATGTTCTAACTCGGGATTCTTAATTTACAAACACTAAAAATTTTACTTATAATATGCCTTCGCCTTTAGCTCCAATAAATTCTCATGAAAATTTGCCATGCTTTAGACTAATGTTCTTAGTTTTAAGAATTTGTTCCTAAAGTAGTCTTATTTCAAAAACATTGTTTTTAAGAAAAATGCCGTTGATCTTTTTTTCCAGTGCATATTTTCAATTCCAAGAATAATACATTCAAATTCTTGTAATCTTTTAAATCTTTTCCCTATTTACTTATGATTTTAGCACATATTGAAATTCAATGGATTTAAATTATATTAGTTAAACCTTTTTGCATTTTCTATAGTTTCTAACATTTATTCAAACCACCTTTAAACCTCCGATCCTTAAGGATGCCTTTAGGCACTCATCATATGATTTGTATTATTTGAAAAACGAGAGGTTTTTAAGTCATTTGAGTTATAGTTGTCAGTTGGCAATAATCATATATCAAATGTCATATGTATATGGACAACTGACAAATATAATTCTATTAAAAAGCTTTTCGTTTTTTCAGATAAAACAAATTAAATGATGAGTGTCTCAAGAAAACTCTAAAAACTCTGGGAATTAGAGAATTTAAGAGTCTGCGATTTTTTCCTCAATTTTCTTTAAGACATTTACTGTGTTCCTATATTTGGTATTGTATTAGATAATTCACTATTAGCTTAGCTTTAAGATTGGCAATTTCAAGAGTGATAAATTGACTTTTTCTAGCTGTCAAATAATTCACATTATTCACATTCATTTGAATAGTTCGATATGTCAAAAGTTCCCATTAAAGTCCTTCTTTCAAATGCGTGCATGCAAATGTTGTGGGATTTGTCTAGACAGCGTCTAGTTCTTAGAACGTTTATGACTTTTATTTTAAAAAGTTGTGTCCGCTTCTTAGAAATTCCCCCAAATTAAACTCACCTCTTTAGACTAAAACTGAATACTTAACGAAGTCCAAAAAAAAAGAGCGCTGCTTCAGCATTCTTTAGTAAATATTTTTAGCTATAATAAATGTGGTCTAGACTGTTTTGCATACCCTGTACATTAGGCGAAAAGGGTATATAGAAAGAATGTGTTATAGATTAAAAAATGTGTTTAAATAACTTTGATGAACTAGGGAAATAAATTCAACTCAATTTAAAAGCGCAGTTTAAAGTCGAGTTTGCAGCTTTTTAGTCACAGCTCTCACTCGCTAAGCATAAGCATAATAATAATAATAATAATATTTCTGGGGACGGGTGTATAACTTAATAATGCCGTGTCGGCATCGCAGCGATAATCCAAAGTGTGACCCCACATGAAGTGCGACGACGACGACGACGACAAGAAACATGCTCTTCGGGTTAATTTCCCAAGCACTTTTTACGAGCATTGCGCAAGTGAAGATGAAGTGAGGAGAAGAGGCAGCCAGAGAGGAGGGAGGGGGAAGAAACATGTAGAACTATTAAATGCGTTAAGTTAATGTTAACGGTTTTGTTGAGGCACTAAAAACAAACAACAAAAAGAAAAGAAAAGAAACTGAAGCCGACGATGACAACGTAAAATTCGCTCGACTGTCTAATTGCAAAATGAGTATACGCCCGGTGGGACAGCGAAGGAGAGTGTGGAGAGGGGAGTGAGTTATGCAACTGGCAATTCGCATGTAATCTAATCAAAAGCTGCACTCACAATAGAACCGGCTTTTCCCATAGAAGAGTTTCCCATACGATCAAAAGTTATCTCATTTCATTTCTTTCTGTCTTCTTCAAGTGCTTCCAAATTCAACAAATCCAACATTGTCGCGCTCCAGACAGCGGCTCATCAAAGTGGATTTCTCCAAGTTGCAGGTAAGTTGCCTCAGAGTGTGTGGCATGCAACTAATTAACTGATCAACTCAATGAATCTTTTTCAACCTCTAAATAGGACGACGAGCATTTCTTTGATGAATCGAGCATAAGCAGCGCAGCTTCCACAGCCGCAGCTGCGGCTCATCTCGCTGAGTTGCATCGCTACTCACAGCCCAAGATGCCACCATATCCCATCGGAGGCTACATGCTCGGCAGCCAGACGAGGCACGATTCCCCGGCGACTCTAATGCGACCGAGACGCACAAGTAAGTATCTGAGAAATGCGATATTAGCTACGATATTGTTTGGTAGAGTGCACAAGGCATGAAGGAACACGTTCTGGGCAACTCTAGGGTCTAGGGTTGCCACTCGAGTACTTACTCAAGCAGAGAAAAAGAGTGTCACCAAACTGAACTCGATCCGAATAGGTGTTAAGCAAACACGTATCTTAAAGATACTCTCGAATTTCACACAATACTTATAGATAGATAGATGGATTATACAACTTATAATAGGTATTATTAGGTTGAAAGATTCATTTGACAACTGAAGAGCAAGGAATAGCTTAGATATCTTAAATATACTCTTGAGTTTCACACAATACTTATTGAAATAGATTATATAACTCATAATACTTTTTGTAATAGATTATACTACTTATAGAAGGTATTATTTGGATGAAAGATTCATTCGACAACTGAACGGCAAGCAAAAACTTAGATATCTTAAAGATACTTTTGAATTTCACACAATACTTATGGATAGATAGATAGATTATACTACTTATTATTTAGACGATAGATTTATACAACGTCTAAGCAACAACATGCAATAGATTAGATATCTTAAAGATACTCTCGAGTTTCACACAATACTTATTGAAATACATTGTATAACTTATAATACTTATTGTAATAGATTATACTACTTATAAAAGGTATTATTAAGTTAATAGATTTATACAACAACTGAATAGCAAGCCAGAGCATTATTAGGTTGATAATTGATACCATTCGCAAGATGCTTTCTCATGCTTGATAATGATGCTTTTTGTTAGAGGCAGCTTCATTGATACTCAATAGTTATTTTGTTGAACTAGTTTTGAGTTGACCATGAAATACATAAAGGGAATTTTAAGCGCTTCTTTGTTTGCCATAAATTAATCAACTAAGTGTGAAAAAGTATTAAATACAGCAAAGCAACAAAATAGGTCCAATAATTTGATATATAAAAGACTTTGTATTATTTTGATTATTATATGCGATAAAAGTATATCGATAAAAATAGATCGCATAACATATTGAAAATATTCCACAGCCTCTTTTGTATATCAAATTATTGACCTATTTTTAAGCTTTGTTAAAACAAACAATTTAAGTTCATTGATAGCAAAAAGTCTTTTGTTTTCGTGCTAACTTTACTGAATAATTTATTCAAGAAATGTGCATAATATTAAATCAGTTCTTTTGCATTTTCTTAAAAAACAGTTTCAGAAATATGAAGATAAAATTGAATATAGAAAATAATATAAAAATATACAAGAAATTAGAATTCTTCTTCCAATGAATAGAGTTTAATATAGAATTGAGTATTCCCCTGAATTTGAGAGCTGTTCCAGCATACGATTTCTCTGCAATTTCGCGTCTCCTGCTTACTTTGTGCACTTGCTTCGCTCGGCTCTTTGATTGCACTTTAAACTAAGTATTATTTTATGCCTTAATCTATGATGTGGTTTTTGTTTATTTAATTTTAATTTATAACGTTTTTATTTCTTACTTTTTCCACCCTTCCCCCTCTAAAAAAAATCAAAGGTATTTGATCGTTTTTAATTATTAATTACTGATCTGAACACACAAAAAAACAAACAATAACTAATTAATATAAACTTAAAAAGACGAAAAATATGTATTATATTATGCCAAAACACGCACTAAGAACAAATTGATTGAGTGGAAAGCAAATTGGTGTGGTTATGGAAGCACACACACACACACAATTACACACAGACACACACACACAACAAGAAAAAAGTTTAATCTCGAAATATTTGTAAAAAAGAAAATACAAAGCAAGAAAACTAAATTAATGGAAACGAAGAGAAAAGCAAAAGCAATTTATAATTTAACTAACAAAACACTTTTGGTTATTGTGCTTTAATTCAATTATATAATATTATTTTATATTATATATATTCAATATATATTTTTCAACGAAATACGCTTATAACAAACAACAACAAAAAAAAAACGAAACAAATCGCGACAACGAAACGAAACGAAACTTTTCAAACGCTGCCTAAAACTATGCAACACTATTTTTAATGCTGGGCAGAAGAAGAGCTGCAAACGCAATCACAGCAGCAGCCACCGCCTCCTCATGCCCCGCTCCCGCAACAGCAATCACAGCAAGAGCAACAGCATGCACAAGCCTTGACTAAGGACGAATATCACAGATTCTTCGATAATGCGCTGGAATGTAAATATCTCCATATATAGAAAATGATTTCCATACTCTGAATGAAATGTGACAAAAATGTCCTTTGCTTTTTCTTCTGCTTGCCTCCACTCACACATTTCTGTTAGCAATTTGTTGCTCGAGTAAACATCAATTCATCATTCAGTAAACAAGCATTATGTGTAATTTTCGTATTGAAAATGTCCTTTCAAATATCATTCTCATAAAGCGCTGACAAACGTTTTTAATCGAAAGTTGAACTCACTAAACTAAACTTTGTACATAACCAAAATCATATTTGCATAATTAAAATATAAAACACTATATTTTCACTATAAACTATATAGAATAATATAAACGGATATCTAATAATATATAATTTATAAAAATATATAATACACATATATAAATAATTATAGAAAATCGCAATCAACTACATTTCAAACCACATTTCCAAACGTGTTTTAAAGTTTCTTTGAACACTTTTTTTAATAATTGCATTAACAAACAAATATCTATAACTAATTAAAATAATTGACTGAACATAAATTTGTATATAACGAAAAGCAGGATTGTTCATAATCACCATCAACTGTAAGGAATATCATAAACGAATATCTGATATAGAAATATCATTCAATAACATTTCAAACACATTTTCCAAACGTAACGTAACGTTATTTTGAACACCTTTCTTAGAAATTGAATTAACAACTTATATCTGTGAATAACTAAATAAAATAAATATATTGATTAAATATAAATATAATATCTATAAATAACTGAAAACTAAACTAAATTGATGAAATATAATATTGTATGTAATGAAAGCAAGATTGCTCTTATTCATACAATAAACTATTCAAATTACACATAAACATTAATCTTAAATAGCTAAGTATTTTAAATTGCTGATAAAAGCAAAATAAACAAATAGACTCATAAATGAAATTTCATGAATCATAAATGAATTTAAATTATAACGTTTAATAAACAAATCGACGCATAAAAGTAATTTCATAAAACGAATTTGATTCAAAACACCATTATAAAGTTCACCTAATACCTGAAATTTGATTCAAAGCATCATAATAAAGTTATCTAATACCTGTTGCTAACTAAAATTTCAAAGTATCCTTAAACAACATCTTAAACTCGTAAATAGTTGAAACACTTATCGATTAATTGAATTCCTTTTCGATTATTAATCAGTTCTTTCACGTCGCCTGCTTGCTGTACGCTTTAGTGAATGCCTTGTTATCGTTATCGTTATCGATTGTCCCACTTGCAATGTGTACTCAATCATACACATCACACACATACACATATATAACGCATATGCCATGTTGACTGTACTGCATAAATAGAATCGCAAATTAATGAACCCCACATCCGCTCTGCCTTTTTTCTCTTTTTTCCCTCTCTTTCCGCCTCTCAGCTTATGACCTTGCCACGCAGTGCGAGTCGCGACGCGGCTCCTCGAGACGCCACACCATTGTGGGATGCCAGAGCAACCTGGACGAGGCGCACTCGATGCCCCCGACGCGTCCCGAGTCTCGTCAATCGACGGATGACGTCAACAACAAGGAGGTAAGCAATCGTAATTGTGCACTTTGTTCAACGTGATGACGCAGCTAACAAATCAATTTCATCCACAGTTGAAGAGCACTCCAGAGATGCCTCAGTCGCAGTCGCAATCGCAGACTCAACCTCAACTCAGTGGCAACAACGAGGTAACAGCGTCAACGTCGCATTCAACATCCTCGCTTGGCCCATGGAACAAGTCCTTCATGGACAAACAGACCTGGATGGAACGTGGTGATGATCGTCTGTCCGTCACCCTGGCCGAGATCATTCACATACGTTCCGTCATGACCAAAGCCGAGCTGGAGGGCCTGCCCATGGACGTGCGCGTCAAGGAGGATGTTGAAAAGCGTCGCGTCTGCTTCCTCTGCCTCCGCACACGCTTCTCCTTCCTCGGCCCCTGGGGCATTCAGTGCAAACTCTGCCAGCGCACCGTCTGCGCCAAGTGCTACACCAAGATGCGCATTCCCTCGGAGCATTTCCGCAATGTGCCCCTCGTCTTGATCTCACCCTCGCTGCTCTCCAGCCCCGCCAGCTCGAGCACGCCTTCGCCATCGCATCATCATGCACATCAGGCGCATCAGCTGCACTCCGCCTCGACGGGCAACATCATGGACGATCAGTTCCCCAAGTCGCTCATCGAGCGACTGCTGCGCTCCGAGTCAGATCGTAAGGTGAGTTTGAAGGAAGGGATTACTATTAGGGAACTACGAGAATTTAATATTCAGTATAATAGGTATTAAATCAAATTCGAGATACTTTTGTGTTAGGGTTTTACGAGAATTGAATATTATTTAATACAATAGGTGTTAGTTCAAATTCAAGAAACGCTTTAAAATTTGTTTTATGCAATTCATAACAAGCAAGATAGCTACAGTCGAGTGTATTCGACTGTGAGATCCTCACTACCTAAGAATAAAGAATGAGAGTGTGCGGTATTAGTCTTCAAATATACCATTCTAATATACTGCAAAAATACTATAAATATACCGAAGGTTGTAATTGGTATATTAATGTACTACCAATATTATATATTTGATATATTAATGTATCAGAAATATACCGAATATTTTAGTATTTTTGTGGTATTTTATTGGTATATTTTTAATATAATACAATCAGAACATACCAAAGGCTATAACTGGTAATGTACTAGCGATGTACCGAATATAGCCTTTGATATATTTTAGTATATTTGTAGTATTTAAATTTAGTATATTTAAAAAATAATGCATTTAAATACAAAATATTCCAGATTGTCAAAGGTTATAATTGGTATATTAATGTACTACCAATATTATATATTTGGTATATTTCTAATTTTTGTGGTATAAATATACCACATATATTTTTTGTATTATTGTGGTATATTTTGAAAAGGTTATAATTGGTATATTAATATACTAGCGATGTATCGAATATATCCTTTGAAATTTATTTTAGTATTTTTGTGGTATTTAAATTTGGTATATTTAAAAAATAATACATTTAAAATATACCATAGCATACAAAATATACCAGATTGTCAGCTATACAAAAGTAATTCGTTATAACTTATACTTTCGACGGACAGACAGACCGTCCGTCATGTCTATATCGTCTCGGCTGTTGAGGTTGATCAATAATATTTACACTTAATGATATTTACACTTTACACTGATCAATAATATTCAGACCTAATGGGGTCGGAGATTCCTTTTGCCGCCTGTTACATACTTTTCCTCCAGGCACAAAGCTATTATACTTTTCTACTGGTTGTGTTTATGATCAGCAATAATTGAAATTCAACTATTTAGAAAGCGTTCTCTTAAAATCTTAAAATTACCATACGAAATTATTCAACGAGATTATATATAACTTTCTTGGGATCACTTAGATCGTTGAGTGTTAAGATTATCTCCAGCTGAATTTCTTATTAATATTCGTATTAATCCTCCACAGACTCGCAGCACAGTGGGCAGCGCTCCGTCGTCGCCCAAGCACCAAAGATCAAACATGAGCACACCAGGGATTAGTGTGGGACCTGGCTCAGCTGCTGCTGCTGCCGCCGCTGCTGCTGCAGCTGCAAGTGGCACTGGACAAGCCGTGGAGGCGTTACACGATCAGGCATCCATGTCTGCCTCCTACTCTTCGGCCATGCGACCGTCGGGAGTGCAACCGAAGCAGCTGCACTACAACAACGCGATGTCCCGCAGCATGGAAGGACCGCGGAGTCTGCCCGTGAACAGTCCGGCGTATCGACCGCTCTCCAACAACAGCACGCTGGAGCGCAAGTAAGTGAAGCTCAAGCAATCCACAATTCACAAAATAAACTGTTTCTATCTCTTATTCAGATCTCGTTTCTCGCGAGGATTTGCGCTGTTCTCGTCGGGCAGCCACTTGGCGCAATCGCAGCAGGATCAAAAGGAGAATCTGCGTGGAGAGCAGGTGACAGTCTGTCACGATTGCCAGGGATTGGTGAACGAGATCACGAGCTCGGTGAAGCAGAAACGCAGCTCGGCTCGCAATCGGACGATACAGAATCTCACGCTGGACCTGACGCCCGTCTGGAAGTAAACCAAAAGATGGACGCCAGGATCTGGTGGAAACTAGGAAAAACGATAAAATGAAAAAACAAAAGAACTAAACTATATACTTAATTATGCATATATATATATTGAATGGACTGTTGTATACATAGCTTAGAGAGACGCAAGAAAAGAGACAGAAATAGAGATAGGGATAGAGAAAGAGACAGACAGACAGATAGGAGAAAAAGGATCGTTAGTCTAGTGTTTAAGTTGAGAGAGACGCCCCAATGCTGTATATTAATTCTTTCGGCTAGAGTTTAGCTTTGAGCATATGCACCCCACCATTACATACATACTACATACATACATACATAGATAGATACACACACACATACATACATACTACATAGTTATAGATCCAACCCACATATATACAAGAGAGATACGTTGTTTGTAATTGTTTAATTTATATGTATAAATGTTGATTAAGTCCACGACCCCCGCCCCCCATCCATCCTTCAATGATATATATGCAATCTATAAGCATCTATCTGGCGATTTATGCCCTCGACTATAGCATGAATCCGATCATGGCTCCGATCACGTTCGTTAAAGTTATACACATACTATAAATAAATAAATGAATTATTAATTTTACATTTAGTTGCAATCGAAGCAGAAACTAGATTCTACTCTACTATAGCTATATAATCTACATTTATATATACATACATACATATACTTACATGCATATATATATTCGTATTCGTAATTGTCTATATATTGAGAAATGGAAAATTTTGATAATTTTATGTTCTTTTTCTTCGTTTTGTTTTTTGTACACGTTTGTTTCCAAATCCGCGTATTATTGTAATTTATATATATATATTATGCATTTAATAATTGTAATTTATGAAGTTCCAGATTATATTTTTTATTGTTTTTAAGTTCAAATTATATTGTATATCATTTAACAAACTCACACACACACACAACAAGAATATATACACACACACACACAAAGAACGAAAATACACAAACCAGCAATAAAAAATTATACAAAAAAAAACTACTAAAATATAAAGAAAACCAAGTCTTCTGTTAACACACACAAAATTGTCGATTTCAACAACAAAATACCTGTTTCCAAAAACAGCAAAAATATAATAATATAAAATGATTTTCATTGGTTTCTGAAATGCCTTCGTACAAAAATGTGCAGCAAAAAAGTAAATGCTTTGATAATAACCTCTTAAAAGTATGCTATGCAAAAGATCAACTGCGACAACTGCTTAATGTGAAGCCCCAAAAGTATGCAGCAAAAATCGGCACCTGTAATGCACATCAGACAAGACCAGAGTAGGCTTTTATTATTTCAGCCCAAAAGTATGCAACAAAAAATTTAGATTTTGTCGCAGTGCAGCACCTCATTCGAAAACAAAAAAGGACATAACTCCTGTGAAGCCTTATAGATTTCAACCGGACTGGTTGCAATCGATTTGTATACTCAATATCTATCGATTGGCATCAAAAAAATATGGGGTCATCTAGGGATCCAACACTTGTAATTTTTCACTCTGACCAAGAGAAATTGGTCAAAATCAAAAATTTCAGGATAATTCGAGAAGTACAAGGACGATTTGAATGTCCTTTGGCAGGATGATAGGCACCATCAATATCTCTCGTTTGACACAGGACTCGCAAGGATCAAACAGGATACGGTCGAGATATACGCTATTTTCTCTATACAAAAATGTCCTTGTAATTTGGCTGTTTGCAGGACATTTGTCCTTTTTGGTATGCCAATCAGTTTGTATTTGTAAGACCTATCCTTGTGCCAAAGGACATCACGATCGTCCTTCAAATGACCGAGATACACCGGATTTTTCAATTTTTTCCAAAATTTTCTATGGGTACCCCTTGAAAAAATTTCAGTAGTAAATTTTTGTAATAAACTTCAAATCTTTGAATGCCGATTGATAGTCCTGCTCACGCTGATTACAAAAAGGTATGTCCTTGCCAGATCCTTGAGGATTTGTCCTAGTTGTGGCTTGAAAACGAATGTCCTTTATCGAAATTTTGCTTTTTTAAGGCATATCCTGTAGTAATATTAAAGGACACCTATTAAGGATCCCAATTGCAGCTATTACAATTGAAAATGAACCAATTTACAAGAAAAGGACATGCAGATTTTTACAAACTGATATTTATTGTTAAGTATTCTCGAAAGCAAATGAAAAACAGAAGTAAAGTAGAATAATTTACGAGTTCCTCTCATATATATATATATAAACTATATACACACCACGGATGCGTGTATGTGATCTCGCTTAATGCTTAATGTTACTACTGGAAAACGAGTAATAGTAGCAATTGAGTCTGTCACAAGGATTGATGTTGGGATTGAATTGAATTGCTTATAGCTAACAACTAGAGCTAACGTTTTTCATTTTGCCAGGATGGTAAGGATTGTGTGGAGGAGTATAGGGCGAGGTGTCGCTACTCTTGGCGCTGTCGCTTGTTGTTTCTGTTGTCGTTGCCACCATGACGCTTGCGACCAAAGCGTTTGTTGTTTCTGCCGCGTGAGAAGTCGCGACGCTTCTTGATGAATTCAATAGCTTTGTCCAGGAACTCCTTCTCCTCCTCCTCGTTGGCCTTTCGCAGCGTCAGCGACACTTCATCGTTGAACTTGAGCTGCAATTGAGATAAAATTAGTGAGCTGCTAAGAATGGCCAAATCATTTGCTTCTTACCTTGGCTTCCTCCACTTTGGCAATGAGTTTCTCGGCAGCATCCGCTTCGGTGAGACGCACGGAGCCCTTGGTGTCGCCCTTATTGAACTCAATATAGGCAATATCAAAGTCTTTGACCTTCTCGAAGGCTTCGCGTATCTCCTCACGCGTTGCGGTATCTGGAGCACCCTCGAACATGACAATCGCATTCTTGGGCAGTTCAATTGCTGGCTCTGGCTTGGCTTCCTTTTTGTTCTTGCGCTTCTCGGTCAATTTGGCGTATTCCTCCTGCTTCTCCTTGAGGTAATCCACCTGCCATTTGCGCAGCAGTTCACGCTCCTTGTAGGCCAACTTCTCCTTCTCGATGAACTCCTTGGCCTGCTCCTTCTTCTCGAATGTGACGAAGATGCTGCCCTTAAACTTGTACGATTTTGTGGGTTTATCGTAGTGCTTGCGCATGGTGACATTGGTCACCTTCTCGAAGCCATTGGCAAAGTCCAGAATCTCGGTCATCTGTGATTCCAATGGGAAACCTTTGGCGTAAGCGGTGCGCTCTTGAATCTCCTTGCGACGCTCCTCATTGTGCTCAGGAATTGGGCGTTCGGGATGGCGACGCAAGCTCTGCTTGTCCTCGCTAACCTCCACCAGGCCGTTATCTGATTTGTTTAGTGCATTCACAATCACTTCGAAGTCTGTGGTGAGCGATGCCAAACGCTTGAATGTGATCAACACCGAGAGCGGCACCCAACCGGCTTCATTCTTTGAGATTTGCTCGCTGAGGAATTTGTCGCGATGCAGATTTGCATCGCCGAAATAATACTCTACTTGCCTTATAATGGCACGCTCCTCTTTGCTGTTCTCCGCATCTCCTTCGCCTTCGGCGGCAGCAGCTGCAGCGGGCTCGTCAGCGCCTCCTTCTTCCTTCTTTGCATCACCATTTTTGCCGGCCTCCTTCACGGTTTCCTCAGCTTCTGTGCTTTTCTCTGCTGCTTTCTGCTCAGCACTAACTTCTGCTGGTGTAGTTTCTGCAACGTCGGCCATTATGCTTTACTTTTCTTAAGTTTTTATTAGTCACAAAAATAAAAATGAAAAATAAAATGTGCTACGACGCAAACACGTGTGCGGCAGGCGGCAATAGTAATAACCGAAGTGACCAGCGATGAAAAAACCATGCGGCAAAAAATAAATACCATAAAATACCATGCTACGTTATTCCATGCAGTACATTTTCGTACTATTGCAAAAAATACTTTCAACAAAAAAAGGTAGTAACGTATTTAAAATACCATTAACGGCCACTATGCTAATTATCGATATATATTATTTAATCATCGATTGTAGCTTCTAAATTTAAAAACGACGCCCAACGGTTTGTACTTTAATAAAACGCAGTCATATTTCGTTTCAAACAAAATATTAATGGAATTTATTTGCCTAGACTAAACTAATAAGTATGAGAATGTACGTATTCCTGATATAAACATGACAAGTTAAATTTGTCTAAATCTATTCTCTTCCATATTTAAGCGCTAGTTTCTTCATAGCGATGCGTTCCTTCGATTCGATCTTGAGACGCACCAATTGCCCATGGGTTTTGGCCTCGAAAAATCTTAAACGGAGCTCCTTTTCACGCAGATTGAGCTCCATTATTTTGACCTCCTGGTCAAGCAGGAACTTTCGTCTTTGCGGATTTTTAGTATTAAGAAGGGCATTCAAGTCCAGGGGATCGTTAATTGTATTGCTTTGCAACGGCACTTGATTAATATCTGAATGGGCAAATTCCTGGTTTAATGTTTGCTCCAGCATTTCCGAGCTTTGTGGATTCTCGACAATGTTTTCCGGATCGATGATATGTTCGCTGTGTATTTGGGCGGAGGTTTCTGCCGTCTGTGGGAATTGAAATAATTTCCTATCCTCATCATTATCGTCGGTATCCTCCAAAGTCATTGCATCTAATTGACTGGGGCTCAGCTTCAAGCGTTCCACCACTGGCTTTGGCTTCTTGAATATTTCCTGGAACTGCTTATAATATGGGAAATTCTTCAACTTTTGCAATTTGGCGCGCTTATAGCCTTTGATCATGTTGGCCACTTTGCAGCGCACTAGAATATAATCCAATTCGGGATTAACTTCCTGAGTCATCATCTTGTAATACGCCACAGTTGTGGGCTGCTCAAAGGGATGACGACGCATAAAATTGAGAATGCTTTCACACTCTCGGCTGGTCCATTGACGTCGCGGGTTCAATTTTGGCTCCGGATTTGATGCCATGTTGATGGTTCGTGATTGA
The DNA here is from genome assembly GCF_023558435.1 of Drosophila sulfurigaster albostrigata. NCBI lineage: Eukaryota > Metazoa > Arthropoda > Insecta > Diptera > Drosophilidae > Drosophila > Drosophila sulfurigaster. The sequence goes on from NC_084881.1 coordinate 29,038,592, forward strand.
TGACGAACCAATTGAAGTTTTTCTGCTTGTAAGAGTGAATTCGAATTTATTATTTCGATAATACGTTGCGAATTACTACGTGGAAAGTTTACCTTTTCCTTCTCTTTATTTTGATTTTGAAATACTTATCAAGTAAATATGTACTTATTTACTTAAAGATTTACGAAAATTTGCAAACATTAGCGCAGCGTGGCTGCATATTGCATTTATAAATTGGCTAATAAATGCACGCGAATACAACACTATCAGTGGTCACACTATGTCGCTGTGCAAAGAACACTACGAGTTTTTCAACACTAAACCGCGCTACGCCGTCAGCCCAACTGACTGCTCAGAAATTTAGTTAATTTTAAATTAAAGAATAAGTGCAGCACATCGCTATATTAATATAATAAATAAACTATCACCCTGCAAAATGAAATGCTTTTATAGTTGTTAACAAATTATATTTCCTCGACTAGGCGAAAACGCTGATGTTGCTTTTCAGGAATAACATTGTAAAACTTCTTATAAATAGTTTGATCCTGGCGGCCGGCGTAGTTGCGCTGCACCCAAGAGTGCTCCCAATTGGGATCAAGAGGCTCGCAGCTCATAATAACTCTACCGTGCTCCATGGCAAACAATGTGCCATTGCGTCCAAAGCCAACCTATAAAATATACATTAGCTCCGAGCTATGGTTGTATATATGTATATCCAGTAGTACAACTCACATTTAGTCCAGGATGGAAGCGTGTTGTCAGCTGAGTAGCCAGAATAGTGCCTTCGGAAACGTAGTGACCGTCGAGCACACGCCAGCCACGATGCTTTGGACGCGGGTGTCCCTTTTTGTTCCTCGTGCTGCCGCCGGTCTTCTTACTGGCATTTCGTACCGTTGCTAAAATCGTTTCATTAGGCGATTGAACTTTCACATACAATTAATACTTACTTAGCAGCGGTTGTTCTGCCTTCAGACATTGGAGAGACAGTTTTTGTAATATTGTTAACGACATTTTAATTTATGTTTAGCTCTGTTTCTGTTTATGCAACTGTTTGAGCTCTGCAACAATGTGACCCTACTAATCAACAAATAAAGTTGGCTCCGGGCAACAGCTGATAGCAGAAATGTGTGACCCTGTCGAGGCAAATAAGAAAAACTTTTGACCAGTGTTGTTCTATTTCGTTTACGATTTCGCTCTATGCAACAGCTGATAGCGGGAAAAGTCTTGTGAGCATTTGAAAATAATGGAGTTGATGGCAAGTGGGAAAGTGGAGACTGCTCCACAGGCTGCTTCTCTCCGACTAGAGGACACTGCACTGCGTCATAAAATACGCGAGTATGCCAAGCACCAGCGAAAAGACTTGCGCACAAATGCAACAGATGCTCTACGCTTTGGATTGGGACAAATCCGAGATGAGATACGAGAATTGGAAAATCTGAGCGTTAAAGATGTCCATGGCTTGGCGGGTCGCATCAAGCGGCGCAAACATGCCACCACCGAAGACATGTATCGCCTGAGTCACGCCTTTCTTCAGAGCAACGACAATATTAACGCATTTGCCGCCACTCAAGGAGCCGCTCAGGTGATTGTCAAGGAATTGACGGGTAAGATCACTTTTCAATTAATAGTTTAAATTTGAATTAAAATAATGCGTTGCAGGTGCCAACGTCCAACGGCAAATTGATGCTGCCGAATGCTTGTGCAACCTCTCGCTGGGCGAAGCGCATGTTTGCGAAAAGATCACGACGCTGGCTGGAAGTTATTTGGTCACCTATTTAAACAGTCAGGAGTCGCGTCTGAAACGCAGCTGCCTGTGGACATTGGCCAACATCTTAGCCAGCTGTCAGAAGTCGGCGAAAACATTGCTCCAAATGCAGCTGGCCACCAAGCTGTGGAAGCTGTACACAAACGATGCCCAGGATTACGCTGAAGATGCGGGCATCTGTCTGCACTTGATTGCTACACATGCTGGAAGCTTGTTGCCTGCTGAGGATCGTCGTTACATTGCCGAGCATCTGCATGAGAAGCAGCCAAGGCAACCAGGTGGAGAGTACTACATGTACATTGTCTTCCAACTGGATCTTGTTGGCTTGGAGTCGAAGCTTTGTGCGTCAAAACTTCAGCATTTCATTGAGTTCTTTTTGAGCTCTTCAGAGTTGGACTACAATAACTTAAAGCAGCAATTGCAAATTGTTTATGGAGTGCAAGTGCTCTCCAACATCTTTGCAACACTTTCTTCAATTGAATTGAAGCAACAGCTGGATATAGAGAACCTTATCAATGCCTTAAACAAACTATTTGTTCTGGGCAATGCGAGTCTGACAAAGATTCTGCTGCAACTGTTGAGAAATCTTATGAATTTAAATGTGTTCAACAAGGAACAGCTGCTGGGGCAGTTAAGAGTCTACGATTGTCCAATTAGTGTTTAATATAATTGAAATCTTAGTAGAGAATTTGAAAAATTTTAAGAGCATGAAAGTTGAAAAAGAAATTGTATTTTGAATACTTATATTGTAAATACTTAAGATGCAAATTGTATTTTTGAACTGAAAATAAAATGTTAACACTGTAAATCGGTTTGGTTGACAATCTCGTTTAGTACATTTAGAATGTAGTACTATATTAATATACCAAATACAGCATTTGGTATATTTTAAGTATGAAAACCGCACTGTTTTGATTTTAATTCACAATGATAGATAGAGGGTATCTCACAGTCGAGTCACACTCTACTGTAACTTTTTACTTGTTTTTGTTTTTTAATCGAAATCAAAAATCAATTAATGTGAAATTATTAAAATGCAAAATATTTCGTCAAAGACATAAACGCAAATTGAACAGGTTCTTTAATTGAAATTTTAATTTTATATTAATATTTTGCATATTAATTGTACTTTTAACCAATTTGCGGCCTGAGCCTATAAAATGCAGATAAGTTGTTTACCAAAATCCTTTCGCTTTATTAAAGTTGCAAATAACCGAAGTACAAACTGTGTATTTAAAATATTTAATGAATTAAATTCGAAGAAATTCCTGATCTGTTCCTAGATTAAAGAACCCATTTATTCCTCTTACTATTAAATAATATCACCAGAAATTAAATGAGAATTTAAACTCCTAAGAGAATTGAATTGATAATATAAAAAAACAAAGAACTCCAGATTGTTTCTCAGTTTAAATAAATAATATTCAAATATTTCGCCACCGAAAATAAAACAATTGACACAATCGATTTCGTATGCTCTTGGGAATTGATTATTCTCCTTTCGTTCGTTTGTATATAAAATTGTTTTTATAAATACTACGGATTCTTGCCCCTTGCGGAGTATTGAATTGAATACATAAATGTGATTGAGATTGAATAATGTGTGCTAAAACTAAAAAGACAATTACACCAAATTATACAAATTACAATCAATTACAAACTAAATACCACATTGAAATGGACAAATGAAAGCACAAATAATGGACGACATGAAACGAAAGCACTACTCAGACTTAGGATTATATGGAATATACGAAATGAGATTAAAGTAAAATATGAAACGAAAGCACTACTCAGACTTAGGATTATATGGAAATGAGATTAAAGTAAATACGTGCCACAAATGAAACATTAATCAATTAGATGTCGTCTTCAAACAGGGCGATTATGCGACGTCTTTGGGCGTCGTCGTCTTTGTCTTTGGCATTCAAAGCGTTATTATGATTATTATTATTGCCGTTGCTCTGCACATTGTGATGCCTCACATTGTGAATCTCCAGCTCAGTGACGGAGTCAAATACCAGATTGCACTGATTGCAACGGGCTGCAGAGAACGGCTGCAACAATGTGGAACCGTAAGCTGCAGGCACTGGCGAATCCTGTGGCGTAACTGTGGCACGTTGCAACTTCTCGAGGAACGAGGCACGTTCCTCATGCAACAGCGGAGCAGCTGCATTCGCAGTCGCTGAGCATCGGATGGGAATGGGCTTCTTGACCACCAGATTCTTGCCGGACTGCTGCGAATTGCGACTCTCACTGCGCTCAATGGCATAGAGCACATTGTTCTCCACTGTAATTGGCGTATTGCTGCCGCTAAGCTTCAGTAAGGAGCTGGTAAATGGAGCATCGTCTTCCGTGTTAAGAGGTCCCAACCACTGCGAACAAGTTGTCTTTATTGCCGTCGAAGGATCAGCAACGGGAGCGGGTTCAGTTGCTTTCTCAATGGTGCCATTTGTGATCTTCACCTGATTGAGCTTATCGGCCAGCTGCGTGTCTATGGAATGTTCCTGCAACCAAGTGCATATTTTGTGCAGTGCGAATATCATGCGCCTGATGAACTCGTGTGGCGACACCATCTTCTGTTGCTTGATGTCCAACAGGCGATTCATCTCGGCAGCAAAGCTAAAGAACTGATATTCGACGCAGTTGTCCAAGTGCAATTGATGCGTATCTTCGTGCATGTACCGCTTGCAACACGCCGGACACTTGCGCTCCTTCCACATGGGTTCGGGTATGTTGACTTTAATGTCTCTTAGCTGCGCCTGCTCCATGGGATCGTCTTCCTCGAAGTTTGTTTCGCTGTAATTGTAACAGTTCTTGTGCTTGCGCTGTAGAGCATTCTCCTCGTTGTCGTCGCTAGAGGTGACTGCTGCGTAGTCTTCGTCCTCGCCTGTGCCATTGCCGCTGCCACTGCCAGCACTGGTCGAAGGCAGCTCCGCCTGGAAAGGATGAGTAATTAAAATTTATGAATTTATAGTGGAAATCTCTTCTTACTTGTGCTGAATTGCGATGCTTGTTGAGCAAGGCATTTAGAAAGTGTATTCGCTGTTCGTTGCCACTTCCATTCCCGCTGCCGCTGCTGCTACCGTTTCCACTCCCACTCCCATTGTTTCCCCTCTGCTGGGGCAGCGTCTGGTTGAGCAGCTGTTTGTGCACTTTGTCCGTTGTTTCTAGCTTGATGCTGTTGTTCAGCAGCAGATTGTCCACTGGTCGCTGTTCCACGTAGCGCAGTTGATCCGCCGTAAACAGTTCGTTCTCTTTATCAGCAGTGGTATCTTTATTGTTGCTCCCCGACTTTTGTTGATATATCTCGATTAACTTGAGACTTATTGCATTTTTAATGCACTGTTCACGGAATGTTACAGCGTGTTTTAAATACGATATGCATAGTGCGCATATACATGAAGGCAGGCCATCATCATGTGATCCCTATATTTTAGTAAAACAATTCAATTTAATTGCTTGAAAATTACAACCAATGTTTTTTTTTTACCTTCAGTCCCGTTGTCTCTTCAAGTAAAACATTGATTGGCTTCTGGTAGTTGAGATACTCGTTGTGTGAACCGTGTAAATATGTCGGTATTTTGGCAAATATATTGTATTCTGCGGGGCTGCTACAGATGCGACAAATATTTCCCCACGTCGTCATCTTTTTTCTTATTGTATGTTCACTATTTCCTTATGCTAAAATTGAAGCCAACTCTTATTGGAAAGACTAAAAAAACAAAACAAGAGTATACAACAAAAAATTGCAAGTGTTGCTCTACATTGCGAAAACAAAAAGGCGGCGAATCAGCTGCAAGTTTAACAACTCTGGCTAGGCATTTAAACATTTAATTTGTTGGCGCGAACATGGTAAACTAAATGGTATGCTTTTCTAGTTTCATACATAATAATTATTACTGATTGTTTATTTTTTTTTAAATATTATACAAATAATTTGAAGAATTCTATTTCGTCCTGTTGAATTTTTAAGTGTTGCCCTACTTTAGGGAATTTTGAAATTTGCATATCAGCTGGCAGTTTAACTGCTCTGGCGAAATTGAAAAAATTATATTTCTTTTCTGTCTGTCTTAGCTCGTGTACTACAAAATGTTAATAAAATTATTTTTAAGAATATGTTGTACACAAATATTTTGTTTATTTGCATTTAATGTTACATTGAGAGAAGTGTATTTTTAAGTGTTGTTCTATCGTGGCGAATTCGCAGAAACAGCTGTTGATGCAAATAACGTTATCGATTGTGTCAGTTTAAAATGGTGGCTATTTTTTGGCGCCACTGTCCAAAAAGGATATCCGGCCAGAAAAAACTCAAGTGAAATGTGCATTAAGTTTTTAATAAGTTTAGCAACTAATCGGTGTTGCAAAACAAGTGCTAATATAAGATTATTTAAACATAGTGCGTTATACATCGGTATATCGATGTTTCGATAGTTATTTCCAGCCCATTATTGTTGGCGTTGAGCGTACGCGTAAAAATGAATAATGATAATCCAAATATCATATTTAATCCGCTTATAAGTTCGATACAAAAGGTTGTGCTATATGAGACACGTTCGGTAAGTCGTTTGTAACCAATATTTTGCCACAATTTGATAGAATTCCGTATTTTGCTTGTTAGCGCTTATATTTGGTGGGCAGCAACAATCGCGAGACGCGTTTTCGCTTGCTCACCATCGATCGCTTGGCGCTCAATCGTTTGAGCATTGAAGAGAACGCCAACGAATTCAATAGTCTGGAAATACGCCGGTTTGTGTCCTCACTAACGGGCTCGCCCAAAGTCACTTCGGCTTACGGCGTCCTAGGTTTTGTGCGCTTCCTGGAAGGTTACTATTTGATACTGGTAACGAAGCGAAAATGCTGTGCACACATAGGTATGCACCTGGTTTATACCATCAAGGATACGGTGATGGTGCGCGTCAACGAGGTGACCTCACAACGACCTCCGCATCCCCATGAGGAGCGCTACAAACGCATGTTTCAGAACATTGATTTGCGCAGCAATTTCTATTTCTCGTACTCTTACGATTTGACCCGAACACTGCAGTACAATGAATCAGCGCCGCGTTATGTGGGTGCTCAAGTTAATTTGGATTGCGATGAACCGCTGCCAGACTGGAATACGCTGACCAACAATGTCGAGCGCACTCACGAGCGTGTTGATTACGCATTTCGGAGTGATTCACGCAAACGTTTCGTTTGGAATGCTTATCTACTGCAGGCCATGGAAGGCATTATGCTGAAGGATTGGTTACTGGAGGTAACACATGGCTATGTGAGTCAATCGTGCATTAGCATCTTTGGCCGGCATGTCAATGTATGCCTCATTGCAAGGCGTAGCACTCGCTTTGCTGGCACACGCTTCTTGAAGCGCGGCGCTAATTTCCAGGTTAGAATATTTTTGATATTTATGTGCTATCCATTTAACAATTGATTTCTATTCTAGGGCGATGTGGCCAACGAGGTGGAAACGGAGCAGATCGTCAGCGATGGCCAGCGTTTGTGCGCATTCACGCAAATGCGCGGCTCGATTCCATCGCATTGGTCGCAGGACATTAGCAAGATGGTGCCAAAGCCGCCCATACAGCTGGATATATCGGATCCTTATGCTCAGACGCCGTCGCGGCATTTTGAGCGTTTGCTCTTTCATTATGGCGCTCCGTTGATCATGTTGAATCTGGTGAAGAAGCGCGAGCGGCGCAAGCATGAATCCATCATTTCCAAGGAACTGGAGAACAGCATTAAGTATCTGAATCAATTCTTGCCGCCGCAGCATCGCATGAAGCATATACACTTTGATATGGCGCGTCAGAGTCGCCTGAGCGGTGGCAATGTAATGGAACATCTGGCCGTGATTGCTGAGAGCATTATTCAGATGACTAACATGTTCTACAAGGCGCATCGCGGCAGTGAACTCAGCTTCCAGACAGGCATTGTGCGTACGAATTGCGTGGATTGCTTGGATCGCACTAATTCAGCTCAGTTTGCCATTGGGAAGTGCGCACTGGGACATCAGCTGGAGCGCCTGGGTTTTCTGAAGACGCCTAAACTTGAATTCGACTCTGACTGCGTGACAATGCTGGAGCATTTGTACGAGGAGCATGGCGACACCTTGGCATTGCAGTATGGTGGTTCACAGTTGGTGCATCGCATCAAAACGTATCGTAAAACAGCTGCCTGGGCCTCACAGGGCAACGATGTGATGCAGACGCTGAGTCGTTATTATAGCAACACTTTCAGCGACACGGAAAAACAGCAGAGCATCAATTTGTTCCTTGGTCTCTACAAGCCAAGCATTACGAAGCGTAAGAATTTCGTAGAATTCTCTTTTTTTGTCATAATTCTAATATAGTTGTGCTTTTACTTTGCAGTGAATCAGCCCATTTGGGAGTTGCAAACCGATTACTATATGCATAATGCATTTGTGCCCAGTACATCGAAAGCTCCAATTACGGATTGGGTGCGTCACAAAGTGCGCGAGTGCTTGCCTTATCCTTGTGCGGATGCCAACAAGCTGGTCAAGGAGCTTATAAGAGTGCATAGCAATAGCCTAGAGATGATTGATGCTTACTCCAATTATCATCAGTCCTTCAAATGGACAGACTTGAGCGAACACATCGAGTTTGAAATTAGCCAACTGGCTACGCGTTATATGCCCACATACCGCACAAACTACAGTCCATTCCAGAGGCAAATACAACCGTCTCGCAAGGCACGACAGAATCCATCAATGACTGGTCAAAGCTCCACGGGATCAATGAACAGCAACTCGTCCAGCTCCAGTGAGGGCGAGGATAGCTCCAGCGATGAGGAACTTAGCGCAAGTTTTGCCGAGAAGGAGGCCAAGCAAACGGAAACCGCTGAACCAGCGCCTTTTACGCTCGCATCTATGCTGCCATCCATGGAACAGGTTTATGGCTGCACCATCAGCGCACCCTCGAAGCAGAACATGTCCATCTACAAGAAATATGTGAAGATTGACAAACTGTCAAGCGTAGGTGTTTATCCCAATCAGACAGCAGTTGCGCAACGGGAACAGGAGATTGCCCTAATGATGCGTGGCGTCACATTGCGTCCGCTTAGTGACTATGGAACCGATTCGTATCTCAGCGTGGAGCCGCCCACTGTGCCTGCGGAGAGTCAACGTATTTATGCAGAATACTGCAAGACCCCTCGCTACTTTAATGCTGTTCCCAAATTTGATGAGTTTGATAAGCTGTACCAATACGTTCAGAATCTTTAGAAGCCAAAGCGATGATTGCAGTTAGCTGAGTTAAAAACAGGTTAGCGTTCACGGATTTTATTTACAAAATGCTGCAAGTTAGTTTTATTGTAAAAGGTAATTACATTAAAACTAACTATCGGCTGTGTTGATGGCTTAAAGCGACTTCTGTTGTATGACATGGATACAATAGAGCTCGCCTTAAGTTTTCATGTGTCGTCCCATTAAATGTCAACGAGTTTTAAGCGAAGTTGTGTTGATCGCTTAAAGCTTTGAGGTAATTTCGAGGTCTTTTGTGAGTTATGGGCGATTAAGTATTAATTGCAAAGAGAGTAAGATGCAATGAGCTTTAATGTGTTTTTAAGAATGGTAAGCAAAGCATAGCGAATATAATTAAGAAATAAATAATTGTAAATGTAATTCATGTCCCCAAGTTGATGGGTTGATAAGTTTCATTCAAAGCTCATTAATCTCAAGCCCCATTTACATTCTCACCAAAGAACGAAAATATATAAAATACATATAAATTATGATTGCGTTTATTGTTTGCAATTTAAAACGAAAAATTAGATTTAAGCAATACTCAGAAATTGAATTAACAATTGAACAGGAAACATGACGCGTCTCCCCATCGTGGCAGCTCTACTTAACACTGTGTTGATCTGTCGCTGGATGCGCTGCATGCTCCGCCTTCGAATGATATGTGTATTCCGTATGGAGTCCTCCTTGTGGCGCTGCATGCGAGGCAAGCATCGCATTGTAGCCAGGCTTCTGCATGGTCGACTTGTACACGTTGTTTAGCTCCTGTGCCAGCATATATTGTTCTTGCTCCGGATAGTCGTGTTCGCAATGATGTTCGCCGCATATTTTGCATTCGTAGATGTTGGGACGCAGCGTAACTTTGATGCGCTATGAAACAAAAAGCAATAAGATTTGGATTAGCCGTGATCTATTTGCAGTTCGATCTTAGACTTCTCACCTCCCAGAAGTTGCTGCCATCAGCACGCATAAAGTTGATGATCGCATAGCCGGGTATGCAGATCAGCGACAAGGAGGCAAACATCCAGCCGATGCCGTAGGCCCAGTCCGGATAAGTGTAGCGTCCATTGTGATATGTTGGCTCCTTATAGTTCACCAGACTCAGCACCCAAATGGCCTATAAAAAAATCTATTGTAATATCTTCTTTGCAACTCTTCGGTGGAAACATACGAAGAGCAGGCTAGGTCCCAGTACAAGCCAGCAGGACTTCAAGTAGAAGGATGGCGCCTTGCCGGTCATTTGCTTGACGTTCTTTGAGAGTCGCCCGGTGCCGTAGAACCAGGCTATGGCAATCATCTGACAGAAGGCCAGAAACATTATTGTCACGGAGGCAGCATAGTGATCCATTAGCTGGAAGTAGTAGATGCCGCCCTGTATGATGTTTGGTAGTCCAAACAAACACGAGATGACGCACACAAAGAGCACAACAATCTCGTGATAGCCCAAATGTCGCTTAATCCAGCGTGGGAAGCCATCTTGTATGGATGTGACCACCACCTCGACAATGGCAAACTGCGAGTTGAGGCCAAGGCAGAGCAGCATAAAGAAGAACATCACGGCCCAGAGTTGAGCGTACGGCATCTTGGCCATGGCCTGGGGATACACTACGAATATCATGCCAGGACCATCGCCAATGACGTCGCGTACATTGGTGTTCTGTTCCAGGGCGAGATTCCCCAGTGTGGAGAAGGCAAAGATGCCCACCAGCAGGCTGGTCAGCATATTGACAACGCTCACAGCAACTGTGTCCCGTAGTATATTGTTGTTGTACTTGTTGTAGCTGGCAAACGAGATCATCGACCCGAACGTAATGCCCAGCGAATTGAAGTTCTGTGAGGCGGCATTGATCCAAACGTTAGCATTTCCAAGCTCCGACCATTTGGGCTGGAAGAAGAAACGCAATCCCTCGTCGGCACCCTCCAACGTCACAGCTCGGAACATTAGAATGATGATGAGCACAAAGGGGAACGTGGCTGTAAAGTAGCGCACCTTGGCGGAAGATTTGATGGACTTCCAGGTGGCAAAGTACACCATCAGCCAAGCGCACACAAGGCAGGCGAAGAGCTCCCAGCGCATCATGCCCGGGTACTCCAATCCCGGACTGATCTGCAGCACTTTGTTTCTGCAAGCGAGACAATTCGTTATTCTATTCGGAGATCTGTAAAAGAGAGTCTTGGGCCTACTCAAAGAACTCCTCCGACGGCGTGCGGGACGTGTTCGGCGCGGTGACATTCTCCTTACGCTGTGGCACCCAACAATCGGGAGTGTTCCATCTGCAAAAGAATTCGCGAGTGGTTAGTGCTTTTTTTTAAGTGAGAGTGTTTTTTTTTAAGTGAGAGTGTTTTTTTTTTTAATTTTTTTCATTTTTTTAAATGAGAGTATTTTTTTTTTATTTTCTTTTATTTTTTTTATTTATTTTTTTTTCTTTTTTTTCTTTTGTGTTTTTTTTAAGTGAGAATGTTTTTTTTTGAGTGATTCTTTTTGTTTTTAATTTTTTTTAATGAAAATGATTTTTTTTTATTTTTTTTTAAGTGAGAGTGAGTTGTTTTTATTTTTTAATGAAGTGAGTGTTTTTTTTTAAGTGAGAGTGTAGTTACCTGTTGCTGCAGTCGATCCACGGCATTTGTGTTTTGAAGGAAGTGAAAAAGTAATAAATTGAATAACCTATTATGACGCTATAGTAGGTGGACATGAGAAAGGAGACAACCACACTCGCCAGTCCAGCTCCTGAATATAAAATTGTGGTGAGTGCATAACTTTTGATTACTAATATGATTCTTGATTACAAATTATTCAATTATATTAAAGGGGAATTTATATCATTATTATTTTTCTTATATTGTAACATATACCATATTTCTTATGAATATTTGATTTGATATTAACAATTTCTATCCCTTGGGAATATAATTTATATGAATGCAAACATTTCCCTAGATTATCGTTTATTTTTCAGCAACGTCTGTCTTGAAACGACAAAATTAACCAATTTATGTATAATATATATTTCACAATTTATCATAATCTAAAGAGATATATACTATTTTCTAATCTATTTTTTCGATATGGTATAATCTTTGGGTGTTTTAATAATGGATCATTAGGAAAAACTTTAAAAGTAATATCTTCCCCCTGTATATCTGGAATTCACGGAGATTCTTTTTGTAGGTTTATGGGTTCTTTCACTCAGTCAATTGTTTTTTTTTTATCACATATTGTTGCACTTTTGGTTGGGTTTAGTTGCGAACTAAATTAGCGCCTAATCGGTTCGTTTATGCTTATAAATCAGACCGGTTCTTAAGTTGAATCACATGTCTAGACGGACTTGCACTCATCTGCATAATTTTAATTGGCTGCGTGTCGCTGGAAGTCAATTGACACTTGCAACTTGTAACATTTTGTCCATTAATATTTATTAGTTTGCTTTCAGCTGCAGTTTGGTTAGAGGTTTAGGCGTAGGCGTGGGCGTGAACAAAGCAATTTTTGTGGGCGGGATCAAAAACTATGCCAATAATTAATCGATTTGCAAATATGTCAAAATAATGTTGTTTTTAAGATTTACGATTGCAACTATGTAGAGGGAAGTTAACGAGATGCTTGGAGGGGATGCGGGGTGTACTTTTGAGGGTCTCGCATATAGATGAGAGACGCGTACGTAAATCGCTCAAAACATTTCCGTTTCGCTTATTCACATTAGCACGCCATACTCGACAACAATGATACTAACTAATTAGCATTTCATATCTCGTTCTGCCTCATTCTTGTTTTCTACACATGTGAATTACACTTGCTGGAGTTCAACTGCAAGTCTCTCAAGATTAATGTAAGATTTGTATACTTAGTAAACAGCTGAATAGCTATTGTAGATAGTTAGTAAAATCACATCAAACATATAATTGGTTAAATTCAGTAAATATATCCTACTAAAGTTTGGCTTTTTTTTATGATTTCGGAATACTAAATTATTGATTTAGCCTATATTATACCTGAATATAGAGTATTTTATTGTTTACTAATCACATTTACTTGTTGAGGGTCTGTTTTCGGCGGCTTTTGTGACTTGTATGTAAACTGAAACATGAACATTCGGTTGACTAAATATTTACCCAGTACACTAACTATGATCAGAGACCTTGGCAATGAACTTTGCGAAGCAACACCTATATTTGTCATGCCCCATGGGTAATCCTCATATTGTTTGAATCGTTTTGTTTTATGATTTCAAAAGAACACTTCTAATTTTAGTTACTCAAAGCGTGTCAATGTGACGCACAAGATGACGTAATGAATTGTGAGCTCTAGATAAATAGGGGAAGAGAATACTAAATAGCCAACAACTATCAGTCCGAGAATGTCAAATCAAATCACAGATAAAAACATTTTAAATTATTAAATTATGATGTGTAGCTTTTGAAGTTATGATAGAGCTTTATTAGATTACTTGTGGACATGTCTGTCACTTCTTTTCTAGTAATTCGTCATGTTGAAACTTTGAAAGGTCTTTAAGAGACATCAACTCAATGTGTCATATGTCATTTTAAGATAGGGGTAAAGTATATTTGAGGCTTTGAGTTGATAAAAATACTGAAGAATACTGATGAAGATGAACACTCTACTCATTCATCATTAGAGCTACTTAAAGTTGTAAATAATAGAAGTGATAGGAATTACACATACGCCCCATTGTCTTGCATTGTGTAACACACCTTTTCTTTTTATCAACTTGTTAGTATCGCAACTTTATTTTAAATGCATAACATAATGTATTTATCTTATCGAACTGTCTTTCCACAAAATTAGATTTCGTGACTAACTTATTTCTAATCTTTGCCTTGATAGCTCGTGAACTTACCCTTGAAAAGGGGACAGAGTTGACCCAGTGCACCGATGGGGCCTCGGCCCGTGTATTGTCCGACCGACAGCTCCATGAACAGCAAAGGTATGCTGCATATGAAGAGTATTATGCAATAAGGTACTAGAAACACACCTGTGAAACGAAATTTATAGAGATAGTTATCGTGGTAATGAGATGGAGACTCAAATGACAACAGCTAAATACACAAATTAAATTAATTATAAATATTTAACATCAAACAACAATTGCAAATTGTGTAAGGCAGTTCGCTCTAGTCGTCAGTTGTTTCGGCTGTAAATGTAAATGAAATGGATGTCTCTTCTCGTCGTTTCTCTCTTTGTTTTTCTAGAGAATATAAGACAAAGAGCGAGATCTGTGTAAACGAAGATGGACGCAGATCGTCAAGTGGCTTGCGTGCGTTTTGTGGAAAGAGGGAGATCACAGGGGGGAGAGATCGGAGTAGAGAAACTATTGAGATGACAGTGACCGCTTTATTTTTGTCGTTGTTTTTTTATACTTTTGCGCTGAGCTTAAACAAATTTTAATTTATGACTTTTGTCCGCGTTTACAGCGGAAATGTCGCATAAAGCGCGAATTTTCCATGTCGCATGGAATCAAAAGTATTTGCCGAAACCTAGTTTCACTTCGCTCTCATCTTCTGGCATTTCCGTTAAGATTTTTATCTATAGTTATGTTTGCTCTGAGACTTACCCCCACCACTTTTGTAGCACATGTAGGGAAATCGCCAGACATTGCCCAGGCCAACCGAGTAGCCAATGCAGGCCAAGACGAACTGCATTTTGTTGGCCCAATGTTGTTGGCGCGGCTTCAAATGGGCCGCCTCGTCGGACATGTCCATGTAACTGTCATCGTCATCGATGCCCAGTGGCCTGTGGATCGAAACATATATATATTTGTATATAGTTAGTTATACAGTATGTAGTCATTGTCATTTGTATTATAGTCGGGCAACCAGGCGCATCTAATTGCTGTCAACACTCGAGGGGGGCAATCAGATTGCATGACCATCGCCCTGAAACGACCCCCCAACAAACATTTCTGGTGCGTCAAATAGTTTAATTGTAGTAATCCACATGGCAGACACCAACCACGGACCAAAAACCAGATGCAACAACAATGGGGGAGGTGTCAAATGCCATTGCATTGTTGACTCAAATGATCTCTGAGATTGGGGGTGTTTGTTTAGATTGGAGGGCTGGCCAGTTTAACGAGGTGTTGGCTTGACAGGCGAAGCTATAAATTGAATTACGTAAACTGCAAAGTTAAGGCAATAGTAACAAAGCTTACGATATTCTCAGTCATTCGAATAGTATTGATAAGACACTTTACTGGAAGAGTTACGTTATAAATTGTACGATATGCATATATATAATTATATAGAATTGTGATTCAGTTTTCTTCATTCCTTGCTGAAAATATTAAATGATATTGAATAAAGTTAAACTAGTTGCCGCATTTAATTCAACAATTAAGTTGTCATTCAGTTATCTTCATTCGTTGTTCAAAATATCAAATAATATTAAACATAAATAAGTTGAACTAGTTGTCAACTATTAAATAGTTGTAGTCCTCAATGGCACGTGCCTCATTGTTAGCCTATGACTCGCTCTATATATAGACAACATTCAATGAATTTTTAGCGCAAATTCATACGGTCCACATGCCCATTAAATAAACGTTAATATTCAATCAGCGCCGTTTCGCTAATGAACAAAACCAACACAGTTTATCATAATGGGGTACATTACTTTAAATTGAAAGCTATTAACTTTGAATTGACTTGAATTGCATCCATATTATGTAAGGAGGAGCATTAACTTACACTTTAGCCACACGGCTGATTGGGTAATAGGATTGCTCGGAATGCTTCGAGGATTGTGCATCCAGGTCGTTGCGATAGGGCATTTCGTATTATTATTATAATGTATTCTCGGTGATATATTTCAGGCTATATGCGAGAATCTGTCCATGTATAATAATAAATTCAAACTTGTTTCACGTTATCCATGCGTCCATTACTCTTCACACTGTTCACTATCCGGAATGTTTTACAAGCTTGTTTGAGAAAAGGATTCGATCAACTGGGGAAGAACTGCACCGTTCGTAGGTCGCCACCTTACTGACTATCGGATCGGGCTTAGAGGTTGGGACTAATCTTACGATTTGAACGAACTATTTGAGAGTCAAGCGTCAATTGGTAGAGTCAATAGAGTCAGTCTACTTATGTTGATCTGCTATTGATCTCGTTAAGGAACACTGCTTAAAAATAGCGCATTTGATGCGATCCGTTTCAAGCAGCGATCTAAAGCTATTCACGTTTCGTGTCAACACTTTGGGAGGAGGTGGGACATCATGTGGCCCCCCAAGCACAACTTTTGCGATCGAAGCACACGCAGATGGTGTTAAAATCGTATGTTTGCTATTAAATAGGTGTGATAACATTTGCTTTGCTTTTCTGGTGCCAAAATTTGCGATAAATATTATAGTTAGTGTTTGATGTGATTGGCAAAAGGGGCGTGCTTTGAATACGCTAATGGAATAAATGGGCATCAAATTGGTTTAAAAACGATTCGGAATTATCAGAGGGGGAATGCTTTCTCACAAAAGGTTATTTTCCGTTGGGGGGATCAAGACTTGGAGACACATAAAAGCAATTAGTTGTCTACTTACGGCGGTGTTTGCGGATTCACCATGTCGAACAACTCGTTTGCCGTGGTTGGCACTCGTCTGATGACCAGCTTTCGCCCATCCGTCGAACCAATGCCAATGGAGGCAAGCGAGCGCACAGATGTGACATCCGAGTAGATCTGATTGCCACCGGCCAAATCGTGAAAGTGATAGGAACTGCCGCTGAGTGAGGACTGTGGTTGCATGTACATCGCATTCGGCGGCTGAAGTCCGCAGTTTGCGGCCGAGCTGCCGGCGAGATTGCAGCTGCTGTCGCTCATGCCAGGCAGATAGGCTACAAACGACGACGAATCTTTATCGATTCAAGCAAAATTGCGATTCAACTTACCTGAGACAATGGAGCGCATGCTGCTGTGATGGCTGCCCAGGCGGGAGCGCACATCGTAGCTGAGTGGGGAGACAACCTCGTGTCCGGCCATTGTGGTGGTCGTGGTGCACGTCAAAGTGGCGGGCGTTAAATGAGCTGCCGGAGGTGGAGCCATCGTTGTCTCGGCATCGCAATCATCAATGGTGAAGGTGACCGTTGAAGTCGACGTTGCCGGCTGTGGCGGCTGAGGCACATGCAAATGCTGCAGCTGTCCGGGTTGGATGACATCCGAGTTGGGACGCGACTTTACCGATGTCTGGCGGGGCGTCTGTTGTTTCTGCAAAGCTGCTGCCATGGCCACAAGCGATGTCGTGGAGTTGGTCTGACGAAAGGGCAGCTGAGGTGCTGAAGCTCCGCTTGTAGACGTTGTCGGCGAACCGGGCGTGGCAGGTATGATGATGTACTTGTGGGGTCGAATGGAAGACGTGCGGATGAGTCGCGTCTGCTCGTCGCCATCGCCACAACTCTCTGCTCCGCTGTCGGACAGTTGGCTGTGTCGTGAAAGGGGCGAGAGGGTGGTGGGCGTGGTGCGTTTGGTCACCACATTCAGGGCAGTGGGTGAGGAGGCGGTCTTGGCTAGTTGGCCGCCTTTCATTGGAGTGTTGTTGTTGCTACCATCTTGGCCAGGTTGCTCTGCCATTTTGGCTAATTGTTGCGCGGGTTTCTCTCGCTTTGGTGCTGCTAAAATTCGTTAAAGTTGCTGATGCTGGTTTTTTTTTGATTTCGCTTGATTAATCATAAAAGCATCTTTCTTGTTGTTGTACACGTATTTATCATTTTAATGCTCATAATTTGTAGCTAGTGCCGCTTACAGGCGACTCATAAAACTTGTTGTTGTTGTTGCTGTTGCTGTGGATGATGATCATGCTTGTTGCTGTAAATGTTGCCTCTGCGGTTGTCATATTTTTAAATCACTTTAAAACCTTGAACACCACAATGCCATTATTAGTATTGTTGTTGTTATTATTGTTGTTGTTAGTGTGCGCTCGCTTAAGCTTTTAAATCGTAATAAAACCAAATAGAGAAAAAAGAGGCTCATTGTTTTTTCGCTTTTTTATGATTATCTTTCAGAATAACTATCTCTTAAAGCACTCCAACAAATTTATTTCTACGCCAGAATATTCCACAAATCTCTGCAAATTGTCTTAATAACTTATTAACCTAATTCTCAACTGCATACTTGAGAAGTTTGCAGTAGCTCTCTTGAATTCTTGAATTTGATCTCTATTTTAGAGTATATTATTGTTTGTTGCTTTTGTACAAATGTCGCTTGAGGCAGAGTAATAACTTAATAACATAAGCTTCAGCTGTTGTGTGAAGAAGACTCTCATCACAATTCATTGTCGCATTGTAGAAATAATCTCGCATTTCATTTTGTTCGCTTATCGCAACACAATTTATAAACTTTTCACATGCCAAGTATTTACTTTTCTTTATTTATATGAGAAAACAAAAAATATAAATAAACAAGCACATGCTTCATGTCCCAATTTTTTTGTATTTCTTTTTAATTTTTATTTCCACCTTTTATCATCGTGACAGATAAACACTCTTCATATCTGCTTAGCACTTCAGATTCCCATCACAATCACTCACACACTTCACTTGACATCACTTACAAAATTGTATCTTATCGTTGGCCCCCCGTTTGGCCCCTCGCTTGTAAAGCACCTCAACCTCTTAACATTTCTTTGTTAGCTTTCGTTTTTTATGGCTTTTGACTTGTTTGGTGTTTTCGGTATTCAAGTGAAATTCCCTGTTGCGACATTCTCAGTTCGGTTTTGATAGAAACCAAACACCAACTACGTCATAATCGTTTCGATGATACATCGATCCAGATGGCGCATGGCGTTATGCTCTAGTGACTCTTTTGCTCCAGCGCAAAGGTCATTGAAATGGGTTCAGAATTATTAATTATACGCATCTTGCGACAATCTAAGATGTATTTTCGACTACTCTGACAAAAGTAACTCGCATTGCACGCTGCACACAATGGGGCACTTTATGGGGCTTCGGTGTAATAAAAACAGCCTCATTGGCTTGCCATGTGATATGTAAATTTCTCGACTTACTGTGCCAATGCATTGAGCATGAGCTAAGCGTCGTAATGTGTAGCTAAGAGAATCATTCACACGTATTTCGAGGTATTATTCGGTTAGATAAGCTCTGATCTGCGACAAGTTACGAGTTGTTTGTAAAACTTCAAGTTTTTGTAATGTTATAATTTTATCGTCCATTAGGAATATTTGCATTTGAATATGTATAAGTTCTGCTGAAGGAATCGAAAATATTCTGTGGTCAATTAAGACGATTTTTTACGCAACTTTTGTTATATTCTTTTTACATATTAGAAACGCTTTGTGTTAATGAAACTAGCATCCATAAAAGCTAAACTTCAATGCAAAAAATGACAAAAAATAAAGGAAACGAAAACAACAAAAAATAATCAATTTTGTTATTAATCAGCACGAACTTGTTTTTTCTCAGCTGCTTTTTTCTCGCTATTTGGTTTTGTGTTTGAGTTTGTTTTCTCAGATTAATAAAAGAAAACAATCAAAAAATGAAGTAAAACCGTTTTTATTATAGATTTTAGCATTGATAGAATTTCAAACTTGATTTCACGTGCTCATTCCCATTACTAATGGAAATTTAAATCATTTTGTAATTTTAAATAAAATCATATGGACTAATTGAAGTAATTTGACGACACTTTTCAATTGCAACTGAATTGAATTCATTCATTTGCCGAGTCGGTTATTTATTCAACAATGGCTCAGGTCCAATTTTAATCATAATTCACAATCGTATAATAGCTTAATCAACACATTGCACGGACTATTATTATTATTAAATCAATTACTCGCATGGCAGAGGTGGAGAGAGATAACACGACGTATACGCAATGCGTATACCAAATCGAATGGAATATTATTTAAACTGTTTAAAGAGTTCTTCAATTTTTGGAATTTTATATGTCAAACATGTCTTAACAAATTGCGCGACGCGTTCAATGTTTATGTTTAGCTCGTTTTTTTTTTTTTAATGAACTCCCGTCAAGCTGCCGGCGGAGCTAACGTGCAGAGAAGTCGGAGATCCGTGGAGCCTACGTAAAGCCCCCTGAGAAACGTGCAAACACGCGCGCTGTCAAATGTCAACTGATCCACGTTTGCGAATATCGTTTACACTTGACGTCGCTTTTGGGGCTTGTTGTGTGCTGTGTGTCTACTGCGGGCAGCGCAATGCAGGCGGGGGATGCGGGGGCTTCGTAGGCCTGCAGCTCACGGTTCGGTGGCCGCACGTTGGCTCGCTCTCTCTCTCTCTCTCTCTCGCTCTCTTTTTCGATCGCTTTACTGCGAGCGGCGAGCATTTGCGGGTTTTGGTTTTAGTCGTGTGCTTGCTTGGGCTTTCCGGCGCGTCGCGGCATCTGATAGCAGTCAGCGACAATCAGAATAACCGCAAGCAAAAGACTGCAGCGGTGTTTGATAGACTTGTATATACCCTACTTTAAGTGATTTTGATGACTACAATTCTTGTTGACGCGTACAAATTTCATATTCACATTTTAAACAATTTAAAAGTCATAATTTTTGAGATTGCGAGCGAGGTTCGTTTGTTTCTGTTTCTGCTTCTGCTTCAGCTTCAGCTTATCCCCCAAAGCTTGCATATTAATTTTGATTGTACGACGAACAAGAAGAAGCTACAATTGCCGAGTAGTTGAGTTGAAAGTTGTCGTTTTAGCGTTTGTTGAACCGTGGTGGAGGTAGAGGAGGGGGCGCATACATATATTTGATAAGTGCATTTTTTTTATCACTTAGCAGCGATAAGCTGATTGATAATGAAGACGGGCAAGGGATCCGCAGTGACGTAAGTCAAGGTAAACGGGCAGTATACGAGACAAGACGAGACGATAATCAAATGAGATATACTTACGCTTATGTATTGAACTTACTTGATATCGTGTGTTTTCGAATTAAAAACTCGCTTTCAAGTATTTAAATTATATTGATTGACTTATGTTGATCGAGTGAAAGTCTGCTGACAAAGTTGTTAACGATTAGAATCATTCAAAATGATTAACAATAATTAATATCATATTGATATTATCTGTGAATTGATGTACGTTGTTCTTAATGAGTTCAGTAATAAAATGGATATGTTTTTTTTTATTTTTCTTTATTTATATTCGGTCATTATTTATTAGTTTACAATAAGCGATTATGATAATATTTTGTTTGTTTAATTTTAAATACAATTCTTTATAATTACAATTTAACTATTGTTCTTTTTACAATTCTTCTCATTTTGTATATTTGCTGCCAGTGCAAAAAGTTTCGTCAACTTAATACTAGTTGTTTTTTTTTTACGGGAAAATGTTTAAATATCGATTTGATTACGAAGAAAAAATAAAAGTTGTTTCTTTTAATTGTGAGCGAAATTGTTTAAATAATTAGTTTGTGCACTTTTACTCTGTTTTTCTTTATGTCGTTTTGTAATAAGAAAATAATTTTATGCCTGGCATGAACCTATTGCTGGGGAAGAGGGGAAATGTTACACAGAAACCTATACACAAAAAATACTAAAAATACCATCGGTTTGTGTATTATTTACAGTTGGTCTCTTTCCGTAATTGTGTGTGTATGTGTATGTGCGAGTTCTCATGGTATTTTTACTATATAAAGAAATTGTCTTCTGATTTGGCTTAAAGTAGTGACTATACATTTTGTTTATGTTTAATAATATTAATTTAAAACTTCATTTTTAATAATTTAATTATAACGACGTATTTCTTCCCCCACCATTTCCTCTCTAGACTAAGACAGCCACGCCCCTATAGAACGTGCGCCCAAAACAAAAATTTCGCTGCAATGTTTTCAGACGCGTTGATAGCTGCACTCTGGCTTAGTCCAGGAGTATAATTGAAAGGGTTTCGATAGAAATCCGTCGATTCGTTGTTTAGTTTCTTTTCCTTCAATTCTACCTTTTGTTTTTTTTTTTAAGTACTTGTTCGTACTTGTCGCGCTATTAGTTTAGTTTTTAATTAGTGGAAGTATCTTTTTTTCATTTGCATTTTAAAACAATCACAACAATTTAATATTAACTGACTAAAAAACTACAAAAATAATTGGGTTAATCATAGTTCAGATAGGAGTAAAATTATAGTGTTATATAGTTCAAATCCTCCATTAGTCGTTATTAAAACAAAACCTTAATTAATCCTTGTGCGCTGTTTGACGCCTCAGTGGCAGTTTTTTTTTTTTTGTTATTTATTTTTGATATAAATATTGTTTATTTGGGATCTACTATTTCCAGTGCCCAAAAACAAGTTCATTTGGCTGTGATAGTTTCTCTTATGTGTGTGTGTGTGTGTGTAAGTTGAACTTGTTCTTTCGATATATAATCCTTGAAGAACAATCGTTTATATATTGTCCTTTGGTTATATTCTTTTTGCTTGAGGCAACTGGGAACTAAGCGTTTCCCTAGAGGGGCTTTACGTACTGCTAAGGAGTATTACTCTTTTCGGGGTGCATTGTTCGTCTCTCGTTCTATATGTTTGTGAAAAATTAAGGCAGTTTGGAATTGGAATCGGCGAGCTCAGATCCTAAATTAGATGTGTACAGGAAGTGTAGTAGTGTGTGTACAATGTGTGTGTGCTATAATACAAAGTGTCGATGTTGTTCTGCTACTACCCACACCCTAAACTTTTATAGGAAGTCTTTATAGTTATATATGTATATAACAAATTATCAATATGTAATCATAAATCGACTAATGAAGAAGTTGTCGTTAGAGAACGAGAATTCTTTTGTAGCTGCTGCATATGTTTCTATCTTGTCTTTTACACTTTACTCTCTTCTCTTCTATTCTCTTCTCTTTTGGCAGTTTACTTAGTATTTTCATTATGGGGTCTACGCAAAATTCTCATATTAGTGAGGAAAAAAAGGAATACTAAAATGTTAATACAAAAATGTATAGTAATAAAATTATTTTCTTAAGTTATTTAATTAATATTGTATGGTGTGCAATATTTTCGTTTTTCTTGCTTTTTACATTTCTTCATTCATTCTTTTTAATTCCGCGCTTGCGCGTTTCATAAACGCTTAATACATGCGCGACTACAGTTTCGGCTCACAACTGTACTTTTGCTTTTCCTTGCATTTGCATTTCATTTTCGCGAAATTTAATTTCGTTATATATTTTGTATCTTTTTTGCACGAGCTTCTCAAATATCATTTCTATCTTTTATGTGTTTTAATGTCTAAAATTATAGCTAGTGTGTTTCATTTGTTATTGTTCGTTCTTTCTAGTTTTGTTGTTACATTACGTGTTTAGGAAATGTAGTCAGGTGTTGGTTCCGGCGCAGCGTCCGGATTGGCAAACAGGGGGTTGGGGAACTCTGGCGGGTGCGGCAATGGTGCCAACGTCTTGGGACGTCTTCTGTAGGCCATCAGCCAGCAGGACACCGCAACGGCGACGGCGACAAGAGCCAACAGCGCCGTTATGACCAGAGCAATAATCAAACCCACCATCGATACACAAATATCCTCAACGCGCTGAGCAGCCGGTTTGACTGTAGGAAAAATAAAATAGATTTTAGCGAATTGTCACAGGGAACTTTGTAGCCAGGGGGAAATACTTACTGTTGGCATCATTGAGACCAGGTCCGTTGCGCTTCTCGAATGTCAATATAGCATTGGATGAGATGGTAATTTCTTCGCGCAATTGACCCTCCACTCCAGAACTGGTTGCAATCGCCGTCGAATCTGTGGAGTTATCGGCAATGGAGCGACGACGTCGTCCAAAGGCATTATAGCCACCACAATTGACTGGCTGACATTTGCCGAAGCAAACGCGTATGTTGCACTGGAAGCGTATATTATCGCTGGAGGGGAATTTGAAGGCATTGAAGCTGGCCAGCAGGCTGTTTGTGTCGGGGTTGTACTCCCAATTGCCAAAGATGCTGGTGTCTGTGGCACAGCCATTCTCGTCAGTGACCAGATACTCGTTTTGTACGTTATCCTCCATTGTCTTGGCGATACAGGAGCGAGCAAATCCACCATAAATAGCTGGAATTAACAGATTAGTTAGGCTGCCAGATGAGATGAGTCATTTCTGAATACTTACTGGCTGGCTCGACGTCCACTTGCAGGCGCAAATGTTCGCCAATCTCTGCAGAGTTGATCTCTTCTCCCTCATTGGTTATGATGCGCATCTGACAGATTGGCGGAGGTCCAGTATTGGCAATAGTTCCGGCAGTTGTCAGCATGGAGACATTGAAGCCCAGCGTGACGTTCTTTTCGCCCGTCTGGTAGACACACTTGATGTTGTAGGCCTGTGCCTTGTAGGTGACCAACTTGGGATGCTTCTGTATAACCAGGACAAAGCTCGCCACATCCTTGACGGCTTGCATACCGCAGCTACCGAAGTTAACGCGGAAGATTTCGGTGCGTGGCACCGTCTCACCGGCCAAATTGACGACGCGACGGCACTCCTCGTTTTTGCTGTGTCCCTTCACATAAAGCACGCCATTGAAACCAGGCTCTGTGATGTGGATCTCCACCTGGACACCATCAGCCAAACAGCTGACAACCATATCGGGACGTGGGAAGTCTGTACGGAAGTTGGTATGATTGCAGTGAAGTTCCGGATTACCCGTGTAGCCGGTGATACATTGACACTGGGCACGATGGTTGACTGCGTTGCAGAACGCATTAATGCCGCAGGTCTTGGTTAGGCAAGGATCTTCGCAGGTCTTAGTCTCTGGATTGCAGAAGCGATTGTCGGCGCACTGCTCGTTGGTGGTGCACTCTGGTTGCTCCACGGGTAGACATTCGCCCAGAGGGGTCAAACGATAGCCCAACTCAATGGGGCAAGTACAACGGCCACGTTCATCAATCACCATGCCACGCTCCAGAGCGCAGACACAATGTCCGCTCTCATCAATGCGATATCCTTGCTCCACGAGGCACGGGGTGCAGTACTCATAGATGTCGAGGGCGCTGCCAGGTGGACAGACGCACTGGCCATCCACGTCGCGCACGAAGCCCTTCTCGATGACACACAGAGAACGTTTGTCGCATTGCACGGCCGCATTGCCAGTGTAACCTTCGAGACACTCGCAGATCATGGTACGTACGGGCAACGTGTCGAGGACACGGCACTCAGCATTGACGCCGCATGGTTGGGTTGCATTGCAGGGATTGATGCATTCGCCATGGAGGCAAGCACGTTGGGTGGGACAATCGCTGTCACTGATGCAAATGGGCACCACACGTTCCTGTTCGCATCCATTAAGTCCGGGCACAGTGCCGGGCGGGCAGGCGCATTGGGGTCTGTGCTGATAGACCTTGCAGTCTTCATCGCGGCCACAGATGGCGGTAGTTTCGCAAGGATTGGCGCATTTGCCGTTGACGCAGGCCTTGTCTGTGGGACATTCGTCGTCGGTGCGACAGCCAAGTGGCGTGCAGCCGAAACGAGCATTGCCTCCATGTCCTGGGGCACACTCACAGACGGCACGATGATTGATGGCGAGGCACTCGGCATTGGCACCACATTGCTCGCCTTGGCAGGCGGGCACACAGAGCTGATTGCGGCATGTATGTGTAGCCGGGCATTCGGAGTTGATGCTGCACTCGATCTTTGCGCACTCGAACTCGGGATTACCCTCGTAGCCCTGGCGACAAGTACATACTGGCTTATGGTCCTTGATGCGACACTCAGCGTTCAGTCCACAGTTGCAGGGATCTCGGCAAATGCCATTCACACAGGATTTGTCTGCAGAACAATCGCTATCCGAGATACAGCCGCCAACCTTGACAATGCTAGTTGTGGGTTTGCAGCTGCCGCTTCCGCTGCTAATGTAGCCATCGGGGCAAATACAGATCATGGTTCGCACAGGAGTGGTTGGTGTCACCTGGCACTGAGCTGGTCGTTGACAAGGCTCCAAAGCTAGACAAGGATCAACGCATTGTTCATTGATGCAGGCCAGTCGGGCGGGACAATCAGTGTCGAGTTTGCAGACAGGTTGCGGCTGTGGTCGGCAGTCCACATAGGGATTACCCAAAAAGTCAGCGGGACAGCGGCAAACAGCCAAGTGGTTTTGTGGACGACACTCGGCACGCGGGGCACAGATATTGTTGTAGACACAAGGATTGACACACTGTTCATTCTGACAGGTCTTGTCTGTGGGGCAGTCGTTATTGCTACTGCAACCGATGACACGGCAACGTTCGTAAGGATTACCACGATAGCCGCTGAGACAGCGACATTGAGCGTGACTCGATTGAACGTAGCATTCGGCATTGGGACCACATGGATTGTTGAGTAGACAGGGATTGATACAGTTGCCATTGATGCATGCTTTGCCGGAGTCACATTCGCCATCAACACGGCATCCAATAGAGCGACAAGCAGCATATGGATTACCCTCGAATCCATCCTGGCAGCTGCACACGGCACGATGCTGTTGCACCTGGCAAATGGCATTGGTGCCACAATTGCAGGGATTGCGGCACTGGCGATTTACGCACGCCTCTTGATCGCCACAGTCTAGATCGCTCTCGCATCCGGGTGGACTTGGCAGCACCAGCTGGCGACATTCGCCGCTGGCATCTGGTACCTGAGACTCAGGACATTCGCAGACCATCGTGCGCACGGGGACACTGTCGAGCACGCTGCAGTGAGCGCTGCGTGCGCATGGCGAGAGTTCAGTGCAAGGATTCTGGCACTTGGCATCGATGCATGCCAATCGGCTGGGGCAATCACCATCGTTGCGACAGATTGGTTCCACAGGACGTGGTTCGCAGAAGGCATAAGGATCGCCTAGCGGCAGCTGGTCAGGACAGCGGCAAACGGCGCGATGTTGCAGCGCCTGGCAGATAGCATTCTGAGCGCAAGGGCTCTGAGCGCAAGGATTCACACACTGGTTGCTCACGCAGGCCTGGTTAGATGCGCAGTCGTAATCTGAGTGGCATTCTAGTCGCAGGCAACGTACAAATGGATCACCCTCAAGTCCGGCGGGGCAGCGGCAACTGGCTCGATGATTTCTTCCGTAACACTCGGCATTCAGCGCACATGGATCAGAGACGAGACATGGGTTCAGACATTCACGGTTTACGCATTGCTTGTCGCCGGCACACTCATCGTCCGATTGGCAGCCAATTGGAGCACAACCGAACTGGGCGTTACCGGAGAATCCAGGTTGACAGTAGCAGATGGGATGATGATTCTTCACGATGCACTCGGCATGGGGTCCACAATTGCATGGATTGATGCATTGCGCGTTGATGCACGCCTCTGTGGCGGGACAATCTGAGCTAGACTTGCAACCAACGGTGATGACATCCGAAGCTGAAACAATTTTGATTGATTATAAATGTTTCTATAGGACAGGTTATTGCTTAAAGCACTTACGAGGTAGACAGCGTATGCGGGGATCTCCAGTGTAGTCTGGCGGGCAGCGGCAGATGGCAGCGCGTTCCTGCACATGACAGTAGGCGCCAGTGCCGCAAGCGTCGGCCGTACAAGGATTCACACAGCGTTCGTTAATGCAATTCTTGTCACGTGGGCAGTCATCATTGCGTGTACACTCGGGTCCAGGAACTCTGGGCAGATCAATTTCGTTGGTGTAGCATTCGATACGTGGGTTACCTTGGTAGCTAGGTGGACAACTGCATTGTGCGTAGTGATCACGTGCACTGCACTGAGCATTAACACCGCAGCGTTCCAGGCGGCAAGCATCCAGGCAACTGCCATGGAGGCAGACCTCTGAACTGGCGCATTCGGCGTTGTGTTGGCAGCCACCAGGTACGATAACCGCTTGGATGGGTACACAATTGCCGGAATTATCAGATACCGTATCACTGGGACATTTGCAGATCATAGTACGCAATGGTAACGTGTCTAGAACGGCGCAGCTTTGCTGTGGACTGCAAACATGGGGCGTAGCACAAGGATCGGCGCATCGTTGATTGATGCAAGCCAGTTTCGACGGACATTCCGCGTCTTGGGTACACTCAGGTTTGGGCTCGCGTTTTGGCAACTCACACTGTACCAGAGGATTACCCTGGAAGCCAGCTCGGCATTCACACTGCGGCTGGTGGCGACGTCCCTGGCAAATGGCATTCACGGCACAGGTGTCTTGCTCGCAAACTGGTCGACAGACGCGATTCAAGCGATCGCATGCCTCGTGATCGGCACAATCTTCATTGTACTGGCAATGTCCCGTGATACAGGCGACGAAGGGACTTCCCTGCGTGCCAGCTGGACACTTGCAGACTGCCTGGTGGTTCTGCGGCAGACATTCGGCTCCGGTGCCACAACGTACTTGACCGTGGGTGCACGGATTGACACAGTTTTCATTGAGGCAGGCCTTATCGTAAGGACAGTCCGCATTAATCTTACACTCAGCTGAATACGGGAGGATAGCGTTATTTTCATAGTCGTATCAATGAAATCTTGTAGAAGAGTTTAACTTACGTTTGAAGCATTGAACTTGTGGATCACCGCCCCATCCAGAAGGACAGAAGCAAATAGGTCGAGAGTTTTGGACACGACATTCGGCATTACCGGCACATGGATTGGCCTCGGCGCAAGGATCTTGGCAACGTTGATTGATACAAGCTGTCGTTGGTGTGCACTCTGAGTCGTGTTTGCATCCAGATGTGATTGGCGCTGCAAATGTTATGAAAGGCTTCAGTAAGCTGTCGGAATTGCGATTAAAGTGGATAAGCTTACGTGGCTGATAACAGTTAGTGAAGGGATCGCCTTGAGTGCCCTGTGGACAGGTGCAGATGGCACGATGTTGCTGGGCCAAGCATTGTGCTGTACGAGCACAAGGTGATGCATCCAAGCAGGGATTGACACAATTGCCTCCACGGCAAGCCTCCGTATCCTGGCACTGATCGTGCGATACGCAACCATGGTCGCGTGCGGGTTCTAGACAAAACAAAATTAGAAAGATAAGTTGCCGAATAACAAATTGGAACCATAAATTGGGAGTAAGTGCAGCAATTAGCAGTTTGAGTTAACGAGTGCATTTACTGTGATGTGCAACTCATTGAAAGGAGGGATATTATCATAAGGAAGATCAAAGGGATTATTTAAAAAAACTATTTACAACTTGGCTGCAATGAAAGAGAAGCAAAACTTGGCAATAAAGCAAGAAAATGAACACAGTTCAACCTCATTTGTGAGGAGTATTTCTATGATTCTCAGGAGAACCTACCTTTGCGACATCCAATGTCAGCATCGCCCACATAACCAGGTTCGCAGCGACAGATCATAGTACGCAGGGGTAGAGTGTCAACGACCTCACAGATGGCATTGGCACCGCATGGATGCGTAACATCACAAGGATTCTTGCATTCGCCATTGAAGCAGGCCAGTTTGCTGGGACATTCGGCATCCATGGTACAACCCTCGGGTTGAACAGGTACCAGGTCGCAGCGGACGGCAGGATTTCCACTATAGCCGGCAGGACAGCGACATTGAGCACGATGGTTATCGACGCGACACTGTGCGCCAATGCCGCAATTGCAGGGATCTTCGCAGCGTTCATTGCGGCAGGCCAAGTGGAATGCGCACTCATCATCGCTACGGCATTCAGGACGCTCGCAGCGCACCAAAGGATTTCCTCGATAATTCTCTTGGCAGTGGCAGCGTGCACGATGATTGAAATCGGCCCGACAGATAGCACCAATACCACACTGTGTGAAACTACAAGGATCCACGCACTTCTCATTGATGCAGGCCTCGGTGGGCGCGCATTCGCCATCGGAACGGCATCCTAGAAGATAGCAATGTTGAAGAGCATTGCCAGTATAGCCTTCGTTGCAGACGCAGAGCGGGCGATGGAGTTGGACATGGCAACGTGCTTGTTGGGCGCAGATATTCGATTGTTCGCAAGGATTGCGACAGACTTGATTGATGCATGCTTTGTCATTGCTGCACTCTGAATCGGTGATACATTCCGGTTTCGGCGGTGGTGGCTTCGCCACTTCGCGAACACACTGAGCGTACGGTGAACCATAGAATTCAGGTGGACAACTGCAGACAGCCTTGTGATTAATAGTGCGACAAATGGCATTGAGACCGCAAGCATTCTGGCAAGGATCGCGACATTTCTGTGTAACACAAGCGCGATCCCTGGAGCAGTCGTCATTGGTCACACATTCGGGATAGCTGCAAGTAGCAGCTCCATTATGGACACGACAAATGCCATTGCTGCGACACGGTGATGGCTGGCAAGGATCAATGGGTTCCACTTCACGCGACATTTCACATTGCACAAACGGATTACCGATCATCTTATCGGGGCAACTGCAGATGGGACTGTGATTGATGGTCTGGCAGGTTGCGCCATAGCCGCAGACTCCTGGACAGGGATCCACGCACTTGGAGTTCACACAGGCGCGATCCTTGGCACAGTCCGAGCTGAGTGTGCACTCCGGACGACATCCCTGCGTCAATGGATTACCAAAGAAACCGGGCAGACATTCACAGACAGCCTGATCACGCTGCACACGGCACACAGAGTTTAGTCCACATGGCGAGGGATAGCAAGGATCTGATGGCGGTGGCGGTGTCACAATGCGCGTGCACTGCACAAAGGCGTTACCCGTGTAACCCGTTGGGCAAGAACACACAGGAATGTGGTTGTTGACATTGCAGAAAGCCTCTAGACCGCAGGTTCCGGGGCACGGATCAGCACATTTGTTACGGATGCAGGCACGATTTGCAGGGCATTCGGAGTTGCCGACACATTCAGGACGGCATCCCTCGTAGGGATTACCAATGTATTCCTGGATGCATTCGCACACGTAGCTTTGACCGCGCAAGCGACACAAAGTGTTGCTGCCACATGGCGATGGTTCGCACGGATTCTTGGGGTCAGGAATTGGTGGTGGCATAGCTGTAAAAAAATATTCAGTAATTAGAGTATGAAATAGAAGATATTTCCCTGCCTCTATACAATATGCAAACTTTTTGATGGCCTATAGAATAACGCGAATGCTTACTTGGGGGAATAGGTGAACAGAGACGGAATGGATCACCTGTCATGCCTGACGGACAATGACAGTTGGGTGTGTGCAGGGTCACCAGGCACTGGGCATTATGGCCACAGCTGCCAGGACAGGGATCGCGACATTTCTGATTCATGCAGGCCAAATTATAGGCGCACTCATCGTTATTGGAACACTCGGGTCGGCAATTGGGAGGAGTACCCTGGAACTCATCCAAGCACGTACAACGGGCTTGATTCTGCACATTGGTGCATAGTGAGTTAGGACCACATGGTGATGGATTGCAAGGATCATCCTTCTTCTGTTTTATCTCAGGCAGTCGGCACTGTTGGTAGGCATTGCCCGTAAAGCCAGCGATACACTCGCAGTGGGCACGATGCTGGACTACTTGGCAGATAGCGTTCAGTCCACATTGTCCTGGGCAAGGATCAACACATTTGTTGTTAATGCACGCATGCTGTTGAGAGCAGTCAGAGCTGCTATAGCACTCCAGACGGCAGTTGGGTGGCTGTCCAAAGTAACCGATGATGCATGAGCATATGGCAGCTCCTCCACGTTCAATACACTGGGCGTTGGCGCCACATGGTGATGGCTGGCAGGGATTGACGGGCAACTCATCACGGATTGGAGTGCAGGAAACGAAGGCGTTGCCAGTCATACGCTCAGGACAACGGCACATGGCAATATGATTGATGGCATCGCATAGAGCATTCTGAGCACAGGTGCCTGGACAGGGATCCACACACTTGTTTCGCACGCAGGCACGATCTCGAGGACATTCCGAGTTCAAGACACACTCGGGGCGACAACCGATGTATGGATCACCTTGATATTCGGGCAGGCAAGAGCAAACACCTTCTCGGCACTGGGTATTGGAGCCGCAGGGCGAAGGGTTGCAAAGATCTGTTGGTGCTGGAAGAAAACATTTACAAAGGTCTGGTTAGGAAGGACATTCAACGCGAGAGAGAGAAAGTAAATATGGAGATGCATACTGGGTGCTGGCGGTGGAGTAGGCGGCAAGCGGCGGCAGCTGTTGAAGGGATCACCCGTGTGATCGGCGGGGCATGAGCAACTGGGTATATGGTTGACGACCTTGCATTGGGCTGCAAATCCACAAGATCCGGGACAAGGATCGCGACACTTCTCATTAATGCACGCCAAGTTACTGGCACACTCGGCATTAATGGAGCATTCTGGTCGACAATTGGGTGCAGCACCAATGTAGTTCGGCAGACAGCTGCAGCTAGCACCACCGTTGACCTCGCGACATTGGGAGTTGGGTCCGCAGGGCGAAGGCACACATGGCATGTTGCGCGTTGGGAGTTTCTCGGGTGGTGGTGGCGGTGGCAGTGGCTGGCAACGAATAAAGGCATTTCCAGTGTAGTCAGGTCTGCAAGAGCACAATGGACTATGATTGCGCACATGGCATTCGGCATTCAGTCCACAGACTCCAGGGCAGGGATCGATGCACTTCTGCTTGATGCACGCCTTATCCGAAGGACACTCGGCACTGATAACGCATTCGGGACGACAGGCTGGAGGTGTGCCAATAAATTCGGGCAGACAGCTGCAAATGGCTTGACCCTGAGACTCGCGGCACTGGGAGTTCGCGCCACAAGGTGACGGCTCACAGGGATTCACATAAACAGGGGGCGTTGCTGAAGTTTGAGATGGTAGAATATGTTTCATATTAGCTTTACCATTTAATCAATTTGTCGGCAAAAAGCAAAGCATTTTCATATTAAAAGCGTAAGCGAGAGTTTTTGCATTGTAAGTACGTTATGTCTAGCAATTGTCGTAAAAGGAAAACATTTGAATATGAATGTATTGTAGCTTTTTCTTTGATGATTTGGCGGTGCGATGGTTAAACGAAAGAGAAATAGAGATATACAGCTATAGACAGGGACCAAACGTAGAATTGAGTACTGCATTGTTATCGATTCGAGCGAAAAACGAGAGTAGAGCATTAAAAATACGGGCAATATTTTAGTGGCGCACTGAAAATTGATTTTAGGTTTGCTGAGGAATTTGGGCATTGTGTTCTTACGTTCTTGCTGCACAAAACGGCAACTGTGATATGGATTGCCCACATGTTGTGGTATGCATTCACACATAGGATTGTGATTAATTGTCTGGCAATGGGCATTGATGCCACACACACCAGGGCAGGGATCTTGACACTTTTCTCGCACGCAGGCACGATCGCTACTGCAATCCGAGTTATGAGTACATTCGGGTCGACATATCTCATAGGGATTGCCAAAGTAATCTGGCAGGCATTGGCAAATGCTCAAGTCGCGTTGCGGCTGGCAAATGGCATTGATACCACACGGATTGGGTTGACAGGGCACCACTGGTGGTGCTTTCATGGCGACACAAGCGTCTTGTCCATCGCCTACCAAACCCACAGGACAATAGCAGAGTGGACTGTGGGCCACAACACGACATAAGGCATGTTGACCACAACTGCCCGGACAAGGGTCAATGCACTTGCGGTTCACACAGGCCTTGTCGCTGGGACAGTCGGCGCTGCCTATACATTCGGGTTGGCAGTGCGGTGGAGTACCAATGAAGTCTCGGAGACATGAGCAACGAGCGCCCTGTGCAGTGGCCTCACACTCTGAGTAGGGACCGCAGGGTGAGGGCTGACAGGGATTCACTGCAATGGGATATCTGACTGGCGGTGCTACAACTGGAGAGAATTTAAATTAGTCTTTGTTTAAAAGAGGATTTCAGTAGGTTTCAGCTATGATGATTACCTATAACTTGACAAGCCGATAGAGGATTACCCGTCAACGAAGGCGGGCATAGGCAGATGGGACTGTGATTTTGAACATGACAAATGGCACGGAATCCACAGGCACCTGGACATGGATCACTACATCTCATATTCAAGCAGTATTTGTCGAGAGGACAATCTGAGTTACTGCTGCACTCTGGATGGCAGGAAGGCGGTATACCCAAGTAGCCTGGCAAACAGTAGCATATGGCCTGCTCTTGATGCGGACGGCATTGAGCATTGGGTCCGCAGGGTGAGGGCTGGCAAGGATTAATGGGCTTTTGTGGTGGCACCACAGCCGGTAGATTTGTCGGTGTTGTGGGTACAGCGGTTGGATATGTTGTCACTATGACTGGTGGCTGTTGTGTTGGTAAAGGAGTTGGAATAGGATCACAGCGGATGAACGCATTTCCTTGCATATGTGTCGGGCACGAGCAGCTCGGTATATGATTGTAAACATTGCAAAGAGAGTTGAGTCCACATGTGCCTGGACAGGGATCTTCACATTTTTGCCTTCTGCAAGCCTTATCTTTTGCACAATCTGTATTGAGGACGCATTCAGGGCGACAGCCAATATAGGGATTGCCATGGTATTCAGCGAGACAACTGCATATTCCATTTTTGCAAATAGCGTTGGCTCCACAAGGTGATGGATAACATGGATCCTTTGCTATGGGCTTGTCATTTTCCTTAATAACTGGAGGAATCCTGCGACACGACACGAATGGATCACCGGTTTCTCCAGGGGAACAGAAGCAATTCGGAACGTGATTGTATACTCGGCAAATGGCATTGTATGCACATGAACCAGGACATGGATCGCGACACTTTTCATTCACGCACGCCAAGTGTGCGGGACAATCGGAGTTGACAATGCATTCAGGACGACAATTGGGTGGAGTGCCGCTGTAATTGGGCAGGCAAATACAAGCGGCGATTCCAAAGCGATTGTGACATTGCGAGTAAGGACCACAGGGGGAAGGATAGCAGGGATTAATCTCTGGATTTGGTGTAGCCACATTATAAATGGGATGAATAGGTTTTGGTGTTGTTGTTGTCTCTTCTGTGGATGGAATGTTGATGATGCCAGGAATTGGTTGTGGTTTTGGAACCGACGGTTGATAAGTTGGATACGATGGCTGTGGCTGAGGTTGTGGTGGGGAAGGTATATTAATTACTCCCGGCCTTGGTGGAGGTGTTGTGGAATATGTTGGATAGGTTATTGGTGGCTGCGTTGCAGGCGACACCACTACCACTGGATACGAAGGAATATTAACAACGCTTGGCTTATAAGTTGGTTGCGGTTGTGGCGTTGGGTAGTTCACATCATACTCTGGAGGTTGTGGTGTTGGATAAGATGGTTGTGGTAGAGATGGGATATTGACAACACCAGGTTGTAGGGTTGGTGTATATGTTGCTGGAGGAGATGGAATATATAGCGGCGGTTGTGGTGCAGGAGGTTGTGGTGCTGGCACTGAAGGAATGTTGATTACGCCTGGTTGCCTAGGTGGCTGTGATGTGGTTGGATAATTCACATAAAGCACTGGTGGTTGTTGTGTTGGATAAGATGGTTGCGGTAGAGATGGTATATTTATAACACCAGGCAACGGAATGGGTGTCGTTGTTGATTGCTGAGAGGGGATGTAAAGCGGAGGTTGTGGTGCAGGAGACACAGGTTGAGGGTGAGATGGGATGCTGATAACGCCTGGTTGGGGTGCTGGAGTTGAAGTCGACGGATAGGCTGGAATATATATTGGAGGTTGTGGTGCAGGTGGTTGAGGTTGTGATGCTGATGGTATATTTATTACACCTGGCAGTGGAGCAGGTGTTGGCTGTGGTGGGGTCGGAATATAGACCGGAGCTTGAGGTGTTGGATAAGTCGGTCGTGGCAGAGATGGAATATTTATGACTCCGGGTATTTGTGGTGGTGGCGGGTAATATACATCATATATAGCAGGCTGCGGTTGCGGAGTTGTTGGAGGATATGTCGGTTGAGGTATTGATGGAATATTGATTACATCAGGCTGAGGATGAGTCGTCGTGGTCTCTGGAGATGGCACAAATATGGGAGGTTGAGGTGCTGGAGGCTGTGGTTGTGAAACGGACGGGATGTTTATAACTCCAGGTTGAGGTGGAGGATACGATGGCTGTGGTGCCGATGGTATATTGATTACACCAGGCTGTGTTACTGGAGTTGAAGTTGTAGGATAACTTGGAATATTTTGTGGAGGCTGTGGTACGGTCGGCTGTGATTGTAGCACTGATGGAATGTTCAGAACTCCAGGCTGGGGTGATGAATAAGTTGGCTGTGGTGCTGATGGAATATTGATAACTCCTGGTTGTGGTTCTGGTGTAGCTTGATTTGGCGATGGGATATAAGTAGGAGGTGCTGTCGGACGATCAGGCGGCAACACCGAAGGAACATTAATCACTCCCGGAATTGGTTGTGGACGCTGTATAGGGTAGTGATCATCATAGTTCGGTGATGGTAGAGAGGGTTCCGGTATCGACGGAATATTTATTACTCCTGGTTTTGGTTGGGATGTGGCTGGAGTAGGATAGGTTGTGTACAATGTAGGTTGATAGGTTGGAGGCGCCGGTTGTGGCTCTGAAGGAATGTAAACAACGCCTGGTATGGCAATCGGGTAGGGTGGTGCTGGAGTATCATATATGGGAGGCCGAACATGTATGGGTTCTACGTATGGCGAAGAGAGATTATTAGAGAATATCTCACTTTTAATTTTGGTATCACATAAAATCTTACGTGGATTCTCGTAGCATCTGGTGAAAGGATTGCCAGTCTGCGTAGGTCCGCAGAAGCAAATAGGATTATGGTAATGGACACGACACTCAGCATTAATGCCACATACTCCTGGGCAAGGATCGATGCATCTGTGCTGTACACAGGCCTTATCTAAGGGACACTCTGAGTTCATTGTGCACTCTGGTCGACAGAATGGCGGGCTACCATAGAAATCAGGAAGGCAAGAGCAAATGGCTTGCTCATTGTTTTCGCGACAGTGTGCATTTTCACCACAAGGAGAGGGATTGCAAGGATGTGGGTGTACTATGGGTGCTGAGTCAAAGAAAATTAGGAGATGATTACAATTGAATGATAAGTCACTTATTAGTGATTGCTTACATTGATGCGCAGGTTGAGGAGTGGGCACGCAATGGCTGAGGGGATTTCCCGTGTACCCATTGTAGCAGTTGCAATGTGGTAGATGATCTACCACACGACACTCTGCATTGAGCCCACAAGAACCGGGACAAGGGTCGCGACATTTTAGCTGCACACATGCTCTATGTGAGGGACAATCGCTATTAAGAATGCATTCAGGTCGACAGGCTTCATAGGGATTTCCATAATAATCAGGCAAACAAATGCAGGAGCCTACGGTACCGTGTTGAGTACATAGTGCATTGGCACCACAAGGATTTGGCTCGCATGGGTTTATTGGTGGCTCCTCAAATTGCGGTCTCTGTATAGCAATTATGGCTGGTGCGGGTTTGGGAGACGGAGCAGATGGTGGAGGTATTTGGCACGAGGTGAATGGATTACCAATCAAACCTGATGCGCACACACAGTTTGGCTGATGGTTGCTGGTGCGGCAGATGGCATTGAAACCGCAAAGACCAGGGCACGGATCACGGCACTTGCGATTAATGCAAGCACGATCACTGGGGCAGTCGCTGTTGGATATGCACTCTGGGCGGCAGTAAGGTGGCACTCCCACATGCTCTATCTCACAGCGACAAATGGCGACGCCTTGTTGATTGCTGCACTGAGAGTGCGGTCCACACGGTGTGGGCAAGCACGGATCGAGAGGTTCGCTTTGAATAGGAACTACATTAGGAGTTGGAACTGAAATCGGCGCTGGAATTGGTGTAGGTCTAATAGGTTGACACTGGGTATAGGGGCTGCCCGTGTAGCCGACAGGGCAAACGCATTGCGGCCTATGATTGACTACATTACACACGGCCTGATGGCCGCAGACACCAGGACAAGGATCTGCACAGCGTTGATTGACACAAGCCAGACTAAGAGAGCACTCGAAGTCGGTGGTACACTCTGGTCGACAGGCAGGAGGACTGCCGTAGTAACCTGGCAAGCAGCTACAGATTGCTTGATTTCCTGCAGCCCGGCAATGCGCATTGCTTCCACACGGGGAAGGCTGACAAGGCGGAGGTGGCGTTCTTACTGGGAGGGTAATTGCATGTGGAACTGGCTGACAGAGCACAAATGGATTGCCCTGCATGCCAGCGGGACAATGGCACATCGCCACATGATTGTGTACCTCACATATGGCGGAAAAGCCGCAGGTGCCTGGACAAGGATCTATGCAACGATTCTGTACACAGGATCGATCGCGTGTACACTCTGTGCTCAACACGCATTCGGGACGACAACCCACATAGGGGTCGCCCTGATACAGTGGCAAGCAACTGCAGATGCCACCAACAGCACACTGGGCATTGACACCACAGGGAGAAGGCTGACAAGCATCATCAGCAATTGGAGTTGCTGGTGGACTTTGAGCAATCGGTGTAGGGTAACAGCGATGGAATGGGTCACCCTGATAGCCGTTGGGACATGAACAACTGGGCACATGGTTGAGCACATGGCACTGCGCATTCAGACCACAAGCACCTGGGCATGGGTCAATACACTTCTCATTGATGCAGGCTCGATGTGATGGACAATCAGAATTGAGAGTACACTCGGGTTGGCAATGTGGGGGTGTGCCATAGTACTCAGACAGACAACTACAGATTGCCTGATTATGTGTCACTCGACATTGAGCATAAGATCCGCAGGGAGATGGCACGCAAGGATTGCGATAGGGTTCACGCTGAGTTATTGCCGTTGGTACTGGTAGGCAACGCACCAATGCGTTGCCCGTATAACCGGGTTGGCATGAACAATGGGCGCGATGATGTAGTGGCTGACAGACGGCATTGTAGCCACATGCGCCAGGACAGGGATCGCGACACTTGAGTTGGATGCAGGCTTTGTCATGGGGACACTCGGGATTACTGGTGCATTCTGGTCGACATGCGGGTGGAGTGCCAAAGTAATCGGGTAGACAGCTGCAAATGGGTTGACCCTGCAAGTCCTTGCACAGGGCATTAGGACCGCAAGGCGAGGGCACACAAGGGTTCACATAGATTGCTGGGAGCGCTGTGGAATGGTGGGTGCAAGAGAGTGGTGCAAACAATACATTATAATTTGGTGGGTTAGTGCAAGTTTCAAATAACTTGTGTAGTGAGGAATGCTTACGTTCTGCTTGGCGCAGGTAACAGTGGCGATATGGATCACCATTGTAGCCCGAATAACAACTGCAGATGGGCACATGGTTAACTACTTGACATTGTGCGTTGGACGCACAACTACCAGGACAGGGATCGCGACAGTGCTGATTGAGGCACGCCAAGTGGCTGGAACAGTCGGAATTGAGAACACACTCAGGACGACATCCCTCGTAGGGATTGCCGTAGTAATCAGGCAGACATTGGCAGGAGCCAACGTTTCCTTGTTGCCGGCAGACGGCATTGCTACCACAAGGACTCGGCACACATGGATTCAGCTGGTCTCGTTCTAATGCAGGACGAGGATAGCAACGTGTGAAGGGATCTCCAATGTAATCTGCAATGCAGAGACACGATGGCACATGGCTGATCACTTGACAAGTGGCTGCCTCTCCGCATATTCCAGGACAAGGATCACGACACTTTTGCTGCAAGCAGGCCAACTGATTTGGACATTCTGCCGAGGTCACACACTCGGGACGACAGTGGGGCGGAGTTCCGATGTAATCCTCGAAGCATTTGCATTGCGCTTGGCTTCCATCCGGTGAAGGCGTGCACTGGGCATTCGGACCGCAAGGTGATGGATAACATGGATTCACAGGGTCCTGTCGTTTGAGAGGTGGTGGTGGTAGATGTTGGCAAAGGGCAAACGCGTTGCCCGTGTATCCAGTGGGGCAGCTACAATGTGGAGTGTGTCGGATAACCTGACAAAGTGCATGCTGACCGCAGGCACCTGGACAAGGATCCCTACAGTGTTGATTCAGGCAAGCCAAGTGTGGAGCACAATCCGAGTTAATGGTGCACTCGGGTCTGCATTGGGGAGGCGTGCCGTAATAACCGGGTAGACATGAGCAAACAGCCTGCTCATTAGCCATTCGACATTGCGCATTATTGCCACAAGGTGAAGGAACACAGGGATTGATAGGCACAATAGGGTCGGCTAAATTACAAAAAATAAAGTGTGTTAAGTTAGCAGCGAAACTAATTCGTTTTAAAAACCTACTTTGTACGAGGGCGCACTGAACGAAAGCGCTGCCAGATGTACCGGCGGGGCAATGACACATAGGTACATGCTGGCGCACTGTACAGATAGCACCGACACCACAGGCACCGGGGCAAGGATCAACGCACTTGCTACGCTGGCATGCACGGTCGCGGGCACAATCAGAATTTAAGACACATTCGGGACGGCAGCCCACATAGGGATTGCCGTGGAATTCGGGTAGGCAAGTGCATTGTCCATTTTTGCAAATGGAATTCGAGCCGCAAGGTGATGGATTGCAGGCGTCGTGTGGAGCTGGTGGGTCACGAGTGGGTGGTATCAGTGTACAGCTTTCGAAAGGATTGCCTTGATAGCCAACGGAACAGCTGCAAATTGGTGTATGATTGATGACGCTGCACTGAGCCGAGAGTCCGCAAGAACCGGGACAAGGATCGCGACATTTTTCGTTGAAGCAGGCCAAATGAGAAGCGCAATCAGAGTTGATTACGCACTCTGGCTGACAGTTAGGTGGAGCTCCATAGTAGCCCGGCTGGCATGTGCAAACAGCTTGGCCGTTCTGGGCGTGGCACTGGCCATAGGCACCACATGGTGAAGGCACACAAGGATCGCGATATATGTCTTTGGGATAATCATAGTTGATGGCGGGCGCTGAAAATGGGATTATAACGTAAGGACCACTTTCATTTTGGAATTGGAGATCACAAAGAATCTTACGGATGGTACGACAACCGCTGAAAGCGTCGCCCGTGAAACCGGGCAGGCAACTGCAGTGGGGACTATGATTAATGGTGCGGCATGCGGCATTTTGACCGCAGACGCCGGGACAGGGATCAATGCAGTGATGGTTGTTGCATGCCTTATCTAAGGCACACT
This sequence comes from Drosophila sulfurigaster albostrigata, assembly GCF_023558435.1. Taxonomy (NCBI): domain Eukaryota; kingdom Metazoa; phylum Arthropoda; class Insecta; order Diptera; family Drosophilidae; genus Drosophila; species Drosophila sulfurigaster. The sequence goes on from NC_084881.1 coordinate 29,079,515, forward strand.
CGCTGGAGATGGTGCATTCGGGACGACACGCTGGTGGAGCACCAATAAAATCGGGCTGGCAGCTGCAGATTGCTTGTTGATTTGTCTCACGACACTGGGAGTTGGGACCACAAGGCGATGGCTGGCAAGGATGTAGAGGAGTGGGATCACGCAGAGCTATTGATAATACAAATGTTGTATGAGCCTCTAAACTTGTAGTTACATAAGCTTTGATGAACTTACGTTCTCTTTGTACTGTGCAATAACTATAGGGATTACCCTCGTAGCCATTGATGCAATTACATTGAGGCAAATGATCACGAACGTGGCAAATGGCATTGGTGCCACATGCACTTGGACAGGGATCGCGACAGTGTTGATTGAAGCACGCCAAATGGCTAGGACAGTCAGAGTTGAGGACACATTCGGGTCGACAGCCCTCGTAGGGATTGCCATAGAAGTCGGTTAGACAGCGACACGCGCCAGCTCCATTTTGTTCATTGCAAATGGCATTCGCGCCGCAAGGACTGGGTACACATGGTGACACTGGCTCTTGTACATCTTGAATCACTTGACAGCCAACGAATGGATTACCACCATGACCGTTGGCACAGACGCACATGGGAGTGTGGTTAATAACATAGCACTCGGCATTAGTGCCACAGACTCCTGGACATGGATTGCGGCACTTTTGATTTAAGCACGCCAGATTTGTAGGACAATCGCCGTTGCTCACACATGCTGGTCGACAATGTGGCGGAGTTCCGATAAAATCTGGAAGACAACTGCATTGTGCATTGTTGCCAATGTTGCGGCACTCGGCATTGGCGCCACATGGAGAAGGCTGGCATGGATCTATGACATCTAATTCCAAAGGTGGTGGTGGTGGTTGTGGATGGCAGGCAATGAAGGGATTTCCAGTGTAGTGTGTAATGCAGCGACAGTTGGGACTGTGATTCACAACTTGGCACTCGGCGTTCAAGCCACATGCTCCAGGACATGGATCCTGACAACGATGCTGTAGACATGCCAGATGCAATGGACATTCCACATTGCTATTGCATTCGAATCGACATGAAGGTGGCACACCAATAAATTGGGGTAAACATGAGCAGACGGCTTGTCCGTTTACTGGGCGGCAATGGGCATTGGCCCCACAAGGCGAGGGCTGGCAAGGATCGACGACAACACGCGGTGGAGGTGGTGGCAATGGCACACACAGGGCAAAGGCATTGCCTGTCATGCCATCGGGGCAATGACACATGGCTACGTGGTTGTGCACCTCACAGATGGCATTGGTGCCGCATGTACCCGAACATGGATCCGTACACTTTTGACGCACACAGGCCAGGCTGTAGGCGCATTCGGTGCTCAATACGCATTCGGGTCGACATCCAATTGATGGATTACCATGGTAATCAGGCAGACAATTGCACTGACCATTGCGACAGATAGCGTTTGGCCCACAAGGCACCCGGTGGCAAGGATCTTCATCATGGATAGGGACAGGCGTTGGTGGTGGGGCTTGGCAGGAGGCAAATGGATTGCCTGTTAAACCTGGTGCGCACAGACACGTTGGCGTATGATTGATGACCTGGCATTGGGCATTGAAGCCACAAGCACCTGGACAAGGATCGCGGCAACGTTGTTGTTGGCACGCCAAATGGCTCGAACAATCTGAATTGATTGTACACTCGGGACGACAATTTGGTGGACTACCAAAGTAGTTGGGTTGACACGTGCATACAGCTGTGCCTTGATTATCGCGGCACTCGGCATTTTGACCGCAAGGTGACGGAATGCACGGATTTTGATACACGTCCTGGGCAGGTGGAGGGGCTGTAAACGTAAACATGGATAGGATAAAGTTGAATGGTCAACTCAGATGATGCCACAATATGATCTTACGTGGTACAGGATAACAGCGGCTGAATGCATCGCCTCGATATCCCCTCAAACAACTGCAAATGGGAGCATGATGGTAGACCCGGCATTCGGCATTGGAGCCACAGACACCAGGGCAAGGATCGCTACATTTTTGATTAATGCAGGCCTTGTCATGGGCGCACTCAGCGCTCGTAACACATTCGGGTCGACAATTGGGCGGGGAACCAAAATAATCGGGCAAGCATGAGCAAATGGCCTGTTCATTGCGCTGTTTGCATTGGGAGTTAGGGCCACAGGGTGAAGGTTGACACGGATTTACATACTCCTTGAGAATAGCTAAAGCACAAGACGAAGACGATATGGATTGATTGGGATGTGAATAGCTTCAGATAATAGACTCACGTTTCTCGGGGAGTTGGCAATAACGATAGGGATCTCCTGAGAAGCCATTCAAACAGTGGCAAGTGGGTAGATGATTAAAAACTCTACAAGCTGCATTAAGACCACAGACGCCAGGGCAGGGATCACGGCACTTAAGCTGATGGCACGATTTGTCTGCGGGGCAATCACTATCTGACACACATTCAGGACGGCAAGCTTCGTATGGATTTCCGTAATATTCAGGCAGACACTGACAAGAGCCGGCATTGCCCTCTTGTCTGCACTCTGCATTGGCGCCACAGGGATTCGGACGACATGGTTGAGTGGGCTCTTCATGTTGTACAATGGGTGTTTGGTAGCAGCTACTAAACGGATCTCCAGTATAGCCAGTTGTACAATAGCACATGGCGACGTGGCTGAGCACATGACAGATGGCATTGGCGCCACAAGAACCTGGACACGGATCCACACACTTTTGCCTAACGCACGCCTTGTCAAAACTACACTCCGAATTTGTGACACATTCTGGTCGGCAGTTTGGTGGTGTTCCAATATAATTAGCGAGGCAGTTGCATTGAGCTTGTTGTCCTACAGCATGGCAATTGGCATACGGTCCACATGGTGATGGTTGGCAGGCCTGCTTCTTCACGATGATATCTCGTTGCGGTGGCGCAGGGTGGCATCCCAAAAACGGATTACCAATGTGTCGTGGCGGGCAGCTGCAAATGGGCGCATGATTGACGACATGACACTGGGCATTAAAGCCGCAGGTTCCTGGACAGGGATCAATGCAGTGCTGCGCTTGGCATGCCAGACTTGGCAGACAATCCGAGTTGCGTGTGCATTCTGGACGACAGCTTGGCGGAGTTCCTACATAATTCTCCAGACATGAGCAAACGGCGTTATCATTGAGCACACGACATCTACTGTTCGGGCCGCAAGGCGATGGTGCACAAGGGTTGACTGGAGGTGAATATTGTACCAATGGGGTTTCGCATTGAATAAAAGCATTGCCTGTCATTCCGGTGGGACAACGACACATGGCAATGTGATTGAGGACATCACATATGGCATTGGGGGCACAGGTGCCCGAACATTGATCCACGCACTTGTGTCGCACACATGCACGATTCCTGGGACAGTCTGCGTTGAGAACACACTCTGGACGGCAATTTACATAGGGATCACCTTGATACTCGGGCAGGCAGCTGCACTGACCTTTGTGGCACTGTGCATTAGGTCCACAGGGAGAGCGATTGCAAGGATCGTCGTTTACAATGGGTACGGGTTGGGCTAAGGGCAAATATGTCAAATCAATTGAAAAATTCGCTAAATCCAGTTGTGTGGTTAAAGGCTTACGTGGTGCGGGTTGACAGTAAGTGAATGGATCACCCACGTACCCAACAGGACACTGGCAGCTGGGGACGTGGTTCCTCACAGTACATAGCGCATTGTAGGCACAGGAACCGGGACAGGGGTCCACGCAGCGCTGATTAATACACGCTAGACTGGGCAGACACTCGGCACTAGTTGTGCATTCGGGTCGGCAGCTCGGTGGGGCACCGAAGTACCCCTTTAGGCAGGTGCATACGGCCTGCCCATGAGACTGCTCACACTGGGCATTGGCACCACACGGCGAGGGACGACAAGGATCGCGCACAGGTTCCTCAAGCAGCGGTACTGGCGGAGGAGGTATCGGATAACAACGGGTGAATGGGTCTCCTGTATAGCCCAATTGGCAGGCGCACAAAGGTACATGATTGCCAACATGACAGAGGGCGTTGCTACCACAAGCGCCAGGGCAGGGATCGATGCACTTGTGTTGTACACAGGCCTTATTAAAGCTACACTCCGAAGAGATAATACACTCAGGTCGACAGCCCGGAGGCTGGCCTATATATTCGGGCAAACAAGAGCAGACGGCCTGTTCATTGAGTTCCTTGCACTGTGAATTGGGCCCACATGGTGAGGGTTGGCAAGGATTAACATACACACGAATGGCTGTAAAGTAGAAGGCAAGGAAAGGGTTTAGGTACTGTTCTAAGAGACTTTGGAGAACGCTGTGCTTACGTTTCTCCTCACGCTTGCAGGCAACGTAAGGATCGCCTACGTAATTGATCAAACAGTTGCATGTGGGTAAATGGTTGCGGACATAGCATTCGGCGTTGTGACCGCAACTTCCAGGGCATGGATCGCGGCATTTTTGATTCATACACGCTCGATTTGATGGGCAGTCCGAGTCGAGCACACATTCGGGACGACAGGCATCGTAGGGATTGCCAAAGTATTCGGGCAGACATTGGCAGGATCCAATGCCGTTACGCTCACGACACTCGGCAAACGAACCACAAGGATTAGGATTACATGGCTGGATTACCTCCGGAGGATCACGTTGAATGGGTGAACAGAGTACAAAGGGGTCTCCACTATAGCCTGGTTGGCAGAAGCACATGGCACTGTGACTAAGCACACGACACTCGGCGCCGCTGCCACAGAGACCTGGACAGGGATCCTGGCAACGGTTGTTGACGCATGTTCGCGATGAGACACAATCCGAATTGGTCAAGCACTCTGGTCGGCAGTTAGGTGGTGATCCAAAGAAACTATGAAGACAAGAACAGGATGGAGTATCGCCAATGCGACGGCATTCACTATTCGGGCCGCAGGGCGAAGGTAGGCAGGGATCTTGAGGTACAATATCTCGCACGGGTTCGACTGTGGTTAAGCAACGGAGTCAGTTTGATGATTTAAAATTGGAGGGTTGTCGTCAAACTTACTAATAACGTGACACTGGATGAAAGGATTACCGGTATAGCCCGAGCGACAGCTACAGAAAGGACTGTGGCTGACTGCTCGGCACTCGGCATAGGCACCACAAGCACCTGGACAGGGATCGATACAACGTTGGTTTTGGCAAGCGCGACTTGGGTCACAGTCATAGTTGGTCGTGCACTCGGGTCGACAAGCGGGTGGCACACCATAATAATTGGGCAAGCAGCTGCAAATTGCTTGACCCTGACGTTCGCGACACTCGGCATTGGCGCCACATGGTGACGGCTGGCAAGGATTTTGATATATTTTAACTAAAGGGGAAAAGTTGGGTCTCAATTAATTTTGTTCGTGCAGGAAAAGGGCTTAACTATAGTAGGGAAACCTACTTTCAACAGGGCTGCAGTACACAAAAGCGTTGCCAGTCATGCCTTCCGGACAGTGACACATCGCAATATGGTTAACCACTTCGCAGATGGCGCTCGTACCACATGTGCCTGGGCAGGGATCGACACACTTTTGCTGAGCGCAGGCTAGATTACGTGGACACTCTGCGCTTATTACACACTCGGGACGGCATGCGACGTAGGGATCACCTTGATATTCAGAAATGCATGTACATTGCCCTTGACCCGAACAGATGGCATTGCTGCCACAGGGATTGGGATTGCAGGGATCCCTGGGTTCCTCATACACAGGTGGGGCTATACGAGTAAAAAGGGTTTATTGATTTACTTAAAGTTAAAGGACTTTTCACTTTTTCTTTCTTACGCGGTGCTGCTTGGCAAGCTACAAAAGCATTGCCCACAAAACCATGTATGCAAACGCAATTGGGTGTATGGTTGAGAACACGGCATTCGGTGTGTTGACCACAAGCGCCGGCGCAAGGATCGCGACACTTTTCATTGATACAGGCCAAATGAGTGGCACAGTCCGCGTTTATAGTACACTCGGGTCTACAGTGAGGTGGAGCACCATAATAGTTTAGTTGGCAGGCGCAAATGGCCTGGTTTTGTTGATTGCGACATGTGGCATAAAGACCACAAGGGGAAGGTATGCAGGGATCTCGATAGGGTTCCACATCTCTAAGCGGTGGTTGCGCTAACACCAAAAAAACAAATTAACATCACTTTTCCTTAAAACAACTCTTGGATATGTTTGCTTACGTGTTGGTTGGGGTAGACAACGCACGAAGGGATCGCCGATGAAATTAAGGGGACACATGCAAATGGGACTATGGTTGCGCACCTGACATTTTGCACCCTGACCACAGACACCGGGACAAGGATCAATGCATTTGCGATTGATGCATGCCCTAGTCGTGGGACATTCTGCACTAGATGTGCATTCGGGACGACAATTAGGTGGGGCACCCATAAAATCGGGCAGGCAAGAGCAAACGCCTTGACCTTGCACCTCCCTGCACTGAGCATTCGAGCCACAGGGTGAGGGAGCGCACGGATTTACATATTCGTAGACAATTGCTAGTGTTAGGGATTAGATAAAAGTACACTCCAAATTAGTAACTACTTTCAAGTCTACAAATATTGGGTTAGACAATTTCTACTAATGATAATTGGAACTAGCTTACGTTCTGCGGGCTGGTTACAGTATCTATATGGATCTCCGACATATCCCGCGAAGCAAGAACACATTGGTGTATGGTTGACAACATTACATTCGGCATTTTGTCCACAACTGCCAGGGCAGGGATCGCGACACTTTTGCTGCTGGCAGGCACGGTTCGATGGGCAGTCTGAGTTTAAGATACATTCCGGTCGGCAACCCTCGTAGGGATTACCAAAGTATTCTGGTAGGCATTGACAAGCACCAGCTCCGTTGCGTTGTGTGCACTCAGCATTTGCTCCGCATGGTGATGGCTGGCAAGGATTGATGATTTCAACATCTTGTTCAACCGGCTTGCACTGGGTGAAGGGATCACCAGTGAGTCCAGGATCGCAAGCGCACAAAGCTGTGTGGGAAACAACGCGACAAATAGCATTGACTCCACACAAACCGGGACAAGGATCGCCACACTTTTGATTGATGCAAGCACGGTTTGAGGGACATTCCGAATTAGCAACACATTCTGGTTTACAGTATGGCGGAGAGCCGACAAATTCTGGCAGACACGAGCAAGAGGCGGTTTCACCAGTGGAGCGGCATTCGGCATTGGCACCACATGGCGATGGGCGGCACGGATCCTGAGGTAAAATATCCTTTTGAGGTGGTTCGATGATCTGCTGGCAGCCCACGAAGGGATTTCCAGTGTAGTGCGGAAGGCACGTGCAGAAGGGATTGTGATTCACTACGCTGCACTGGGCACTGCGACCGCAGGAGCCGGGACAGGGATCAATGCACTTTTGGTTTACACAGGCTAGCTGCGAAGAGCATTCTGAGTTACTGGTGCACTCTGGACGACAAAGTGGAGGAGTGCCAAGGTAACCTGGCACGCAGGAGCACACAGATTGCTCGTTGGCAACGCGGCATTGTGAGTTTGGTCCACATGGCGAGGGCTGGCAGGGCTGTATCAGAACGGGTGCTGCAAGTTGAATGGAATTTGCTGGTAATCTCGTTGCTAGTGGACCTAATAAGTGCTGATATTTACGTGGAATAGGTTGGCACTGTAAGAAAGCGTTGCCGGCAAATCCTTCGGGACATGTGCACATAGGCACATGATTTATTACATTGCATAAAGCATTAGGAGCACATGTGCCTGGGCAGGGATCGAAGCATCTATGTTGTGCACACGCGCGATCTCTTGGGCAATCTGAGCTGCTAAGACATTCAGGGCGACAGCCACTGTAAGGATCTCCTTGATAGTCGGGCAGGCAGCTGCAGATTCCTGCATTGCATACGGCATTTGAACCACAAGGCGAGGGATTGCAAGGGTCGTCAGCTTCCACAGCTAAAGAGTAAAGTGTAAAGTAGTGGGTAAAGATGTGGCGGGTTGTGCTATTTGCTTACGTTTCGGTGGTGGCTCAGGCTGACAGTGGCTAAACGGATCGCCAGTATACCCGGCAGGACATGTACAACTGGGCGTATGATTAAGGACATTGCAAATAGCACCAAAGCCGCAAGAACCTGGACAAGGATCGCGACACTTTTCATTGATGCATGCTTGACTGCTGGGACAATCCGAGTTGATGCGACATTCGGGACGACAGTTAGGTGGCACTCCCAAATAATTGGCCAGGCATGAACACGAGGGTGCTTCCCCCTGGGGTCGACACTCGGCATATGAGCCGCATGGTGAGGGTACACAAGGATCTATTGGTTGTTTCTGTACAATAATTGCTGGTGGCGCCGCTGTTGACAGTTAGGAAATATAAATTTTAACCCATTGAGAAATCAGAAATAATCACTTACGGGGTATGGGCAAACAGCGATAGAAAGCATCGCCTGTGAAACCAGACCGACACGAGCAAATGGGACTGTGATTGACCACTCGGCACAAAGCCTGGTCACCACAGGTACCTGGGCAAGGATCAATACACTTTTTGGCAACACAGGCCTTATCTGCTGAGCATTCCGAAGAAATTGTGCACTCCGGCCTACAGGCTGGAGGTGCACCAATATATTCGGGCAAGCAAGAGCAGACAGCCTGCTGGTTGATTTCTTTGCATTGGGAGTTGGGTCCACATGGCGTAGGTTGACAAGGATTCACATATTCTTTAATGGCTATAAGGAAAAATTAAAGATTGAAGACTATTTTTTTCCATTAAATTTATATCCCTTACGTTCACGTTCAATTTGACACGAGCGGTATGGATCGCCACTGTATCCTGTTAGACAGCTGCAGCTTGGAACATGGTTGAGGACATTACAGATGGCATTCAGACCACATGTGCCTGGGCAAGGATCCTGACATTTCTGTTGCTGGCATGCACGATTCGAGGGACAGTCAGAGTCTATTACGCACTCCGGGCGACAACCTTCGTATGGATTACCAAAGTAACCTTCAAGACATTGGCACGAGCCTGCATCCTGGCGAGACGTACACCGAGCATTGGCGCCGCAAGGACTGGGATTGCAGGGATCTAATTGATCCAATTGCTGGATGCGTTTCTCCACGCACTGTTGGAATGGATCACCCTCCATGCCCTCGGGGCAGTAGCAGCTCGGCGTATGAGACAGAACACGACACACAGCTAACTGACCACATAATCCAGGACATGGATCTCGACATTTTTGTTGAATACACGCTTGATGCGTTGGGCATTCCGAGCTGGTCACACACTCTGGACGGCAGTTAGGTGGAATGCCTCTATAGTCCGGTAAGCAGGTGCAGGAAGGTGTTTCATTAATCTCACGACATTCGGCGTAGGGTCCACAGGGCGATGGTAGACAGGCCTGACGTGGTGGAGGCGTTGGTGGTTCAATGATCGGCTGACAGCTGATGAATGGGTTGCCCGCATGGCGATCCAGACAGCGGCAGAATGGACTGTGATTTGTCACATGGCATTGGGCATTGCGGCCGCAAACACCAGGACAAGGATCTCCACACTTTTGATTCAGACACGCCTGATTCAAGGGACACTCAGAGTTAGATGTGCACTCTGGACGGCAGAAGGGCGGACTGCCAATAAAGGGTGTAATGCAGGAGCAAATAGCTTGTTGATTGGCAACGCGACATTGTGAATTGGGACCACATGGCGATGGCTGGCAGGGGATTCTGTATTACGTCGAGCTCTGCAAATGGTCGGTGAATAGGGGAGTTGGGGTGATAATATGGAAAACTCATTGATGGTGGCTTACTTGGAACTTGGTTGCACTGAACAAAGGCGTTGCCTTGCATGCCCTCGGGACAACGGCAATTAGGTATGTGGTTAAATACTTCACAGATGGCATTGGAGGCACAAGTTCCGGGACAAGGATCCACACATTTGTGGCTCACGCACGCACGGTTGCGGGCACAGTCTGTGTGTAGAACACACTCTGGTCTACAGCTTACGAAGGGGATCACCCTGGTAGTCAGGAATACAGGAACATTGACCGTCACGACAAACAGCATTGGCACCACATGGTGATGGATTGCAGGGATCCTGAGGTTCAGGTGGTGCTTTAACTATAGAGCAATATAAGTTTGAAGCTATTCTCAATGAATCACAAGGAAAGGTCTTACTTCTTTGTGGTGGTTCAGGATTGCAAATAATAAACGGATCCCCGATATAACCCACAAGGCAACTGCATGTGGGTGTGTGATTAATCACATTACATTGCGTATTGAGACCGCAGGAGCCTGGGCAAGGATCGCGACACTTTTCATTAATGCACGCATGACGAGTGGGACACTCGGCATTAATGGAGCATTCAGGACGACAGGCGGGTGGAGTGCCCAAATAGTTGGGAAGACAGGAGCACGAAGGAGTGCCGCGAATGTCACGACATTGTGAGTTGGGGCCGCATGGTGACGGTACACAAGGATCAAGAGGTTCGCGTTCAATAGGAGCAACAGGTGGCGCTAAAATACAACAAATTTTAGGTTCAGCCCATAAAAAAACAGGTGAGTTGCTTACGAGGAATGCGATGACAACGAGTGAAGGCATCGCCAGTATATCCACTCAAACAAGTACAGATTGGACTATGATTCCGCACTCGGCATTCAGCCTGTTGACCACAGACATTGGGACAGGGATCGACGCATTTGCGGTTCACGCAGGCTTTGTCAGCGGCACATTCCGAGCTACTGGTGCACTCGGGTCGACAAGCGGGTGGTTGACCTATAAATTCGACTAGGCAAGTGCAAACTGCTTGTTCGTTTACTTCGCGACAGCGCGAATTGGGTCCACAAGGTGATGGTTGACATGGATTCACGTAGACTGGTTCCGCTGGGAAGAAATTATGATGGTCAGGATGGTGTCCGGGGTCATGTAAATGGAATTGTTTAAAGCTTACGTGGGGTATTTTCAATGATGCGACAATAGCTATAGGGATCGCCAGAGTAACCATTGAAACAGTTGCAGGTGGCCAAGTGATTAATGACCTGACACTCGGCGTTCTGACCACATGTGCCTGGACAAGGATCAAGACACTTTTGCTGCTGACATGCTCGATTCGATGGACAATCTGAGTTGACGACACATTCAGGTCGACAGCCCTCGTATGGATTGCCAAAGTGTTCGGGCAGGCACTGACAGGACCCAGCTCCACCACGTTCCTCACATTTGGCATTGATACCGCATGGGCTGGGATTACAGGGTTGCAACACCTCAATGGGTTCATCTCGAATGACACTGCATTGGGCAAAAGGATCTCCCGTGAAGCCGCTATCACAGAGACACATTGGCGTGTGACTGAAAACACGGCAATGAGCATTTAGCCCACAGAGTCCTGGACATGGATCCACACATTTTTGATTGACACAGGCCTGACTGGTGGCACACTCTGAGCTGGACAAGCATTCCGGTCGACAATTTGGTGGTGCACCTAAGAAATCAGGCAAGCAGGAACAGGACGGAGAATCACCTGAGACGCGACACTCAGAATTAGGGCCACATGGTGATGGTTGACATGGATTCTGAGGGCGTTCGTAGCGAATGGGCTCAACTGCAAATATTTGAGGTTGTAGCGAAGATTGAGGAAACAAATTTATCGCTGGCTTACTATTTTGTTGGCAGCGAACGAAGGGATTTCCAGACATTCCGGAAGGACAACTGCAGAACGGAGCATGATTGACCACATTGCAGAGAGCATTAAAGCCACAGGTTCCTGGACATGGGTCGCGACACTTCATATTCTGGCAAGCTTGATTGGCTGCACAATCCGAGTTGGCTACACACTCGGGGCGGCACTGAGGCGGACTTCCCACATAGTCTGCCATGCAAGAACAAACCGCTGTCTGCTGCACCACACGGCACTGGCTATTAGGGCCACAAGGTGTAGGCTGGCAAGGATTTTGTGGTGGTGGGGCAGCAACAGGATGACATTCAAAGAATGCATTGCCTGACATTTGATCGGGGCAACGGCAGATGGGCACATGATTGTTTACCTCGCACAAGGCATTAACACCACAAGTACCGGGACAAGGATCGATGCACTTGTTGCGTACACAAGCTCGATTCTGAGCACAATCTGTGTTCAGCACACATTCGGGACGGCAACCCACAAAGGGATCACCTTGGTACTCTTCTAAGCAAGTGCATTGACCGTCCCGACATAGGGCGTTCACACCACAGGGCGAGGGATTGCAAGGATCATCCTTGATTGGAGGTGTTGTTGCTGCAAAAAATGTGTGAGAAAAGTAAACATCGGTATTCTGTACGACTGCTCACTAAACACCTACGTGCTGGTGGCCTAGGATTGCAGTAAGTGAAGGGATTGCCAATATAACCCTCTATGCAAGCACAAAGCGGAGTGTGATTTATAACGCTACACTGGGCATTCATTCCACAAGCACCCGGGCAAGGATCGCGGCATTTCTGATTGATACACGCCTGTTGGCTAGGACACTCCGAGTTGATGGTGCACTCTGGGCGACAGTTGGGCGCTTGACCGATGAACGTGGCCAGGCACGAGCAAGCAGGTACGCCATTAATGTTGCGGCATTCAGAATGTGGTCCACATGGTGTGGGAACACAAGGATCACGTAGAGGTTCCTGTTCTCTTTTCAATGGGCGGTGCTGCATAGTAACGAATCGGTAGCTGATTAAAGTAAACAATTGGCGACAACGGAAAGAATAACTGCTTACGTGGAATGGGATAGCAACGTGTAAAGGCATCGCCAGTAAAACCAGAGATGCAACTACATAACGGACTGTGGTTGCGTACACGGCAAATAGCATTGCTGCCACATGAGTTGGCAACACAGGGATCAATGCACTTCTGATTAATGCATGCCTTGTCAGCGGCACACTCCGAAGAGATGGTACATTCGGGTCGGCAGGCGGGTGGTTGGCCTATATACAGGGGAAGACACGAGCACACCGCTTGTTCGTTAACGACACGACACTGCGAGTTGGGACCACATGGCGTAGGTTCACAAGGATTCGAATACTCCACAGTAATGGCTAAATAGGAGATGCGAATAAGTCTTGGGACTAAAGACGTTAGTTTGATCTAGCTTACGTTCAGCTGGCCGTGTGCAAATACGGTACGGGTCACCAATGTAGCCAGCCACACAATTGCAGGAGGGCAAATGGTTGACAACCTGACAAATTGCATTCTGTCCACATGTACCCGGGCAGGGATCTTGGCATTTCTGTTGCTGACAAGCACGGTTCGAGGGGCAGTCCGAATCGAGGACGCATTCAGGTCGGCAACCATCGTAGGGATTGCCGAAATATTCGGGGAGGCATTGGCAGGAACCAGCTCCATCGCGTTCTCTGCAAATAGCGTTTGATCCACACGGACTCGGGCTGCAGGGCGTGCGTATCTCGATGTCTCGCACAATCTCTGGGCTGCACTGTGTAAATGGATCTCCTGTATAACCTTCCTGGCAGAGACATTGAACGGCATGGCTAACAACGCGACATTCGGCATTGAGGCCACAGCGTCCTGGACAGGGATCAGCGCACTTCTGGTTGATGCAGGCCAGCTGACTGCTGCAGTCGGAGCTGGTGACGCACTCGGGTCGACAGTTGGGTGGGCGACCAATGAAGGTCTCCAGACAAGAACAGGCTGGCGCTTCGCCTATGGCACGGCATTGTGAATATGGTCCGCAGGGTGAGGGACGGCACGGATCTTTTGGTGCTAAGTTCTGAACAGGTTCGACTGGGAAATTGGTGGAATTATAAACTGATCTTTTTGAAAAGATTATTTGCTTACTTTGTGGTTGACAACGTATGAAGGGATTGCCCGTAAAACGGGCGGGGCAAGTACAGAAGGGACTATGATTGACTACAGCGCAATTGGCGCCGACGCCACAAGTACCAGGACATGGGTCACCACAACGTTGATTGAGACATGCCTGTGTTGGAGCACACTCGGCATTTGAGGTGCACTCGGGTCTACATGTAGGTGGTGCTCCGATGTAGTTGGGCAGGCAGGAACAAACAGCTTGCTGATTAACTTCGCGGCATTGAGAGTTGGGTCCGCACGGCGATGGCTGACAAGGATTTGTGGTAACGATCTCTGAAGAAGGATTATGTAAATTACATAGAGTGAAAGCCAACGAAGTTCGATAGAACGTACTTGTTACAGGGGAACAGCGAATAAAGGCACTTCCGGCTGTACCATCTGGGCATCTACACATTGGTATGTGGTTGATGACATCACAGATGGCATTTTCGCCGCAAGTTCCTGGACAGGGATTGATGCATTTGCTACGAGAGCAGCCCTTGTCTCGTGGACAGTCCGAGTTGAGTACGCATTCTGGACGACAACCGGCGTAGGGATCGCCATGGAACTCAGGCAGACACGTACAGATACCATCATTGCATTGAGCATTTGGACCACAAGGCGACGGTTGACAACGATCCACGTATTCATCTATGATTAATCGATAAGCGATTAGAACAAAGACTTGCATCCCTTTGAAATGGGAGAACTCACTTAGGACAGGCTCTGGTGGTGCCAGGCGACAACTGCTAAACGGATCACCCGTAAATCCTGTTGGACATGTACAAATAGGCGTATGATTGATGACATTACATTCAGCCGCAAAACCACATGACCCAGGACAAGGATCAATACACTTTTCTCGTATGCAGGCCATGCTTGAGGCGCATTCGGCGCTGATGGTACACTCGGGACGGCAGTTTGGTGGTGCGCCAATGTATTCTGGTAAGCAGGAGCAGGATGGCACTCCCTGGGCATTGCGACATTGACTATTCAGTCCGCAAGGCGTTGGCACACAAGGGTCGCGCTGAATTTGCGGGACGGATGGTGCAGGGGCTGGATTTAAATAAAGGATGTGATTTACTTTACGAATTTGTTTCCCAGGGACAAGACTTTAATTGGGACGTTAGCTTACGTGGCAGGACATAACAACGGGTAAATGCGTCGCCCGTGAAACCGCGACGACATTGACAGAGTGGACTGTGATTACGGACACGGCACTCGGCATTAATGCCGCAGGTGCCAGGGCACGGATCCTGACAGCGTTGGCTAATGCACGCTTGATCTGTAGGACACTCTGTGCTAAGGACACACTCGGGTCGGCAATTGGGTGGCAAGCCGATGTAGAGTTCAAGGCAGGAGCAGACTGCTTGGCCATTGAGTTCTCGGCACTGGGAGTTGGGACCACACGGCGATGGTCGACAGGGCTGTGTGGGTTCTTTGATAGCAGGTGCTGCAAAGGGTATCTTGTAGTTGAACTGCAGCTGGGGAGTTAAATCGGTCTTACGTTGTGATGGTTCCAGGTGGCAGTAGCGGTACGGGTCGCCGGTGTACCCGATGCGACAATTGCATGTGGGCAGATGATTGGTTACGCGGCAATCGGCATTAGTGCCACAGGTGCCAGGGCAGGGATTGCGACACTTTTGCTGCTGGCATGCTTTGTTCGTCGGGCAGTCGGAGTTACGTACACATTCGGGACGGCAGGATTGGTAGGGATCCCCAAAGTAATCAGGCAGACATTGGCAAGAACCAATGCCATTTTGTTCGCGGCAAACAGCATTCGATCCACATGGATTCGGTTCACAGGGGGTGATCTGCTCGTTAACAATCCTTTCTGTTTTCGGAAATGAGCAGTTTAAGAGGAGGGAGAGAGTTTTGGAGAGAGGCAGAAATTTTAATAACGTTTCTTTAGTTTTACGGGTTTAGTACGAACCGAAAACTTTTTTTAAATGCATTTGCGTGTGTTGATAAATCCATTTTTGTGTCATTTGGTGGAGGGATTAGAGCACGAATTAAGTGTTGTAAATCCAATTAATAAATTTAGTTTGGTTTTCACATTTTTAGAGTTATTAAACGCAGTGCAATGTTTGCAGTTATAATTGCATAGTTTGCAATGTGCAGATTAAATTTTGCAAAGTGCGTAGTGTTGTTGTGTAATTGTTGTGTGCAGTGTCGCATAACGTAACAAGCGCATCGTTACGTTACAATTTATGTGACGTAATTAAAACAAATTTATACGTGGCGTCTCTTATAACAATCGATTTATTGCAGTATTGTTAAAATTTTTGTTTTTTATTATAATTGATTATGGTTTTGATTCTAAAGAGTTACAATGGGCTTAGTAGTATATTATCTAATATCTAACTAATTAATAAGCGCTGTTTAGTTTTTGGTAATTGTTGACTAGTATTGTTGATGATTGATAATCCATTTTTGCGGCGAACCGATGTTAAAAATATAAGGCAGAATTTGGTTTTGGGTCGACGACAACAAGGCAGTACTCAATTTTGGGATTTTTGGGGGTTAGGGTATCGAATTCGAGGTTAGGCAGAGATCAATTGGGGTCATGTTCAAGTTTTCAAATATAAGTAGAAGCATTTCAAAGGTCCACAACAAGTTTCGGTGTATGGTTTTTGGGTCATGGGACAAACATATTACTTCGAAAAGCGGTAACAAACAATCAGAATAAGGCCAAGGGTTAAGTCATTTCAAGGCGTTCTTTGGGTTTAGCAATTACGATAAAGGCGTGAGAAGTTTGCATATTGTATATTGAGGCGTTAAAAAGCATATAAAATAATAAAAAATAATCAATGTTCAACAACTATAAACTAATTAAAAATTTTGACTACTGTCACACACATGCCACTTCCAGAGACAAGCCACAATTCAGACAACTCGTACAGAATGTAGTGCTCTGAAATTTGCATTTCGCTTTAGTGTTATAGAACAATGAAATGATTGTGTTGTCAAAAAACCAAAAACACTTTTTATGCAATGCATTGTGCTTGTGCGTACGATAATCAAAACTTTTAATGCAATTAAAATATGTGAGACAAACTTGCTAAATAACTTTGGGCGCATTAGAACGATTTGCGACGGTGTCAGTGTATTTGATGTGACTTTGGTATTGCATAATACTCATAAATAACTATTTCAAATGCTTAGCTAGATCAATTTCTGAACATATTAAATAATTAATTTAAGGTCAGCTAACATATTTTATTTAAATAGTAAATGAAAAGCATTACTACTGTAATCTTTCACAAGATTAGAGTGTGCTGAGCATTTGAAAAGTTATGTACCGAGATTATATAATTACTACTAATGTTCCGAAATATTTTGTGTGCTTCGATCCAATGCGCTTTGCTGGAAAGTGAAACTGAAATACTGATAGGGCATTTATTTTGGTCAGGGGAAAATGTTTGATAAAATAATTTATATAATAATAATAGTAATTTTAAATTTAATTCACTTGAGCAGAGGGTAACCGCGGTTCAGTTTCACTTTCAATTAAAAATTGGCCCTATCAAGGCGTAAACAAAATTTACTTCTAAATTAATGTAACTTGAATTAAGCGGGTGAACAAGTGAGAACAGTGTACTAAAGGGCGTGATTGGAACAAAGTCCATTAAAGCGACCGAAAACCAAGCTGGTTTACGCCTTGAGCTAACTAACTGATTGGGTAAATAGATAAAGAAAACAGTGTCCTACCTTGCTCACGTTGACAGCCGGTGAATGGATCTCCAGTATAGCCCACATCGCAAGTGCAGATGGGTTGATGATTAGCCACATTACAACGGGCATTGAATCCGCAGGCACCCACACAGGGATCAGCGCACTTTTGTCGTATGCATGCTTTGGTGGGGGCACATTCCGGATTGATGGTACACTCTGGTCGGCAGTTTGGTGGCGTGCCAATAAATGTGGCAGCGCAGGAGCAAGCCGGATTGCCGTTGAGTTCCTTACACTCAGAGTTGGGTCCGCATGGCGAGGGTACGCAAGGATGCTCCGGTTGTACAGGCTGTGGTTTGCGTTCCTCTTGGTAACAGCGTGTAAATGGATCGCCAGTGAAGCCAGTGTTGCATGAGCACGATGGGTTGTGATTAATCACCTGACAGCGTGCGAATTGACCGCATGCGCCTGGGCACGGGTCTACGCACTTCTTCTGAATGCAAGCCGTTTGCAGCGAGCACTCTGAGCTGACAATACATTCTGGTTTGCAGGCAGGTGGTGATCCAAGCATGCCTGGTTGACAGGCACAAACGGCACCCTGGGCGGACACATGGCACAAGCTGTTGGGTCCACATGGATTTGGCTGGCATGGATCCTTAGGCACGGGTGTCTCTTGCCGGCAATGGACAAATGGATCGCCCGTATAGCCTTGTAGGCAACTGCAGATTGGTATATGATTGGACACGTCACATTGGGAGTTCTGACCACAAGTACCGGGGCAGGGATCAACACACTTCTTATTGAGACAAGCCTTATTTGGGGAACAGTCGGTGCTCAGCGTGCATTCCGGACGACAACCGGTGTAGGGATCACCCTGGTAATCGGTAAGGCAACTGCAAATGCCATCTCGGCACTCTGCATTCGCACCACAAGGCTGCAGATCGCAAGGATCCACCGGAGTGTCAGGTTGTGGTGGTGCACGTTCGATAATTTCCACACACTGGACAAATGGATCGCCAGTGAAGGCGGCACGACATGTGCAAATGGCCAGATGATTCTGTATGCGACATTCAGAGTTGATACCGCAGGAACCATCGCAAGGATCGCGACACTTTTCAGCGATGCAAGCGCGATCGGAGGCACAGTCGGTGTTGACCACGCATTCGGGACGGCAATTTGGCGGTGCTCCAATGTAGTTGGCCAGGCAAGAGCAAGAAGCTTGCTCACCGCGCACGCGGCATTCTGCATAGAGGCCGCATGGTGATGGTTGGCAAGGATTTTGTTGAGTAGGTTCTTTTTTAGGTTGTGGTTCTGGTACTGGGTAGCAGCGCGCGAAGGGATCGCCGGTCATTTCCAGAGGGCAACTACAAATTGGATTGTGATTGATCACCTCGCACTTGGCATTGTTGCCACAGATGCCGGCACAAGGATTTGCGCAACGGAACTTGTGGCACGCCTTGTTCTGTGGACACTCCGCATTTACTGTGCATTCTGGCTTGCAATTGGGTGGAGCTCCGATGAAGGTCTCCAGGCAGGAACATACGGCTAGGCCATTAGCAGCGCGGCATTTGCTGTTCGCGCCGCAAGGTGATGGATTACAAGGATCCGTAACAGGTCCTGGTGTTACTGGCTCAAAGCGTCGGCAATTTGAGAATGGGTCTCCAGTATAACCATCATTGCAGACGCAGTTGGGCACGTGATTGATGGCATAGCACTGAGCATTGGAGCCGCAGATGCCAGGGCATGGATCCTGGCACTTGTTGCGTATGCACGCTTTGTCTGTCGGACAGTCTGAGCTGAGCACGCACTCGGGTCGGCAACCTTCGTAGGGATTGCCCTGGTACTCATCGATGCATCTGCAGGCGGCGGCGCCGTTGCGTTCGATGCACTCGGCGTTAGCACCACATGGCGACGGATCACAAGGTTTCGGAGGCTCCTCTCGTTGTTGGACGCACTGCACAAATGCATTGCCTGCAAAACCAGGCGGGCAGGAGCAGGACACCGAGTGACCAATGACACGGCATTCGGAATTGGTACCACAGGAACCGGGACAGGGATCGCGACACTTGTTGTTGATGCACGCCTGCGTGGAGGGGCAATCAGGATTAATGATGCACTCGACACGACAATTGGGTGGCGCCCCAAAGAACTCGGGCAGGCATTGGCATACTGGACCCTTGTCGTCTGCCTTGCATATGGAATTGGGTCCACATGGCGTCGGAACACATGGATCACTAGGCGCTGGTGTATCAGTGTCGACCTCTTTGGGCAGTATGTTTTCAGTACAGCTCTTGAACGGATCACCAGTTGTTCCAGGTGGACAACCGCAGATGGGACTGTGATTGATGACCTCACAGCGTGCTTCAATGCCGCAGGCGCCGGCGCAAGGATCGACGCATTTCTTATTGACGCAAGCTTGCAAAGCCGAACATTCACTGGAAACAACACATTCGGGTCGGCATTGTGGCGGACTTCCTATGTAACCTTCCAGGCAGGAGCAGACAGCATGACCATTAATATCGCGACATTGACTGTTAGCTCCACATGGTGTGGGCGAGCAGGCCTTGACCTCGGGCACTGTAACGATTGGTTTCGGGCGGCAAATGGTGAATGGATCACCTTCGTATCCTTGTTGACATGAGCAAACTGGTATGTGATTGAGCACCTCGCAAATAGCATTGTTACCACAAGTGCCGGGGCACGGATCCACACATCTGTTGCGCATGCACGCCTTGTCTCTGGAACAATCGGCTGACAGTGTGCATTCCGGTCTGCAGCCCTCGAATGGATTGCCCTGATAGTTATTTTGGCAGCGGCATTCGCCGCTGAAGCAATCGGCATTCGGGCCACACGGATTTGGATTGCATGGATCGTTAGGTTGTACGGGCGTCTTCTCCTCAGGAAGCTTGCTGCAGCGTATGAATGGATCGCCGGTAAAGCCTTCAATGCAGTTGCAAATGGGCAAATGATTGAGAACATGACACTTAGCTTCAAAGCCACAGGAGCCAGGGCAAGGATCGCGACACTTTTGATTGATGCACGCTTCGTTGGGTCCGCACTCGGAGTTGAGAACGCACTGTGGGCGACAACTGGGTGGTGCGCCAATAAAGTCGGGCAGGCATGAGCAGGCAGGACTGCCACCAACAATTTGGCATTTAGAGTTCGGACCACAAGGCGAAGGTACACAAGAAGGTACGGGTGGTTGGGGTGTGGTTACATCAATAGTGATTGCTGAGGGCGAGAGAGAAAGAAATATGGTATATATCTGATGCAGCTGATATAAAACGAATCGATTAAGTATAGTGTATACAAAAACCAATTTTGAAAAGCCTTAACTATGTTTTAAGTTGAAATACTTACGTATCTTGCTGCACTGCACGAAAGGATCGCCAGTCATGCCACGCGGACATGTGCAAATGGGGCTATGATTCTTGGTGGTACAGATGGCGCGAACGCCACACGTATGCAGGCATGGATCCACGCACTTGTTAGTGACACAAGCCCGTTCCGGAGCGCATTCAGCGTTTACCACACACTCGGGTCGGCAATTGGGGGGTTGATTGACAAAGCCGGACTGGCAGGAACAAACCGCCTGGTTGTTAATGCTGCGGCAATTGCTGTTGGGGCCACAGGGCGATGGAACGCAGGGATTTACTGGCGGCGGTGGTGTGCGCGGCACAGGACGGCAGCTGAAGAACGGATCTCCACTATATCCATCAGGGCAGTTACAGTTTGGCACATGGTTATCCACTGTGCAAATAGCAAACTCGCCGCACATGTTGGCACAGGGATCAATGCACTTGAAACGCACACAAGCCTGGGCCGGACTACATTCATCATTAGTCTCGCATTCGCGTCGACAACCCCGCTGGGCATCGTAGGGATTGCCCTCGAAGCCCTCGTGGCAATAGCAGGCGCCAGCGCCGTTGCGTTCTCTGCATTCGGCATGAGGACCACAGGGGGAAGGTTCGCATGGTGATGAGTGTGGTGTAGTGGTTAATATTGGAGCCAAGGGTTGGCAGCCAAAGAGGGGATCTCCTTCGTAGCCATCAGCACAGGAGCAGACAGCATTGTGTTGCACTACCTGGCAAATGGCATTGCTGCCACATGAGCCAGGACAAGGATCCACACATCGTTCCTGCTGACAGGACAAATGATTCTGACATTCGTCGTTATTGGTACACTCGGGCCGACAGTTGGGCGGACGACCAATGTAATTCGTCTGGCAAGAGCAAGCGGCCTGTTCACCGATCTCACGGCATATAGAGTTTGGACCGCATGGTGATGGCACACATGGATTCTCTGTAGATTTGGCGACATCCTTGACACAACCTGAGATCGGATCTCCAGTCATTCCTGGCACACAGCTGCATATGGGATTATGATTGACAACTTGGCACTTGGCATTCTCTCCACAAGCACCACGGCAAGGATCAGCACACTTCTGATTGACGCATGCACGATTCTGAGCACACTCTGAGCTGACAACACATTCTGGCTTGCAGGTGGGCGGTGCTCCAATGTAACCTTCCAAGCAACTGCACACAGCATGGCTGTTTTGATCATGGCACTGACTGTTAGGTCCACAAGGTGATGGTTGACAGGGATTCTCTGGACGACGTGTTACCACTTCGATAAGGGCACATGACCGATGCGGATCTCCTTCATAACCATCAAAGCACATGCAGTTGGGTGCATGATTCAGAACACGACATTCGGCATTGATGCCACAGGCACCTGGGCATGGATCTTGACACTTGTTATTAATACATGCACGAGAACGATCGCAGTCGGCATTTTGCACACATTCTGGACGACATCCGCTGTACGGATCACCGAAATACTCTGGCTGACAAGCACAGGAGCCAGCTCCGTTGCGTTCCCGACAAATGGCATTGGCTCCACAAGGGCTGGGATTACATGGATTACGTGGCGCTTCTGTTGGAATGACTAGATTGAGGAGAAATAAGATGAGATAAAAGTAATATGTTAGTACTGCGATAAGTTTTGAATGGCCGGTTGATTTATACTTTGTTGTATAATGGCACAGCCGGCGGAGAAAGGATCTCCGGTATAACCAGGCTCGCACTGACAGTTCGGATTATGCTTGATGACCATGCATTGAGAATGCAGGCCACAGGCACCGATACATGGATTGGCACAGCGCTGGTTAATACATGCAAGATTGGCTGGGCAATCTGGACTTGTCGTGCATTCGGGTCGGCAGTTGGGTGGTCTGCCGATATAGTCGGGCAGGCAGGAGCATGCAGGTGAACCGCGTATATCGACGCATTTGGAGTTGGGCCCACAGGGTGAGGGCGCACAAGGATTACCGGGTACTTTGGGTGTTGTTTCATCCACTACATTAGCCAATAATGCCCACAGAGTAGTTGAAGTATAGTTGCAAACACATATACATTTACACATTACACAGATAGATGGAGATAGTGTAGAGAGTACATAAAGTGGAAGAGAAGTACAACATTAAGGTGAAGGATTTATATACATGCAAGAAAGAAATAGTGAGTGAGACCTTAAACCAGCTGGACAGGAGATTCTAATAAAACCGACTTAATAACTTAATCTCATAAAATTTGTTCTTGCCTTGTCCAACTGGCGTGAACCACTCAGCTTTTGAGGACTACTCATGCTTACATATAATACGTGTACATCTATTGAAGGGATCTCCGGTATAGCCTGGGGCACAGGAGCATGCAGGATAGTGATTAATGACCTGGCAACGCGCTTCCAGACCACAAGTACCTGGACACGGGTCCACGCACTTCTGATTTTGACAGTTGAGATTTTGAGCGCAATCAGAGCTAACAATGCACTCAGGCCTACAGTTAGGCGCTGAACCAGTAAAAGAAGGTTGGCAGGAGCATACGGCATGGTTGTTAATTTCACGGCATTGACTATATGGACCACAGGGTGAGGGCACGCATGGATTGACATTTACAGCTGTTGAAAGGTACGAGGTTCGGTTTACTTTGAGTATTTGCATTTGAGGGGAGTTAAGGTAAAACATACGTGGAGCGGGGAGTTGGGGTATTTCTCGGCAAGCACTTGAAGGGTTTCCAGTGTAACCGGCCAGGCAGTGACAGCTGGGCAAGTGATTAGATACACGACATTCGGCATTCAAGCCACAAACACCTGGACAGGGGTCCACGCATTTCTGATTGATACACGATCTGTCGCGGACACAATCACTGTTGACCACGCACTCAGGACGACAGCCGCTATACGGATCACCGAAATATTCTGGCAGGCAAGTGCAGGATCCGGCACCATTGCGTTCTCGACACTCGGCGTTCGGACCGCAAGGTGAAGGTATGCATGGAGTCAAACGTTCTTCGGGCACAGTAATTGCTAAGTGATGGAAGTCGAGGACAAGATTAGCTCAAGTCACACATATAATGTGGATATCTATCAGGCTTACGTTGTGGATTGCAGCCAGCAAATGGGTCACCGGAGTAACCGCTCTCGCAATTACAAACAGGCGAGTGGTTCACCACATTGCAGTAGGCATTAAAGCCACAAGATCCAGGACATGGGTCCTTGCAACGCTCATTGACGCAGGCTAAATTGGCCGGACACTCAGAGTTTTGCGTGCACTCAGGACGACAATTAGGAGCACGTCCTATGTAGTTCGGCAGGCAGGAGCAGACACCTGTTTCGCCGACAACGCGGCACTGCGAGTTTGGACCGCATGGACTTGGCACGCATGGATTTTCATTGGATTTGGGTGTCTCAGGTGCATCAGGTTGCCACGGAGCACAGCGTACGAACGGATCGCCAGTGTAGCCAGGTGGACAGGAGCAGATTGGATTGTGATTGGTCACCTTGCAGTGAGCCTCGCTCGCACAGGTGCCTGGGCATGGATCTACACAGCGTGAATTCACACAGGCCTTGTCTTGCGAGCACTCGGAACTAACCGAACACTCGGGACGACAGGCAGGTGGGGCACCAATATAGTTGGTAATGCATGAGCAGACCGCATGACCATTTACCTCACGGCACTGGCTATAAGGACCACAAGGCGATGGTCGACAAGGTTGCACTGGTGGCGCCACTAAAATATTGTTTTAACGATTACCAAACTGATCAAAAGGAAATTACTAGCAAATACTCTACATTTGGGTATTTCGCGGCAATATTGCGAGGGGTTGCCCGTGAAACCAGAGGGGCAACTGCAACTGGGTGAGTGATTGATCACGTGGCATTCGGCGGCAACGCCACAGACTCCAGGACAGGGATCGCGGCACTTGTTGTTGAGGCACGCTCGATTCTTTGAGCAGTCACTGTTGAGAACACATTCCGGACGGCACTCCGTGTACGGATCACCACTATATTCTGGCAGACAAGTGCAGGATCCGACGCCGTTACGTTCCTTGCAGAGTGCATTGGCACCACAGGGACTTGGGTTGCAGGGATTGGCAATTTCAGGCGGTACAACAACTATTATATTGTAAAGAGAGGGCAAGATTTAGAAGGCGAGAAACTCAAATACGCGATGGGGTCGAGTTCTTACTTTGGGGACTACACTCTGAGAATGGATCGCCGGCATAACTATCAAGGCAACGGCAAATGGGTCTGTGATTATTTACAAGGCATGTGGTCTGAATGCCGCAGGTGCCCACACAGGGATCTTGACAGCGTAAATTGATGCAGGCCATATTGCCGGTGCACTCAGAGTTCGATGTGCATTCCGGGCGGCAATTTGGCGCCCTACCCACATAATGTTGCAAGCATGAGCACACAGGTTGCTCATTGGCAGCCGACACCCGACATTGCGAGTTGGGACCACATGGCGATGGCACGCATGGATCAACGCGGGGACTTACAATGGGACGTTCTACATTTTACCATTCCATACCAATCAATAACACCAAATGATAACAGCATGCACCACAATAAAAGCCATATAAAAAGTTTGTACATAAAAAAGAAAGATATAGATATAGATGTATATATAGATAAAGAATCGTATGTTGAATGAGGCAATGAGATGATATAAAGTAGAGCTGCAAAATCATAGATAGGATAGTCAAACAAAGACAATTTAGCGTTGGATTTTGATTCGATAATAGGGACATGTTCGAAAATTCGATTACTAAAGAAGCCCATCGATAATTTTGCAGCTCCCAATGAAAGGATGCAACAATGATTGGTCTGTGTGGGTTTCTTACTCTGTTCGGGTAGACACCGTATAAAGGGATCACCATTAAAGCCGGGGCTGCATGAACAGATAGGATTGTGATTGACCACTCGGCATAAAGCATTTTGACCGCATGTGCCGGGGCAGGGATCTTTGCAGCGTTCGTTGATGCACGACTTATCCTGGCTGCATTCGGAACTGCTCATGCATTCTGGTCGGCAATTAGGTGGAGCACCCACATAATTGGGCACACACGAGCATACGGCATGGCCGTTCAATGCTCGACAATTGCTGTAAAGGCCGCACGGTGAGGGTTGACAAGGATTTTCGGGCACAATGGGTTCGGGATCTACATGCGAAGAGTGTGCTATTAATATGAGAATTTTGTTTGTGGTGGAGAAAAATCCCTAGAGTCTTACATCGCGGAGTTT
This sequence comes from Drosophila sulfurigaster albostrigata, assembly GCF_023558435.1. Taxonomy (NCBI): domain Eukaryota; kingdom Metazoa; phylum Arthropoda; class Insecta; order Diptera; family Drosophilidae; genus Drosophila; species Drosophila sulfurigaster. Next base: position 29,105,570 of record NC_084881.1, read on the forward strand.
CAGGAATAAGATGACAACCAGCGATGGGATTTCCAGTGTAGCCTGGCAGGCATTCGCAGTTGGGCGCATGATTGAAGACGGCACATTGGGCGCTGTGGCCACACATGCCTGGACAAGGATCAACGCATTTCTGGTTCACGCAGGCGCGAGATTTAGCACAGTCTGAGTTGATGACGCACTCGGGTCGGCATTCTACATAAGGATCTCCAAAGTATTCAGGCACGCACTTGCAAGCAGCGGCACGATTACGTTCCTCGCAAATAGCATTTAAGCCACAAGGACTAGGTCGACAAGGTTGAGTGGTCTCAATAGGTGCTACGAGTTTAATAGAGAACGAAACACGGGGATTTGAGTAATAATTCTTTGAGGACACAACGCGAGTAAACGTACTTTCCAGGATCTGATAACAGCCGGTAAAGGGATCGCCTGTAAAGCCGGGCTGACACATGCACACCGGTGCATGAGAGCTGACATGACATATGGCATTATTGCCACAGGATCCAATGCAGGGATCAGCACAGCGAGCATTCATACAAGCCATGCGCGCCGGACACTCGGAGTTGATGCTGCACTCGGGACGACAAGCAGGCGGACGTCCAACATAGTTGTTGATGCATGCGCAGACAGCGCCCTGGCTGGACGCTTGGCATTGCGAGTTGGGGCCACAGGGCGATGGGATGCAAGGATTAACTGGTATTATGGGGTCGGGTACCACGATTGGCTCTATAAGGATGACAAATTGTAATTCGAGCTGCCTGGCAAAGATCTTAAGGAGGAACCTACTTCTTTCGGGCAGACACTGATGGAATGGATCACCGGTGTAACCATCATAACAGCTGCATATAGGCGAGTGGTTGGTGGTGCGACAGCGCGCATTGTAACCACAAGTGCCAGGGCATGGATCGGAACATCTCTGATTGATGCAGGCCCTGTTTGATGGACATTCTGCACTAATTACACACTCGGGCTTGCAATTGGGCGGACTGCCCATGTAATCTGGCAAGCAAGCACAAACGGGACGATCTCCAATAACGTGACACGTGCTAAAGAGGCCACAGGGTGAGGGTCTGCATGGGTCTTTCGGAATTGGTAGATACATATCTATGAAAGGTCGTATAGGTATTAACTGAGGATCTGTATAGAAAAAGGGGTCCATCATACTTGAGGGTTTCTCCACGCAAGCGCGAAGTGGATTCCCTGTGAAACCGGATTCACAACTACAAACGGGTTGGTGGTGCGCAACTCGACAGATGGCATTAAAACCACAGGCATTAGCACAGGGATCTTGGCACTTCATATTGATGCAGGCCTTGCTTGTGGGGCAATCACTATTTTGTACGCATTCGGGGCGACAATTAATGTACGGATCTCCAAAGTAGTTTTGGATGCAGCTGCATGAGCCAGCACCGTTGCGTTCGCGGCAAATGGCATTCGCACCACATGGCGATGGATAGCATGGATCAGTGGGCAAATCGGGTACCACAACTGTTTGTGGTATAGGCAAATGGAAATAGCAAGCATCAGATGACGAACAAGATGTGAATAAATACAAAATAAGGAAATACAAGATAGGCTTATAAACTAGGCATATACATAGATTTACATATAATTATCAGGCAATGCGATATAGTCGGGAATAACCGACTTTAGTTACCGTGTACCTAAGACGGTCAGTGATTTAGTTTATCATATGTTTTTGGTCAGTTTATCAGTCTTTTGTTGGTGACAGTTTTTTTGAATTGACATTGCTAAGTCTTCTTCTTAATTTAGTCAGTCTCATGTATAGGTTTTTAAAAGCAGATTTCTATTTGAACTTTTGTCTGCGTCCATTTAAGTCACTTTAGTCCGGGCACAGGGTATTTAAGTGGATGAAAGAATAATGTTTGAATATGTACATAATACAAAGAACATGCATGAAATGAGTAGACCATAGACCCCTTAAAACTAAAACCCTTCTAACACCACTGAAAAGAACATACAACATTAAGGAGGCATTGTGGGCGTTTTGAAGGTAATCACAATGTTGTGATCGAACGCCAATAAGGGGATAGCAATTAATCAAAGACGGGTACTCACTTTCAATCATATTGCAACCAGTATAGGGATCACCCTGATAGTTCTCGAGACAGCTACACTTAGGCTGATGGTTTTGTGTGGTGCAGAGGGCGTTGAAACCACAAGTACCGACACAAGGATCCTCGCAACGTTGGCGTATGCATGCCCGATTTGAAGGACAATCCTGATGAATGACGCACTCGGGTCGGCAGTTTGGCGGAGCACCAAACATGCCAGCCAAGCAAGAGCATTCTGCACGATTATTCACATCGCGGCATTTGGCATTAGGTCCACAAGGGTTGGGCAGGCAGGGATTTACCGCAGGACGTGGTTCAGCTAATCAATAAAAAAATATTAAAACTAAGACAACGAAGCGAGTAGTGAATACTTTAAAACTTACGTTTTGGTACACATTGCTCGAATGGATCGCCGACATAATTCTTGGGACAGGTGCAAATGGGGTTGTGGTTGTTCACTTGACACTTGGCATTGAAGCCGCACGTGCCACTGCAAGGATCAGCGCACTTTTGATTGATACAAGCCAAATTTTGGGCACATTCTGCGCTAACCACACACTCCGGTCGGCATGTGGGCGGAGCACCGAAGTAGCCAACCTTGCAGCTGCACGTCGGATGTCCCTCGACTGTTCGGCATATGCTGTTCGGTCCACATGGATTCGGTTCACACACACTAATTGGTCCAATCGGAGTGCGTTTGCAGCCCACGAAGGGATCACCTTCGAATCCACGAGTACAACTGCAGGTGGGCAAATGATTGACGACTGCACACTCGGCATTTGCGCCACAAGCACCCGTGCAAGGATTGCGACAATGCTGCTTAATGCATGCCAAAGACGAAGGACACTCGGAATTGTAGATACATTCAGGACGACAGCCAGTGCTATACGGATCTCCAAAGTAAGGCTCAATACAGCTGCAACGGGCGGCATCATTGTGTGGTGTGCAGACCGCATTCTCCGCGCATGGATTGGGATAGCAAGGATTGCGTTGATCACTGGGTTCTGTGGATTTAAAAGCAACTTAAATATGGCATATTCAATTTAAAAAAAAATGGTTAAAAACTCACTGTCTTTGATGACTTTGGAGCAGCCGACGAAGGCGTCTCCCTCGAAGCCTTGATCGCAACTACAGTGCGCCGAATGGGCCACAACTGTGCAGCGAGCATTGTGTCCACATGCATTGGCGCATGGGTTCTGACACTTCTCGTGTATGCACGCTTTGTCAGCGGGACACTCGCTACTGAGCGTACACTCTGGACGACAGTAGGGAGGGCTTCCGATGTAGTTAGCAACGCAAGAGCAGACGGGTCGGTTTTGTTTGATCTGGCAGATTGAGTTGGGTCCGCAAGGCGAAGGTACGCAGGGATTGCCTGGGGTCTTGCCATCTGGCGGCAGATCGGGTATGCGTGAGCAAGCGACAAATGGATCACCCTCATGATTGGGTTCGCAAGAGCAGATTGGATTGTGATTAAGCACCTCGCAACGGGCACCAATGCCACAGGTATCTGGGCAGGGATCTGCACAGCGATTGTTGATGCAAGCCTGGCTTGGAGCACACTCAGAACTAACCACGCACTCGGGTTGGCAGACGGGTGGTGCGCCCTTGAAGTTGGGTAGACAGGAGCAGGCGGCATAACCATCGGCTGAGGCCAAGCAACGTGAGTTGGGACCGCAAGGCGACGGTTCGCAGGGATTTTTCGATGGCGTTGGTGGTGGCAGGTAATATGGATTACAGGCCAAGAAGGCATCACCACTGTAACCCTCGGCACAGACACACACTGGCGCATGATTCACAACACGACAGAGGGCATTAATGCCACAAATACCCACACAAGCGTCCACGCACTTGGAGTTTACACAAGATTTGTCTGCGGTACAGTCGCTGTTGAGGACGCACTCGGGGCGACAGCCGAGGTAGGCATTACCAAAGTAACCCTTGCGACAAACGCAGGCTAAGCCGCCACTTTGACGCTTGCACTCGGCATTGGGACCGCACTGCAGCTTAGCACAGCTGGGCGAAGGCGTCGGAACAATGGGTGAGGGCGGTGAGCATTGTTCATATGGGTTACCATAAAGTCCTTGAGGACAAGCACAAACTGGATTATGCTCGTAGACGCGGCAGACGGCATTACGGCCACACGAACCGGGGCAGGGATCCAAACAACGTTGACCCAAACAGGCGCGATCGAAGGGACAGTCTGAGTTAGCAACGCACTCCGGTCGGCAGCGGGGATTCTGTTGAGCATCCGGACCAAAGCAGGGATCGCAGAGAGCGACCCCGTCACCAAAGACGGAGCACACATCGTGGGGTCCACAAGGTGAGGGAGCGCAAGGATCACGCGAAACATTCTTCAATATGCCAATGGGTACACACTGGAGGAAGGCATCACCAGCGAAGCCATCGAGACAGTGGCAGACTGGCGTATGCTGGCGCACATTACAGATGGCATTAATGCCACAGATGGTACCGGCACACGGATCAACGCACTTGTGATTGATGCAGGAGAGTGGGTCGCCACAGTCAGAGTTGATATCGCATTCGGGCTGGCAGCCAGACTGTGGATCACCCAGATAGCCAGGCAAACAGGAGCAGACAGCACGATTGTTGAGCAACTTGCATTCACTATTCAAGCCACATGGACTGGGCACACAAGGATTGGCCTTAGGTTGATCCAAGGCAAAGCAGCGTATACCAGGGTTACCAGTTAGTCCGGCATTGCAAGAGCAAACTGGATGATGTTGCTCCACGCGACAGTTGGCACCATGACCGCAAGCTCCAGGGCATGGATCGTAGCAACGGAAGCCCATGCAAGCCTTACTTTGTGGACAATCGGCATCCACTTGACACTCGTAGCCATGGCAGCCAGTAAGCGACGTTGGATCTCCAGATAAACCTTCGGGACAAACACAAGCAGTTTGACCATCGCCAGCGACGACGCAGTTGGCGTTGGGTCCACATGGATTGGGATCACAAACGGTACGGCTGGGTTCGCGACAGCCTTGATAAGCATCGCCCACATAACCAGGGCGGCAGTAGCACTCCTCTCGGTTTTCGGCTACATAGCAGTCGGCATTACGTCCACAAGGTCCAGGCTGGCATAACTCAACCGTATGTTCCGTTGGCTTGTCACAACTTCTGAAAGGATTGCCGACTTTATTGTCTGGACAATAGCAGACCGGTTGACGCGAAGAATCACAAATGGCACCAGTGCCACAAGGATTGGGTTCGCACGGGTTGATAGGCTCAACACAGCCACGTATGGTATTGGGGCTCTCCACATATCCAGGCAAGCACGTACACTTGGAGAATCCATTACTCAGCACGGAGCACTGAGTGTTTGGACCGCATGGAGAAGGATCGCAGGGATTTGAGGGCAGCTCACAGGCAATAAGCGGTGGTTGACCCTCGTACTCCGGTAAGCAGAAGCAAACAGGAGCGCCATTTACGCGACGACAGCCAGAGTTGGGTCCGCATGGATTTGGTGTACATTCATCGCCCTCAGGTACTGCAAATGATTGAGTATTAATATCGAATTTCGACGCAGAATTAGAGGGTTACACTTACTGCAATTCTTGAACGGATTGCCAGTGAGTCCTTTGGGACAGAAGCAGATGGGATTGCCATTGTCCAGTTCGCACAGTGCATTAAGACCACAAGGATTGGGTTCACAAGGATTCTGTGGTGGACTGCAGCCCACCTCGGGGTTTCCGTTGTATCCAGGTGGACACTTGCAGATGCCGCGATGATTTATCACATCGCAAAGGGCAAATGCGCCGCATTGACAAGGCGAGGTGCACTTGCCATTGAGACATGCCTGACTGGCATCACATTCCGAATCCGAGCGACAGCCCAGAGACTGTTGGCACAAGACATAGGCGTTGCCCTGGTAGCCCGGCAGGCAGCGACAATCGATTCCATGATTGACGGGTACACATTCGGCATTCTCGCCACATGAATCCTCTTGGCAAGGATTAATGCAGCGACGATTGAGACGATCGCAGAGCTTGTTCGGTGGACAATCCTCATTGTATTGGCATACATGGGTGCGTGCTATTTTTTGGGTTATCGTGCAGTTGTTGTTGTTGTACGAGTATGTATGATACAGATTCATTTGTTGTTGTCGGATTTATACATGTGATGTGGCAGGTGTTCGAGGAGTTTGTACAGTGTATAAAACAGAAGAGAGAGAGAAAGAAAGTTTGTTTTGGGGAACATTTTGTGGTTGATTAGCAAGAGAGGATTATTTAAGAATTAAAACAAGACTGTGCAACAAAGTGCATTCTATTAATTGATGTACTAACCTGGCTGACAGCCAACAAATCCATTGCCCTGATAACCATCCGCACAGCTACAATCAGCCGCGTGATTCGTGTTGATGCAGACCGCATTCTGAGCACATGGATCATGTGCATCGCAAGGATGTACACAACGCTCATTGATGCAGGCTTCTGTCACTCCACAATCCGAGTTGTCAGTACATTCGACTGTATAGATACAAGATATGTCGATTATTTAAAGAAAATGAAATAGTACAACATTGAAAAAAATATTAAAATTTGTTGCTAGTTGCAGTTAAATTTTATGGACTTGATGAATTTGTTGATTAATCTGGTTAAGTTGCTTACTTGCGTTATCAGTGGGCACACACTTGACCATTGGATTACCCTCATGTCCTTGTGGGCAACTGCAAATGGGTCGATGACTCTTTGCCGTACACTTGGCACTTGGCGCACAGACCTTGGCAAATTCGCAGGGATCTTGACACAGACCCATGTAGCATGCCTCACTTTCAATGCAATCGTTATTTGATTGACAAGGCTCTTGTGTTTTGGATGTGCCCGATGGTTCTACTTGTTATAAATTAATCGGTTAGTTAGCAGTCAAATTAATTTGTCGATTATTTGGTTAAAAGTAACGTAACGCATGATGCCAATGTAAATATGTTAAGGCTTATATGCAGAGGACTGTGTTACGAGGATCATAATTATATACAGACTCTTAGTATAGTATAAAGGGTATGCCCTTGCAGAAGCAATGAAAGTATGACAACAGCATGAAAGTGTAAAATATTTTGGAAAAATAATTAAGAATAATTTTCATATTTCCTTAATACATCTGCAGGGACATTCATCCTTCGGCAATCCGAAGCTGCCTTCTTGGTCAATTCAATTTTAATAAATTATATTTTACAAGTTTGCGAATGCATAATTGTCACTTTGGTACTTATTAATGTATGCGAGGATTAAACAATACATATTTATATATTTACAAATTTATGAGCAAGATGCACATTTTAAGTAGTCAAAGTGACAGCATAGCTAAGTTTTGTGTGCAGCCGACTGTGTGTGTATACCTTTCTTTTGGCAACGCCCCAGCTTACAGTGTTCGCTAGGAGCACAGTTAGTATCTACTGTACATGGGTTAATAATTGTGATATCTGTTGCTGTCGCCGGTGGTGGTGCAGTGGTTGCGACGGTGCCGCCGTTTGTGGTTTGCATCGTGAATATATTATCCATTTCGGTGGTTGTACCCGGACGAGTGGGTAACTCTGTAGGCCACGTTGTGGTACTACTCATCGTTGTCGTCTCTGGGATCTCATTCGAGGTATCCAGACGAGTGGTTTTCATTTTTGGCGTTGTAGTCCGCCGAATACCAGAATCTTTGCTGCTCACTGTGGTTGTTGTGATCATTGGTCCTGGTGTCGGTGTATCGGTTATATTATTTTCACCATCCCGATAACCTTTCGTGTGTCCCGACTTAATCGTTGTAGTCTCAATTGTCGTGGTACTAGCTGTGGTTGTGGTGGGGTTAGTAGCGGTAGTAATGATTGTGCTCTTTTCAGTGCTAGAAGAAGTTGTGCTTGTTCTTGTTGTGGTTGTGGTTGTTGTAGGGTTTGTTGATGTTGCTGTAGTTGTTGTTGTTGTAGTTTTCGCTGTGATTGGCTTGGTAGTACTAGTTGTTATTGTTACATTAGCTAGGGAGAGACGATATATTTACATGGGTAAAGGGTGGTTATTTTATATACACATAATATATACACTTGTGTGTTAGTGCTCAGCTTGATTGATTAATTGAATGATTACTGTATACCCAAATTGATTCAAAACTTGAACTAACCTTTGATACATGCGCCAGTTGTTGGGTCACACTTGGCGCCTGGTGGACAGTGATCGCAGCCAGGAGTGCGACCAGTGCCTGTAATTGATATTATTACTATCCGAGACTATCTTTAAAATTTTCACTTTAACTTACTGTCGCGACAGTTGCATCCGTCACACTCAAAACCTCTACGACAATCAGATTTACGTTGGCATTCGCATACTAAAAGTGCACAGTTTACATGTGAATGATCTTCATTATTGCATATGTTTTAGAACCCACCTTGAGAACAGCTGGGAGAGTGGGCAACCACGCGACAATCCTCACTGCGGCTGCAGGGATTTGCATGAGCACATGGATCCACACAGAGCGCATTGATGCACGCTTGTTGCGAGGGACATTCATCACTTGAAGCACAACCGATTTCTGTTTGTTGCAATTGGAGGGGAAATAATGTTATGCAGAAAATTGTTCGCATTAGTTTAAAGTTTTAACAGCGTTTTGCTTTCATTGCAATATTTTGTTTAATTCATTCAATTTGTTTGCATTTGTGTAAGAATCCTGTTTTAAGGTAGTTTTTCTTTGAGTTCTTTTCAATGCTGTTAGTATAGAATATTGATTGCTTTCCTGTATGCTTCTAATGCTAACAAGCTTATATCAGAGTATTGTTGATTTATTTCTATAAATACTATTGTTATTATTATTGTTGTTGCTATTGTAGTTATCGCAATACAACCAATACACATGCAAGCAAGCAATTAGGATACGACTATATCTTGGGGTTAGTGCAGTTTTTTTAAATATCCTTAAAATATATAAAAATACAATCACCAATTAGTACCATTTACTAGATCATGCAGTTGGTTAGTCATATAGACATATAAATATATAAAACTTACAAAACACTTTTATATTGTTCACATAGTTGGAATTATGTACAGATATAAATTCATATGTACTAAATACAACAAAAATCAACACAAATTTGAAATATCAATATAAAACACAGAGATAATGAAGGATCGCGCTGGCCATAACATGCACATCGAGCACATTCAAGAGACATTCAAGATGATCAAGGTGGTTGATGATGTACAGAAGAACATTGGATGATTATACACGAAAACGAATACGAATACGAGTACAAGTAAACAAGTAATTGCAGTAGGCAGGCAGGCAAAATAAGCAGGCAAACTAATATGAAGAAACACACGTGGATAGAGCTTTTTTCACTCAATGCTCCTTTGGTATTCGAGCACATTTAGTCTGGGAATACATTCCCAAAAAAAGTGGTGGTTCTTGGTGATGGCGTTTCGGTACGGTAGTAGAGTGGGTGGTGGATTTGGTGGGTGCAGGCAGAATGACAGCAGAGGAGCCATTGATAAGACGACGGGGAAGAATAATATAGAAAAATTCGAAGCGCGTGATGCCTTCGAAGGCATGCAGAGTACACATGGGTGTTGCATTGCAAGGAACAGAACAGAGGGAGAACATTACAATAAAATAAAAGACATGCACGTGCCAGCCATATCAATAGGCTGGTCTGTAATGGTCATAGGTTGAAGGTGTAGGTATGATGACAGATCCACAAAAAAAGAGAGACGAAGTGATGGAAAGAGAAGATAGGACAAAATGAGACATCATATATCATATTGAAGTTGGCTTCTACATATTGCCAGATGCATTTGGCGATTAAAGTAGTTGGCGCCACGGATGCCAAAAAGAGAGTTTCTTTCACCGCAACCCTGTGGTTCTTTTTTGCAATTCATTCAATTTATAGAGAACACGTGGATCGATAATAATGACTTAACATTTACATTTCACTGCTTTAGTTACCTGCATTTATAGAGCAACCGGGTTTATTTACATCTGCGGCGTTATCACAATAGCACAATGTGGTGTGGTTCAATGTACGACAAACAGTGAAATTTTGAACATTACAAAGCTTTTCGTAATATTCACACGGTCTAATGCAATTTGCTTTCACACACAACTCTTCGTCCGAGCAATCGTCATTTAAAGTACACATTGGCAAGAATTCTGTCATAGTCTTTTCTGTAATGGTTTCAGTGACATTTGGCAAACCAATTGAAATAAGTGTACCCTCAGTTGTAGTTGATTCTATCAATGTGTGTCCAGTCGTCGGTATTATTGTAACCCCACTGGTTGTTGTCTCACCAGGATAACCCATAGATGTATAAAAGAAAGGAGTCATTGAAGTGCTAGGAGCTGATGTTGTTCCGAGAGTCGAAATTTTAGAAGAAATCAGTTCAGTTGATGCATCTTGTGGTGATTCCGAAAGTGGTTGCTTAGTTATTGCATAAGTTGTGCTAGTGAGATCAGGGTTAGATGTCGGTTGAGTATCAAATGGAAGCATTGTCACAGTTGGTGTAGTCTTCGGTTCATTAGTTGTTGGAAAGCTAGAAGTTTTAAGAGACGTGGGTACTGATGTTGAAGTGTATGGAGAACTTTCTGAAATTCCTCCCATGGTAGTTTCTTCAGGACGGAAACTTTCCGTAGAATCGAAGGAAGATCTTTCAGTTGTACGAATGGGTTGAGTTGTTGTTTTAACAAAAATTGGTTTTCTGGAAGGTTCTTCGGAAAACAAACCTTCTGTAGTACCAGGGAATACAGAACTTTCCGTTGTAATAATATATTGAGTTGTGGGTACCTCAGGGATTAGTTTTACTGTAGTACCTTCAGAAAATGAACTTTCTGTAGTACCAGAGAAAAATCTTTCAGAAGTACTAATTGATTGAGTAGTGGACACATCAGGGATTAGTTTAATAGTTGTTCGCTCAGAAAGTGGACTTTCTGTAGAACCAGGGGAGGAAGAAGTTTCTGTTGTAATAGAAGATTCAGTCGTAGGTAACTTAGGGATGTGTTGCAATGTAGTTGCTTCAGTGAATTGACTTTCTGTAGTACCAGAGAAAGATCTCTCTGTTGTGGCAATTGATTGAGTTGTGGGTGCCTCAGGGATTTGTTTTATTGTAGTTTCTTCAGAGAATGAACTTTGTGTAGTACGAGAAGGGGATCTCTCAGTTGTGACAAAAGATTGAGTTGTGGGTACATCAGGAATTTGTTTAATAGTTGTTCGCTCAGAACTTTCTGTAGAACCAAGAGAGGAAGAACTTTCTGTTATAATAGGAGATTCAGTCCTAGGTAACTTAGGGATGTGTTGCAAAGTAGTTGCTTCAGTGAATTGACTTTCTGTAGTACCAGAGGAAGATCTCTCTGTTGTGACAAAAGATTGAGTTGTGGGTACATCAGGAATTTGTTTAATAGTTGTTCGCTCAGAAAGTGGACTTTCTGTAGAACCAGGGGAGGAAGAACTGTCTGTTGTAATAGGAGATTCAGTCGTAGGTAACTTAGCGATGTGTTGCAATGTAGATGCTTCAGTGAATTGACTTTCTGTAGTACCAGAGGAAGATCTCTCTGTTGTGACAAAAGATTGAGTTGTGGGTACCTCAGGGATTTGTCTTATTGTAGTTTCTTCAGAGAATGAGCTTTGTGTAGTGGGAGAAGAGGATCTTTCAGTTGTGACAAAAGATTGAGTTGTGGGTACATCAGGAATTTGTTTAATAGTTGTTCGCTCAGAAAGTGGACTTTCTGTAGAACCAGGGGAGGAAGAACTTTCTGTTGTAATAGGAGATTCAGTCGTAGGTAACTTAGCGATGTGTTGCAAGGTAGTTGCTTCAGTGAATTGACTTTCTGTAGTACCAGAGGAAGATCTCTCTGTTGTGACAAAAGATTGAGTTGTGGGTACCCTAGCAATTGATTTTATTGTAGTGCCTTCAGAAAATGAAATTTCTGTAGTACCAAAGGAAGATCTTTCTGTGGTAATAATAGATTGAGTTGTGGACAAATCAGGAATTTGTTTAATAGTTGTTCGCTCAGAAAGTGAAGTTTCTGTAGAACCAGGGAAGGAAGAACTTTCAGTTGTAATAGGAGATTCAGTCGTAGGTAACTTAGGGATGTGTTGCAAAGTAGTTGCTTCAGTGAATTGACTTTCTGTAGTACCAGAGGAAGATCTCTCTGTTGTGACAAAAGATTGAGTTGTGGGTACATCAGGAATTTGTTTAATAGTTGTTCGTTCAGAAAGTGGACTTTCTGTAGAACCAAGGGAGGAAGAACGCTCTGTTGTAAAAGGTGATTCAGTCGTAGGTAACTTAGGGATGTGTTGCAATGTAGTTGGTTCAGTGAAATGACTTTCTGTAGTACCAGAGGAAGATCTCTCTGTTGTGACAATAGATTGAGTTGTGGGTACCTCAGGGAATTGTTTTATTGTAGTTTCTTCAGAGAATGATCTTTGTGTAGTACCAATGGAATATCTTTCTGTAGTAATAATAGATTGAGTTGTAGGAAAATCAGGAATTTGTTTAATAGTTGTTCGCTCAGAAAGTGAACTTTCTGTAGAACCAGGGGAGGAAGAACGCTCTGTTGTAAAAGGTGATTCAGTCGTAGGTAACTTAGGGATGTGTTGCAATGTAGTTGGTTCAGTGAAATGACTTTCTGTAGTACCAGAGGAAGATCTTTCTGTTGTATCAATAGATTGAGTTGTGGGTACCCTAGGAATTGGTTTGATTGTAGTGCCTTCAGAAAATGGAATTTCTGTAGTACCAATGGAATATCTTTCTGTAGTAATAATAGATTGAGTTGTAGGAAAATCAGGAATTTGTTTAATAGTTGTTCGCTCAGAAAGTGAACTTTCTGTAGAACCAGGGGAGGAAGAACTTTCTGTTGTAATAGCAGATTCAGTCGTAGGTAACTTAGGGATGTGTTGCAAAGTAGTTGTTTCAGTGAATTGACTTTCTGTAGTACCAGAAGAAGATTTCTCTGTTGTGACAAAAGATTGAGTTGTGGGTACCCTAGGAATTGGTTTGATTGTAGTGCCTTCAGAAAATGAAATTTCTGTAGTACCAGAAGAAGATCTTTCTGTGGTATTAATAGATTGAGTTGTGGGAAAATCAGGAATTTGTTTAATAGTAGTTTGCTCAGAAAGTGAACTTTCTGTAGAACCAGGGGAGGAAGAACTTTCTGTTGTAATAGGAGATTCAGTCGTAGGTAACTTAGGGATGTGTTGCAAAGTAGTTGCTTCAGTGAATTGACTTTCTGTAGTACCAGAGGAAGATCTCTCAGTTGTGTCAAAAGATTGAGTTGTGGGTACATCAGGAATTTGTTTAATAGTTGTTCGCTCAGAAAGTGGACTTTCTGTTGAACCAGGGGAGGAAGAACTCTCTGTTGTAAAAGGAGATTCTGTCGTAGGTAACTTAGGGATGTGTTGCAATGTAGTTGCTTCAGTGAATTGACTTTCTGTAGTATCAGAGGAAGATTTCTCTGTTGTGGCAATTGATTGAGTTGTGGGTACCTCAGGGATTTGTTTTATTGTAGTTTCTTCAGAGAATGAACTTTGTGTAGTAGGAAAAGAGGATCTCTCAGTTGTGTCAAAAGATTGAGTTGTGGGCACATCAGGAATTTGTTGAATAGTTGTTCGCTCAGAAAGTGAACTTTCTGTAGAACCAGGGGAGGAAGAACTTTCTGTTGTAATAGGAGATTCAGTCGTTGTTCGTTCAGAACTTTCTGTAGAACCAGGGGAGGAAGAACTTTCTGTTGTAATAGGAGATTCGGTCGTAGGTAACTTAGGGATGTGTTGCAAAGTAGTTGCTTCAGTGAATTGACTTTCTGAAGTACCAGAGGAAGATCTCTCTGTTGTGACAATAGATTGAGGTGTGGGTACCTCAGGGATTTGTTTAATAGTTGTTCGTTCAGAACTTTCTGTAGAACCAGGGGAGGAAGAACTTTCTGTTGTAATAGCAGATTCAGTCGTAGGTAACTTAGGGATGTGTTGCAAAGTAGTTGTTTCAGTGAATTGACTTTCTGTAGTACCAGAGGAAGATTTCTCTGTTGTGACAAAAGATTGAGTTGTGGGTACCCTAGGAATTGGTTTGGTTGTAGTGCCTTCAGAAAATGAAATTTCTGTAGTACCAATGGAAGATCTTTCTGTAGTAATAATAGATTGAGTTGTAGGCAAATCAGGAATTTGTTTAATAGTAGTTCGCTCAGAAAGTGGACTTTCTGTAGAACCAGGGGAGGAAAAACTTTCTGTTGTAAAAGGAGATTCAGTCGTAGGTAACTTAGGGATGTGTTGCAAAGTAGTTGCTTCAGTGAATTGACTTTCTGTAGTACCAGAGGAAGATCTCTCTGTTGTGACAAAAGATTGAGTTGTGGGTACATCAGAATTTGTTTAATAGTTGTTCGTTCAGAACTTTCTGTAGAACCAGGGGAGGAAGAACTTTCTGTTGTAATAGGAGATTCGGTCGTAGGTAACTTAGGGATGTGTTGCAAAGTAGTTGCTTCAGTGAATTGACTTTCTGAAGTACCAGAGGAAGATCTCTCTGTTGTGACAAAAGATTGAGTTGTGGGTACATCAGGAATTTGTTTAATAGTTGTTCGTTCAGAACTTTCTGTAGAACCAGGGGAGGAAGAACTTTCTGTTGTAATAGGAGATTCGGTCGTAGGTAACTTAGGGATGTGTTGCAAAGTAGTTGCTTCAGTGAATTGACTTTCTGTAGTACCAGAGGAAGATCTCTCTGTTGTGACAAAAGATTGAGTTGTGGGTACCTCAGGGATTTGTCTTATTGTAGTTTCTTCAGAGAATGAGCTTTGTGTAGTAGGAGAAGAGGATCTTTCAGTTGTGACAAAAGATTGAGTTGTGGGTACATCAGGAATTTGTTTATAGGTTGTTCGCTCGGAAAGTGGACTTTCTGTAGAACCAGGGGAGGAAGAACTCTCTGTTGTAATAGGAGATTCAGTCGTAGGTAACTTAGGGATGTGTTGCAATGTAGTTGCTTCAGTGAATTGACTTTCTGTAGTACCAGAGGAAGATCTCTCTGTTGTGACAAAAGATTGAGTTGTGGGTACCTCAGGGATTTGTCTTATTGTAGTTTCTTCAGAGAATGAGCTTTGTGTAGTAGGAGAAGAGGATCTTTCAGTTGTGACAAAAGATTGAGTTGTGGGTACATCAGGAATTTGTTTATAAGTTGTTCGCTCGGAAAGTGGACTTTCTGTAGAACCAGGGGAGGAAGAACTCTCTGTTGTAATAGGAGATTCAGTCGTAGGTAACTTAGGGATATGTTGCAATGTAGTTGCTTCAGTGAATTGACTTTCTGTAGTATCAGAGGAAGATCTCTCTGTTGTGACAATAGATTGAGTTGTGGGTACCTCAGGGATTTGTCTTATTGTAGTTTCTTCAGAGAATGAGCTTTGTGTAATAGGAGAAGAGGATCTCTCAGTTGTGACAAAAGATTGAGTTGTGGGTACATCAGGAATTTGTTTAATAGTTGTTCGTTCAGAACTTTCTGTAGAACCAGGGGAGGAAGAACTTTCTGTTGTAATAGGAGATTCAGTCGTAGGTAACTTAGGGATGTGTTGCAAAGTAGTTGCTTCAGTGAATTGACTTTCTGTAGTACCAGAGGAAGATTTCTCTGTTGTGACAAAAGATTGAGTTGTGGGTACCCTAGGAATTGGTTTGATTGTAGTGCCTTCAGAAAATGAAATTTCTGTAGTACCAATGGAAGATCTTTCTGTAGTAATAATAGATTGAGTTGTAGGCAAATCAGGAATTTGTTTAATTGTTGTTCGCTCAGAAAGTGAACTTTCTGTAGAACCAGGGGAGGAAGAACTCTCTGTTGTAATAGGAGATTCAGTCGTAGGTAACTTAGGGATGTGTTGCAAAGTAGTTGCTTCAGTGAATTGACTTTCTGTAGTACCAGAGGAAGATTTCTCTGTTGTGACAAAAGATTGAGTTGTGGGTACCCTAGGAATTGGTTTGATTGTAGTGCCTTCAGAAAATGAAATTTCTGTAGTACCAATGGAAGATCTTTCTGTAGTAATAATAGATTGAGTTGTAGGCAAATCAGGAATTTGTTTAATTGTTGTTCGCTCAGAAAGTGAACTTTCTGTAGAACCAGGGGAGGAAGAACTTTCTGTTGTAAAAGGAGATTCAGTCGTAGGTAACTTAGGGATGTGTTGCAATGTAGTTGCTTCAGTGAATTGACTTTCTGTAGTACCAGAGGAAGATCTCTCTGTTGTGACAAAAGATTGAGTTGTGGGTACATCAGGAATTTGTTTAATAGTTGTTCGTACAGAACTTTCTGTAGAACCAGGGGAGGAAGAACTTTCTGTTGTAATAGGAGATTCGGTCGTAGGTAACTTAGGGATGTATTGCAAAGTAGTTGCTTCAGCGAATTGACTTTCTGTAGTACCAGAGGAAGATCTCTCTGTTGTGACAAAAGATTGAGTTGTGGGTACATCAGGAATTTGTTTAATAGTTGTTCGTTCAGAACTTTCTGTAGAACCAGGGGAGGAAGAACTTTCTGTTGTAATAGGAGATTCGGTCGTAGGTAACTTAGGGATGTGTTGCAAAGTAGTTGCTTCAGTGAATTGACTTTCTGTAATACCAGAGGAAGATCTCTCTGTTGTGACAAAAGATTGAGTTGTGGGTACATCAGAATTTGTTTAATAGTTGTTCGTTCAGAACTTTCTGTAGAACCAGGGGAGGAAGAACTTTCTGTTGTAAAAGGAGATTCAGTCGTAGGTAACTTAGGGATGTGTTGCAAAGTAGTTGCCTCAGTGAATTGACTTTCTGTAGTACCAATGGAAGATCTCTCTGTTGTGTCAAAAGATTGAGTTGTGGGTACATCAGGAATTTGTTTAATAGTTGTTCGCTCGGAAAGTGGACTTTCTGTAGAACCAGGGGAGGAAGAACTCTCTGTTGTAATAGGAGATTCAGTCGTAGGTAACTTAGGGATATGTTGCAATGTAGTTGCTTCAGTGAATTGACTTTCTGTAGTACCAGAGGAAGATCTCTCTGTTGTGACAATAGATTGAGTTGTGGGTACCTCAGGGAATTGTTTTATTGTAGTATCTTCAGAGAATGAACTTTGTGTAGTAGGAGAAGAGGATCGCTCAGTTGTGACAAAAGATTGAGTTGTTCGCTCAGAAAGTGAACTTTCTGTAAAACCAGGGGAGGAAGAACTTTCTGTTGTAATAGGAGATTCAGTCGTAGGTAATTTAGGGATGTGTTGCAATGTAGTAGCTTCAGTGAATTGACTTTCTGTAGTACCAGAGGAAGATCTCTCTGTTGTGACAATAGATTGAGTTGTGGGTACCTCAGGGATTTGTCTTATTGTAGTTTCTTCAGAGAATGAGCTTTGTGTAGTAGGAGAAGAGGATCTCTCAGTTGTATCAATAGATTGAGTTGTGGGTACCTTGGGAATTGGTTTTATTGTAGTGCCTTCAGAAAATGAAATTTCTGTAGTACCAAAGGAAGATCTTTCTGTGGTAATAATAGATTGAGTTGTGGGCAAATCAGCAATTTGTTTAATAGTTGTTCGCTCAGAAAGTGGACTTTCTGTAGAACCAGGGGAGGAAGAACTTTTTGTTGTAATAGGAGATTCAGGCGTAGGTAATTTAGGGATGTGTTGCAACGTAGTTGCTTCAGTGAATTGACTTTCTGTAGTACCAGAGGAAGATCTCTCTGTTGTGACAATAGATTGAGTTGTGGGTACCTCAGGGATTTGTTTTATTGTAGTTTCTTCAGAGAATGAACTTTGTGTAGTAGCAGAAGAGGATCTCTCAGTTGTATCAATAGATTGAGTTGTGGGTACCTTAGGAATTGGTTTTATAGTAGTTTCTTCATAGAATTGACTTTTTGTTGTTCCAGAGGAAGATCTTTCTGTTGGCACAAAAGATTGAGTTGTGGCTACTTCAGGGTTTTGTGTTATCACAGTTGTTTCAGAAAAAGGATTTTCTGTAGTACCAGAGGAAGATTTTTCAGTTGTAACAACAGATTGGGTTGTGGTTACATTAGAAATAGATTTTACAGTAGTTTCCATAGAACGATAACTTTGTGTAGTACCAAAGGAAGGATATCTTTCTGTTGTTATAACAGATTGAGTTGTTGGTGTCTCATCAATTGATCCCTCAGAGGGGGAAGTTTGTGTAGTACCAGTGAAAGTAGTTGTAATGGTAGTGTTTTCAATTGGTGCTTCTGTGGTGCCAATTGTCAGTTTTTGGGTTGTAGTAATTGATTGTGTTGTATTTTCTTCCGTTGAAGTTTTTTCGGTTGTACTAATATATTGAGATGTGGTTTTCTGAGGAATGGGCTTTATTGTAGTGCTTTCAGAGGGAAAACTTTCTGTAGCACTAGGGGAATGAGTTTTTCCAGAAGAAATAATAGACTGAGTTGTTTCTTCTAAAGTTGTTGTAATAGGAGTCAAGGTAGTTTCCTGAGTAGTTCGGATCGATTCGTCAGTTGTCGTTTTTTCAGTCACTGGAATCGAGGTAGTTGTTTTTAGAGATCCTGACATTGATGTTGGAGCACTTTCTGTAGTACCAAAAGTAGATGATTTTTGGGTGGTTGCATTAAATTTATCTATTTTTTCATCAGGGAGCGGTGTCAAGGTAGTTCCTAATGTAGAAACTATTTCAGTATGAATGTCCTGAATGTCCGGTGGTCCTGATGTTACATAAGTTGGAATCATGAAGTCTGAGACTGTTGTTGGCTTGTCACTGCTACTTTCTGGGTATACTTCAACAAATTTCTCTGTTGTCGTTTGATATTTTGTTTCCTTTAGAGGAGAAGTATTGGGTAAGTTTAGCTGCTTCGTAGTTTTAAACGATTCGGTTGTGCTTTCATATGAATCTTCGGCTTCAATTTCTGTATAGCGGGTTCTCATTTCAGTTTGGTTTGCCAATTGCATTTCTGTATATTTTATACCGGTGGCGTCAGTTGTGGTCTGAGTCGCGTCAACTGGGGGCAGTTCTGTCGGTGTCGGAATACAAGTAGAGGTAGGTGTGTTGGTCGAGTTTGTTGAGCAAATGCAGGTTGTAATCGTGTGCGCTTTGGTTATACACAACTTGGCACCGACACAAACTGTTTGACAAGGATCGATGCATTGACCGGACGATCCGCATTGATGTGCTTCACTGCAATCGTTGTTTGTGGTACAGTTGCCACCTGGCTTGGCTGCTTGTTTTAGTTTTGATTATGTTTTTTGATTTATTATTTTTTAGGTGGAGTATTTTTGTACATATTTCGAATAAAAGTAAAAGTAGTAAAACAAAAAAATAATACGTTAAAATATTTACAAATTAATAAGATGTAGTAAATAGGTGTATAGCTACAACAAAGGAGGAATGTGCACGATAAAATTGATATATTTATAGAGGTATATACAGGGGCACCTAATAGTTTTGCAAAATATATATTCGAGGAAGCTTTTATCTAAATTTCTGACGTACTGGTACATTTGAAAGAGAGATTGTGGAAAAACTTGTTCAGATCAAAATATTTAGTATTATTATTTTACTGTTAGATATATAAGTTCAAATTAGAAACGTTTTGGTTTTTACTATTAGTTAGCTACATATTGTTTTTATATTGTTGTTGTAGTTGTAGTTGTTGGTTATACCATTAGTATTACGAATACATCTATATTACCGTTTTATTTAGAATCGTGGGTTAAAATATTCAGAGTATTCAAGAGGCATTTGATTAATAATCATTTGTGAGCATGAGCGTGTGTGAATGTTCAGAAGAATTGCTTGTTGTATATTTTGTATCTGTATCTGTAACTGTATCTGTATATGTTATTGTTGTTGTGATATTGCAGCCCCAACATAGGGTCTCTGGGTTTGCGATCACTCAATAATTTGGATAAGAGTTTTTCTTATTTTTGCTTGTGGTTATTTTGCGCTTTTTGGTTGTGGTTTTATTTTGAAGCTAGACGGGCCTTACAAGTATTCCTCATACGATATCATTGTGGGGTACGTAGATTATGTTTATCATATTTTGAGAGTCGGATAGATTGATAGAGACAAGAAGATATAGAAACAGAGACAGAGAGAGGCTTGATAAAGCGCTATTTTGTTTGTTAAATTCTCACGTCTATATATATACATATACACAATACTATATATGCGGAAATTGACAGGATACGAGAATATCCTTAGGTCACGATAAATATATTTTCGCATGGTCACTTGTGTTTTGTGTGTTTATTGGTGTTGTGTGTGAGTGTATTGAGCGTGGGGAGCAGACACTTTAAAACAGAACTAGCAAAAAAGGTGAGAGCGTGAGGTAAATAGAGACAGGCAGTTTGAGAGAGACAGAGAGAGAGAAAGAGCGAGTAGGAAACAAAGATTTACGATAAACGAGAGTCAGAGACATTAAGGTACTTTCACTTGACAAAGATTTTTGTTTGTGAGAGAGAGTACTTTTGTGTTTTACCTTTTTGACATCCATATTTGGCATCGGCTATAAATCCAGTTGGGCAGAATTTACATATCGGCTTGTGATCCTCGACAATGCATGGCGAATTGGGGGCGCATGTGGCAAACTTGCACGGATCGACGCATTGATAATTGCGACAGGCCAAACCTGCTGGACAGCCAGCATCACGCAAACAAATCGATATCGATGGCTGGCAATCGCGCATGCAAATGCAAACTGGCTTATGGTCCTGAACCTCACACGATTTGTTCTCGGCACAAATGGGCGCTCGTCCCAGCGGGACAATACACGGATTACGGCACTTGCCATCCGCACAGGCCATATTGGAGGCACAGTCATCATCGCGATAGCATTCTCGCTTATCTGGAGCACAGGTCAATTCACCGTATTCGTTCACAATGAAGCCAGACTTGCAAATGCAAACGGGCTGATGGCGTCGTGTCTCGCACTTCTTATTGCTCTCACAGATGAAGAGGGGATTCTTGCAGGGATCTGTGCATTGACCATATTGGCCGCACTGCAAAGTCTCGGGGCATTCGGCATCGCTAGTACACGGTATCTGCTCCTTTGTACTGGCATCTGTGTCTTCGGGCACACACTTGGGGTCCGGCTTACACTCGACCTCGGGTCGGCCAATGTGACAGCTGGGACAGGAGCAACGGGGTCGATGGAGTACAGTTTTGCATAGTGCATTCGTGCCACATGCGCCGCGCATTGTACAAGGATCGGTGCAGTGTCCTTGCAGGCATGATTTTTCACTGGGACAATCCGTATCTGAGTAGCATTGTTCGGTGTCTATAATCATGTCGTAATCATACGACGGCATACAGCATGACGCATCAGGCGAGGAACGAGAGAGAGAGAGAGAGATAGACAGGTTGTTTTTGGTTTCTTTATACTATGTGTTAATCGTTGGGTGCACTCAATCTATCAATCTATCTTGGTATTCGGTAACACCCTATATATTGTTTCGAAAACACTCCTGAGAATGGGTCTACGACTTCTATACTTTTCGGTCAGCTTCATTTGGGAAATTTGACAGGCAAAAGAAAACAGTTTTCGGGTAGAAACATGAATCGGTTTGGGGGTGTGTGTGTTGTGGGGGGTTGGAGGAAAAGGTGTGAGGTGGTCTACACATTGGCGGGAGTGTATTTATATAATATATTGATTGGGGTTGAGCGACTCAGATAAGAAACTTATAGCTAAAAATTGTTCTAAAAACAAAAATAGAAAAACTTAAACGAGACAATATTTAAAACAGTGTAATCCAGTGTTTGATTGTTTTTTTTTATTGGTTTGCTTTGGTGTTTGGTTGTGGTTCGTTTTGATTTTGTTTTTGAGTACTTTGTGTGTGTGGTTTTTGGGTTGGTATTTTGCTGTGGGAGGGGAGGAAATGTGTTCAAAGAATTTGTCAGTGGGTCAGTGGGGATTGCAGTGATTTTGGAGTTTTTGGTTTTGTGCACAGGATTGGTTATAGCAAGTACAGAGGGAGTGGGACTTTTTCGAATCTGTTTAGAAAGGGTCTTGAGATATCAGAATAAAAGAAAAAACACAATATTGCAGTTGTTTCATTGGTGCAGTTAGTGATAAGGAAAGGCAGCAATTGTCAAGGACAAAACATCAAATTGCAGAACTGTGAAGGGAACATCTCACATTATTTCAGGTTGTTTTCAATTGATTCTATTCTATATAATATATATAGATAGTTATATGTTTTATTTTATAAAGAGTAGATAAGCTGCTTGGTTTTTTTAATTGGTATGTAGATTAAATTGCATTGTTGGTTGATTGTTTGTTTGATTGATTGGTATGCGGGCGAGCGAGCAGACGATCAGGTGATCAGGCGAGCGAGCGAGCAGCCTTATAAGTACGAGTAGATAAATTTGAGTGAGCAATAGTTACAATCCTTGATGAGTTACCAATTAAGTATGTTTGTTTTGTATCTTTTATTTGCGGGTTTTAGAGATAGAGACTTGCGCTTCAGTTGCCCAAATAATTGGTTTGATCTGAGGACCAATATATTATTCTTTTTTTTTTGTTGCAATGATTTCTTTTGTCTAATGCGTAGTTCATAAGTATTTTGTTGAGTTATGGTGAAAATTACACGACATCCAACACATGCGCTCTGCCCTCACGAGAGACACGTTATTGGTGATTGATTGGGTGAGTGGCATGATAATGAGGTTCGAAAATTGAAGATACGAGAGAGGTAGAGACAGAGGGAGCAGATAGTTAAGAGATCAAATTCTTAGGTACAACTTTTTGACTAAAGCGATATATTAGCTGATAGATAATTTGGAAGAATACGTTAGGAGTAAAAAATAGCTGAGAGGTGTATTGGTAGTAGTAGTAGTAATAGTACTTTAAGTAGCTTATCTGAGGTGTTATTTATAATTCACAAACTGATAAATTTGGTATAAATTTAAATTTAAATTCAAATATTTACAGGTTTGGTTTTATACTCTTTTTGTTTAGGGTTAGTTGTAGTTTGGGCATTTGTATACGCATATAATATGTACAGATGTGATTAATCACACATACAAATTTCTGTATATACAACTTAAAGACTAAAGTCAAATTTACCAAAAAATATATATTCAATTTTCCTTTTTCGCTTTGGCTTAGCAGTGTTAGTCAAATTTAGTTACAGTTTTACTTCAGTTTTATCAAAATTTCGAATTATTTCTGTTATCTGTATGGAAGCGATTCTCAACCAATAGACGAGCTAAAAGTGTGCTAGGGGTGTAGGTAGGAACTTTTTACAAAATTTGCGTAATATTATTATAGTATTTGTTGGCCTTATTTTTCGGTTATAGTTTAGAGATGCATTGAAAAGTAGTTATAGTAGTTGTTGTTGTTGTTGTAATTGATCTATACACATATGAGACTTATAGTATTGTAGTATATCATCATTTCAAGCTAGAGAGAACTTAGTTGATTTGATTCAGTCATTGATTTCAAAAAAGCATATGTGAACCATGTGTGAGAATTGTCCCGTCCACAGTTCCCAATCTGAGACTTTGTTCATTCAAGAAAAAATATGTTTTTCTCTTTTAGATTTTACTCTTTTTCTTTTCGTTAGCGAAGGGAAAACGACAGAGTGGCGCAGGGGAAAAGAATAGTGGATAATTCAACGTTGGATTATTTTAGGGGTTGGGTCCGGGGGTACGGGATGGGATAAACGGGAGAGATCATGGATATTTCGACGATGTTAGGATGTGTTTTTTGGAGGGATTAATTGTCTTTTTATTTATTTTTGTATATTGTATTTTTAATATATATATTTTTTATAAGCTGTGTTGTTGTTTGTTGTACGCTTTAAGCACCTTATTCAGATGCTGTTGCAGTCCTTTCTCAAGTATTATATGGCTACATATCGCTATCGCGGCAATTTCAATAATTATAAATAATCGATATATTACTATAGATTAGAGATGAACCAATTTGTTTACTGATCTGTGCGTTATACGTTGATTTTGATTTCATGGGTATGCCGCCGAGCTAGCTAGTGTTGTGAAACACTCCAAAATTATACGAATATATGGGTTATTCAAAGCCAATACGAGTAATGTGTCTTTAAGATTTCGAATGAATGCTGCATGAAATAATGATAAACGCAAGCTTCAAAGCCTAATGATACTGAATAGCGTTACGATTACTATTCTCTAACGATATCGATTGCAAGTGTTGAAAAATGACCTGAATATATGCTGTTTTTAGTACTTGAAACGAAACAATTTACTTAAAAAACTAATATTTGGTTTTTGGATTTGATTTTGGCGAGAAATGGGGTTGTTTTTGTTTGTTTTTTTGGTTTTAATTAAATGAATACTAGGCACAGATTGGGTAACCGCGATAGCGACAGAAAATTCCACAAATTTCCATATGCGTCGTTGTGGAATGTTATCGATTAATTGAATATTGAAAAATATCTCTTATAAACTACATATGAACGAAATACTCAAAAAATTAAACTAGTGCATGACACATAACGTGTGTTGTGTATTCTCTTTGGAACTGTTTCTGGAATTTTTGCATTGAGTTGTAACTGTGTGTAGTTCTGTGTATATATCTTCTGGGTGTGTGAATGTGTGTGTGTGTTGTTGTTGTGCGAGGGGAATTGATATTACAAAAAAACTAAACACTCTAGGGTAACTTGGAACATGTGTATAGGTTGTTAAATTAATTATTACAATTAATTTATTAATATTTTCAACATCATTAAAAAAACACACACTACACTGAAAATAAATCCAATTATTTTGTGGTTTGTTTTGGTTTCGGTTGATGTTTTCTGAATTAGTGAAATTAGCTGGTTTTAAGGTTTTATAAACAACTCATATTTGTAAATGTTTAGCTATAAATAATCAAACCAAAGTATATATTATGATTATAATTATAACAGCAAAATCAGTTATTGTTACTGACTGAACTCCAGTTAAATAACGGCAACGATAACGATAACTCTAACTGATTACGATAAAACTGTTTACTCCAATCAAAAATGTATGTATATCTATGAGTGTGTTTGTGTGGGTGGGTTTATATTTTTGTGTACTTGGAGGTGTGTGTGTCTGTGTATCAATCAACGATTACTTTTTCTTTGTAAGCAAACGCCGATGATCAAGATTAGCATTAGCTGTACTTTAAATACTAAAGGCACAACTGATACCCTGGTACGTACTTCGATTAATATTGATATTGACATTGACTTGAACCACTTACCCTGCTGGCAAACATAATCGTAGCCCTGGCGCACGCACGAACCCACATCGCAACCCTGGGTGCGACAGTCCTGTTGAGGTGGAGTCAGGTAACCTGAAAAGTAGCGAGGAATATTAGGGAGTCTTAGGAAGGGGAGGATAAAGCCAACTCATCTTACATTGCACATAGGCATCGCCATTGGGGAAGTCCTCGGGACAGTAGCATTCGGCTTGATTGTTGTCCAACACATGGCAGGCGGCATTGAGACCGCATGGTTGATCGCGGCAGGCATTCACCAGTTCTCCATCGCAAATGCAGCCCTTGAGCGCATCGCCGATGCAGCCATCCATGCAGGCACATTCGTAGCCGCCAGGCAGCTCAATGCACTTGGAATTGACGCCGCACGGATTAGTGGAGCAGCCACCATCCAGTGGCTGACATTCGCTGGCAGGATTGCCGAAGAAATCGGGTGGGCAGGAGCATTGTGCTTTGCGATTGACGACACGACACTGGGCATTGGTGCCACAGGCTCCGTACTCCAGGCAGGGATTGCGGCACTTGCCCTGATCACAGCGTTTGTTCGATTCACAGTCCTTGTCCTCGCGGCATTCGAACTGCACGCACTCCTTGCTGGGTTCTCCCTCGTAGCCGTCGGGGCAATAGCAGAGCATGCGATGCTCTGAGACGGTGCACAGAGCATTGCGACCACAGGCTCTATCATTCGCACAGGGATCTGCGCATTTTCCATTGACGCAGCTCTGATCAGCGGCGCAGTCACCATTCGACTTGCAACCCGCAATGCAGGCACCACGTTCGCACAACTGACCCAGAGGGCATTGACGCTTGGCGCCGCACTTGTTGCGACACTTGCCTCGTGCGCACTGCTGTCCGCAAGCACAATCCTCGGAGCGCGAGCACTTGGCAGCACAATAGGCACCACTCTCGTCGCATTCACAGTCAGGATGGCAGCGCTCGGGTGGCAGATGGCAGCCAGTGAGTCCGTCGCCAATGAAGGAGGCTGGGCACTGGCATTGCACGCCATGATTGATGACCAGACAGTCGGCGCATTGACCGCACTGATCGGGTGTCTGGCAAGGATTGTGGCATTTCTTGTTCACACAGGTCTCGTCGTTGGCGCAGCTCAGATCGTTGCGGCAGCCCGTCTGGCAGACGCGATTCTCACAGATCTGTCCCTGGGCACAGGCGCTGTCCGTGTTACAGACGGTGCGGCAAGTGCCGCGCATGCAACGCTCGTCCGACAAACAGTTCTGATCGTTGCGGCACTTGCCTTGACAGCTGCCCGCATAGCACAACTGATTCGCTCCGCAATCCTCATTGCGGCCACAAGCTGTGCGCGGTGCTTTGCAAGCGACATTCGCATTTCCAGTAAGTCCTTCGGGGCAGCTGCACTCCTTGCGATGTTCGATGGCCTGGCAAATGGCATTCGTGCCACAAGCCGTGGGATCGGCGCAGGGATCAACACACTGCTGACCCACACAGGCCAAGTGAGCGGGGCAACTCTGATCGGAGCGACAGCCAGTGACGCAATTAAGACCCAGACAAAGTTCTCCATGCGCGCATTCGTTGTCGTGGCGACACAGAGGCTTGCAGACGCCTTGCTGGCAACGCTCGTTGGTCAAGCAGCCCGAGTCGTCGGCACAAAGTGGGCGACAGACGGACTCGAAGCAGGCCAAGCCATTGCTGCAGTCACGATTCTCATGGCACTCGAGGGGAGGTGAGCGTACGCAACCCACTTGAGCTGTGGGATTGGGCACCATGTTGTCCAGGCAGCTGCAGCTGGCGCGATGATTCGACACTGAGCAGGCGGCATTAGGTCCACAAGGACTCTCCAGGCAGGGATTGACGCACTTGTCGTTGCGACACGACTCGGAGGCACTGCAGTCGTCATCCACGTGGCAGCCATAGACGCACTTGTTGTGCAGGCAAACATGGCCCAAGAAACAATCGTTATCCACGCGGCAGGTCACTGCAAAGGAAGAAGATTGAATTAATAGAGTAATTGAGTCTGAGTTCTGGGTTACTTACGCATGCAGTTGCCACGCAGACACTTCTCATTGGAGGCGCACTCCAGATCGTTGTGGCAAACGGGCAGACACATGGAGTCGCGGCAGCTGTAGCCCGGTGAACAGTCGCCATCGCAGGCGACGGGCACACGAACACACTCCTTGGCGGCATCGCCAGTGAAGCCCTCGGGGCAATGGCACTGTTTCACATGGCTGAGGATGAGGCATTCAGCATTCTGGCCACAAGCCTGTGGCTGTTGGCAGGGATTAAAGCATTGACCACCCTGGCACACCTCTGAAGCGGCGCACTCGGTGTCAAGCAGACAGGCAGCTAAGAGGATGCAAGTTAAGAGGGGATTAGATCTCGATTGTTGATTGGAGCCGTTACAGAGTTTGCCTAAATTTCGTTTCAGTTCTGTACATAAAACATGTACTAGAGTACGTTTTATTGTGGTAGTGTTGTTGTTGTTGTTGTTGTTGTGATGGTGGTTTTGTTGTTGTCACGTGTGTGTAGTAAGTTTTGTTAACAGTTAGTCTATGCTACGGGGCTGAGCCAGTCCAGATGCTGTGACCCAAGGACTTAACTAGCTGAAGCTAAAGAGTTGTTAACAGAAATTCTATAATTTCCAATACAATTCTTTAAACATTCATATTTTTCATTGTCTTCTTTTGTCTCAATCCTTTGAAACAAGGTTTACTTAAGTAGATATGTTAATTTTAAAAGAAAGTGAATACTGAAAAACAGATATTATTACTGAAAGGAGTCGATACATTTAAAAGATACATAAAATCAGTTTCAAGGAAAAATACATTTTAGATTCTAAATTGTTATCGCATTTTGTATCTCGTGTTGTAGTTGATTCTTTTTGGGAAAGCTTTTTGTATGTTGTGTTTATACAGCTTATGGGCAACAGGGAAAGTGCCACAGCATCTTAGGTCTAGTAATCGTGCTAGTTTGGTAAGTGATTAAACTAAAAACAATAATAGTTATGTGGTTGTTGATAAGTTTGATAAGTTGTCGCTAAGTTGTAGTAGTAATATGTAGTAGTCTCTCTTTGGTTTTACGCCCTGCTGGGTGGTGTTGGGTAGTGCGTGAGTGGTTTGCTTTGGTTTGGTGGTTAGTACTTACGTTTACACACACTATCGGAGCAGTAGGTGTTGGTGGGGCAATCGCTAGTGATTTGACATGGCACTGGCAATGGCTTACAGCCGACCACCCGGTCAGCGGGTTGGCCGTCGTAGCCATTGCGGCATGCACAGTGGGCGACATGACCCTTCGGAACACATTCCGCATTGGGGCCACATTGCAGATGGGCGCAGACATCCTGGCACTTGGGAACACCATTTGTCTTGGTGCATGCAGCATGCGGGGGACAATCATCGTGGGTCTCGCACTCCACCGAGCTACGACAGCCCTCGTTATACGGATCACCCACCAGACCAGGCGGACACGTGCATTTGTATGAACCGCGCGAATTGCGACACCGAGCACCGGGTCCGCACGGTGCATCCTTACAGAAATCGATGACATCGCAGCGAACGCGAGGATCGCCACTAAAGCCAGGCTGGCAATGGCACACCTGACGATGATTCTCCGTGGTGCAGAGTGCATTCTCGCCACAAGGCTGTCCAATGAGACATGCTATCTTACACATGTGATTGTCGCAACTCTTGTCATTCGAGCAATCGTCGTCGCTGCTGCACTCGATCTTGCGGCAACCGGAGCGTGCATCGCCAAAGAAGCCCTCCTTGCAGATGCAGTCGGGGGAATGAGAACGTGCCACACACTCGGCATTCCGGCCACAAGCGGCACGTCCCAAGCACACAGACTCACAGCGAGCACGTCCATAGGCATCCAGCAAGCACGTTTCATCCTCGCCACAGTCGCTGTTCTCACTGCATTCGAGTTCCTTGGCACAAATGTTGTTCTGACAGAACTGGAATTGTGGGCATGTCGAATTCGATTTGCAGGTGCTCTGACAGACACCTTGCAGACAGAGTTGTTCCGAAATACAATCGCGATTGCTGCTGCAGAGAGCATTACAGATGCCATGGCTACAGATGCTACCTTGAGGACACTGTGTATCCTGCTGGCAGTATTGCAAGGGCACACAGCCCTGCTTGGCATCTCCAGTGCTGCCTGATTCGCAGGCACAGACACCAATATGATTCTGGACGGAGCAGCGGGCAAGAGCACCGCAAGCATTTGGCAGGGAGCAGGGATCAACGCACTTGGAATCCAGGCACGCCTTTTCGGCGGCACAGTCATCGTTGTCGGCACACTCGATATGTACGCACTCCACTTGAGGATCTCCGCGAGAGTTTGCAGCACAACTGCAAATAGCTTTGTGTGCCTGAGCCTGACAATTAGCATTCAAGCCGCAAGCACCTTGACGCTCGCAAGGGCTACGACAACGTGAGTTCTGGCAACTGGCCGAAGCGGGACAGTCCGCATCGCTGATACATTCGCTGGGATCACGACAGCCGGCATGCAGCGGATCTCCAATGAGTCCTTCGGGGCACTTGCAGTGATAGCTGCCCGGCAGATTGTCGCAGAAGGCGGTGCTGTGACAGGGTTGGGTCAAGCATTCGTTGATATCTTCACAAACTCCGTTGGTGAGCTGATAGCCCTCATAACACTCGCAGATGGCTTGATGATCGGCCACCTGGCAGCTGCCCTTGCCGCAGCTAGTAAAGTCACAGGGCTTGATGCAACGATTCGTTTCCGCATCGCAGGCACGATCGCTGGCACAGTCCACATGATCAATGCACTCAACCTTGAAGCAGCCGACGCCGGTGTCATTAGGATCTCCTAGATAACCAGCTGGGCAGTTGCAGGTGGATTGATGTCCTTCCGCCTGGCAATGAGCATTCGGTCCGCACTCCGTGTGCAGGCAAGGATCTGTACACTTGCCTTGAATGCAGGTCAAGCTATTGGCGCAATCGTCATGCTTGTGGCATTGTCGTGGCTGTGTGCAACCCTGTTGCGTGTAACCATCTCCGACTGTGCCCTCGGGACAAATACAGCGATAAGAGCCGGGAATATTTTCACATCGGGCACTGGCATGGCACGGCTGCTCTGTGCACTCATCAATATCAGAGCATCCGAAGGGAGTTCCAATAAATCCACTGGCGCACTTGCACTTGCCTGTCAAACATAGTTCGGTTGGGGGACAATCGGCGTCGGATTCACAGCCAGGTTGGCAGGTGCGATCGCTGTTGCAAATCTCTCCAGCCAAACAGTTGTTGCTCGTGTAGCAAACCTTGCGGCAAACCTGTTGATAACAACGTTCTCCAATCGCACAAGCGGAGGTCTTGGTACAGGGCAAATTGCATTGGTTTCCGATGCACATGTGTCCATTGGGACACTGATTGCTGGCCAAGCATGGTGCGGGAACCCGCACGCAACCCTGCTCAGGTGTGGGATTGCCTTCGAAGCCATCGGGGCAGGTGCATTGGCTGCGATGCTCGGCAATGCTGCAAAGAGCATTCGGTCCGCAGCTGGTGCTCGATTGACAGGGATCCAGACACTTGTTGCCAATGCAGGATTGCTCCTGCTTGCACTCCTTGTTGCTGCGGCAGCCTAGCGCGCAATGGCCATCGATGCAGGCCAAACCACTGGAGCACTGACTGTGATCCAAGCAGGAGACAACACATACATTGCCCACACAGCGCTCACCATCGGAGCAATCCTGTGTGTTGCGGCATGCCACTCGACACTGACCATTGTAGCATAGTTCACCCCCGCAGTCAATATCCGTGGTGCACTTGGAAGCGCTGCGTGCACAGCCATTCTTGGCCGACTCCGAGATGGGTTGGAAGCGCAGCGGGCAGCTGCACACTGGCTTGCGATTTACGACCTTGCAGTCGGCATTGGAGCCACAGGCATTATCACAGGGATTGAGGCAACGTCCTCCAGCACAAATCGTATTCGCTGGGCAGTCGGCATCTCCGTTGGGGCACTGTCCATCTGGACGACAGCCCTTGGTATTGGGTTGAGGATC
Source organism: Drosophila sulfurigaster albostrigata (assembly GCF_023558435.1). Lineage (NCBI taxonomy): Eukaryota > Metazoa > Arthropoda > Insecta > Diptera > Drosophilidae > Drosophila > Drosophila sulfurigaster. Next base: position 29,136,771 of record NC_084881.1, read on the forward strand.
TCCGATAAAGAGTGGTGGGCACTTGCAACTGGCGCCTTCGGGTGTCACCTCACAGATGGCGGTGGGATGGCAGTTGCCCGGAGCGCAACCACTCTGCTTGACACAGGCGACCTCGGGCAAAGGATTGCCACGGAAACCGGGTGGACATTGGCAAACGGCACGATGATCCTCGGCCAGACAAATGGCATTCTCACCACAGGATTCCTCATCACAAACATCGTAGCATGTGTGTGTCATGCGGTTGCACATTTGACTGGGCGGGCAATCGTGGTTATAGACACATGGCACGCTCTTGCAGCCGTTGAAAGGATCATATGGATCGCCGGCATAAGGTCCAGGTGGGCACTGACATTGGGCCTGATGGTTGTTAGTGATGCACACGGCTCCAGGTCCGCACTTGACACTGTCGCAGGCAGGTCGGCAGCTCAGCGACTGTGTAGCTTCATCCTTGATGCAACCCTCCGATTCGGAGCACTCTGCATTGCTGCGACACTGATGTTTCCGTTCCGGCTGGCAGCCGTTGCGATCATTGGGATTACCCACGAATCCGTTGAGGCAATCACAACGTCCTTGGTGATGGCGTGCTACACAAATCGAGTTGGCTGGGCAAGTAAAGGCGTCGCAAATGGCCACACACTTGAGCACGCCCAAAACGTCGGGGCGACATGCCGAAGCATCTGGACAATTGTCATCGTTGGTGCAATCGGGCAGTGAGGGTTTCTCGCAAGAGGAGACAACGGGATTCCACACGTAACTGTCGGCACAGTTGCAAATCGCGTGACCAGCTGGATTTATTTTACAAAGTTCGTTCGGTCCGCAGACAACATTCGAGCAGAGATTGATGCACTCGCGAGTGCCCAAAGCGCCAGCTTGGCAGCCAAATCCACGCTCACAATCCTTGTCAGTCTTGCATTTATCTTCGAGATCGGGCACCTTGCGTTCAGGTTGACAGCCGACCTGCAGATTGCTGGGATTGCCAAAGTAACCATCCGAGCAAATACAAGAGGAACGATGATCATCGGCCACACACAGAGCATTGGGTCCGCATTGAATCTTGGAGCAGGCATCAACGCACTTGCGCAGACCCTTGCCCAACTGGAAGCAGATCTCCGAATGGCGACAGTCGGCATCATTGCCACACTGACCACGAATGCTGCAGCCCTGGCTGAGATCGTGTGGATCTCCGACATAACCCAGGGGACACAGACATTTACCGGCATCACAAATGGCGCGCGGTCCGCACGCTGTTTTCGAGCATAGATTCTTGCAGTGTCCGCCCTGGCAGCTGTAGCCATCGGGGCACTCGACACGCTCACTGCACTGACACTGATTGGCGTCGTGACAGAACTTGCTCTCGATGGGCTGGCAGCTGCTGTATGGATTGCCAGCATGTCCAGACAAGCAGAGGCACTCGAAGCTACCGGGAGTATTCAAGCAGGCGGCGTTCAGCCCGCAAGGTTTGTTGGTACATTCATCTACATCTTGACATCCCACGTAGGGATTTCCACTGAATCCTTGCGGACAGATGCAGGTAATTTGATTACCGGCAGCGCGACATTCGGCATTGGGACCACAGCTGTTCGGTTGACAAACATTCTTGTTCTGAGCACCACAACCTTCGTACGGATTGCCAAAGGTGCCGGGGTTACAGGCACAACGGCTCTGTCCCAAACCATACTCGCAATGGGCATTCTCGCCACAGTTGGGCGAACACTTCGCCATCTCGATGGGTGGCATGCAAAGCAGATCGGGATTGCCCACAAAGTTGGGCTCACACACGCATTTTCCATTGCTCTTGTCACAGGTGGCTCCGATGCCACAGACGACGCCCTCGCAGCGTTCCTTGCAGCGTCCGTTAATGCAGATCTGACGCTCATCACACGGGCGAGAGGCGCTGCATTGATCGGTACTGCAGCTACCGCCGGGGAAGGGATTTCCAAGATAACCTTGGGGACACTTGCAGGTGGGTCCTTCACTGGTGGGAATACAGAGAGCTCCCTCACCACAGATGACATCCTGACACTGTGAAACGCAATCTCCATCGGCATTCTTGATGAAGCCCACGCGACAACGACACCAGCCAGCATGCTGATCCGTCTCGCAGTAGGCATTGGGACCACAAAGCAAGCTGGCGCAGGGACTGAGACAACTGCCATCAAGGCATGCCAAATTTCCAGCACAATCCTCGTTGGTGGCACAAGTACTCTTGGGCACTCCGTTCTCCAAAATGCAGCCACTCTTGTAGGGATCTCCTGTAAAACCTTTAGGACAGACACACTGATAGCCGCCCTTCTTGTTGACACAATAAGCGCCGTAGGCGCATGGCAGATGAGCACATTCATCCTCATCAGTGCATCCAAGCAGTGGATCTCCCTTGAAGCCCGCCTCGCACATGCATTGCGGCGGATCTGAAGGTGTGCACTTGGCATTGATGCCGCAGGGGAAACGTTCGCAAGGACTCTTGCACTTGTTGTTGTCTTGGGGATCCAGGAAATATGGTGGCGGGCATACGCACTCTCCGGGCTGTATACATTTTTCATTACTTGCGCATTCCTTGTCTGCGGCACATTTACGTTGGGCAGGCGCACAAAGTCCATTGTAGGCATCTCCCTGATAACCTTCGGGGCAGTGGCAGCTGTAGCCACCCTGCTGATTGATGCACTGGGCGCCATAGGCACAAAGTTGAGCGCCACGTTCCTCGCACTCGTTGACATCCACGCAGCTGCCGTCGGCTTGTGTCTGATAACCCTTGGGGCAGGCGCAGTAGCTGACGCCACCGGCAATAGAGATGCACTCCGCACCACTGGGACAAGGCTGTCCAGTGGAGCAGCCTGCCAAGACGCAGCTGTTGCCCAAAAGCTTGTAGGGTGGTTGGCATTGACACTCGGGACTGTTACAGAGTTCACACATGACAAAGGGATTTCCAGTGTGTCCCTGAGGACAACGGCACTCGTAGCTACCGGGTAGATTCTTGCAGAGCGCATTCAATCCACAAGCAGGCTTGCCTCTCTGTCCAGAGCACTCGTCCACATCCTGGCACTGTCCACCTTCAGGACTACGTTCGTAACCCTGCCGACAAATGCAGACGCTGCTGCCGGTGAAGGCATCTTGGACACAGCTCTCGCCCAGAGCACAAGGATTGGCGTCAGAGCAACCGACAGTCTTGCCCGAGGCACAGCCATCGCGATAGGCATCGCCTGAGGAACCACCTGGACACTGGCACAGATAACCGCCCGCAGTGTTGGTGCAAATGGCATTGTCGGCACAAGGATTGGCGCGACACTCGTCGATGTCACTGCAGCCGCCTGGCAGCGCAGCATTTCCAGTGTATCCCGGTGCACAGAGGCACTGGGCTTGTCCGTTGGCCAGCATGCACTGAGCATGGGCGCCACAGTCGCGCGTCTCGCAGGGATGACGGCAATCGTTGCCAATATTCGGTTCCGGGCACAGGCATCGTTGGGTCTCGTCGCAAATGGCATTGCCGGGACACTGTTCGCTCGAGGCGCAGCTCACGATGGGCACACAGCGCACCGAGGGATCCGGATCGGCGAGAGTGCCCTCAGGACAACGGCAGGAGTAGCTGCCACCTGGCTGATTAATGCATTCAGCGCCTGCGCCGCATTTCACCGAGCCAGAACGGCATTCGTCGATGTCCAAGCATTTTGAGTGTGGATCTCCAGAGTATCCAGGTGGACAGGCGCAGCTGTAGCCACCCGGGGAGTTTGTGCAGCTGGCATTCTGGCCACAGCTGCCAAATGGTCCGTGCACCAGATCGCATTCGTCGATGTCCACGCAACCTGCAGAGACATCGCTTGGGTTGTACGTCCAGCCCTCCTCGCAGACGCAGTACGCTTCATTCTGATCCGGTTTGCAGTAAGCATGGGCACCACACTTGACATCCTCACAGGGCTGCTTGCAGGCCAGTCTCGGCGGACTGCCAACATAGCCAGCCTCGCAATCACAGCGATACGATCCGGGCGTGTTCAAGCACTGGGCATGCGGTCCACATGCCTCGGCATGAGTTCGACACTCGTCAATATCCACGCAGCTGGAGCCGATGGGTTCGAAGCCATCGAGACAGAAGCAATGGTTCTCAATACACTCGGCGTTGTTGGTGCAGTCAAAGTTGCTGCTACACAAAATGTTCACATCGGTGGGCACACAGCCATCCTTGGGATCTGGTTTACCATCATAACCTGGCGGACACTTGCACTCGTATCCCGGTGCAGTGTTCTCGCAGATTGCGTGTTCGCCGCAAGGTTTATCCAAAGCGGCGCATTCATCGATGTCCACACAACCCCTGAAGGGGTCTCCGGTGTAATCCGGTTTGCACGTGCAAACAAAACTGCCGACGGTGTCTGTGCAGATGGCGTTATCGCCACACGGATTATCCTGGCATTCGTTGATGTCTGTCGAGGTCGCGATCGCGATCGCGTTTGGTGCGTAGGGGAAAAGCGCAGAGACGGATGGGGAGCAGAGACGGGGGTTGGTTCATTTCAATGCAACGCGTGTTCATTGGCGTGTTGTGGTGTGTTCGTAGGCGGGGCAGGGCCGAGGGGAGGTGGTTAAATATATATTGCAATTAATTAAATTAGTAATCAAATCAAACAAATACAAAATAAACATATGAGAGTGGTGGAAGCATAGCGTGAAAAGGGGGAGCGGTGGGAGATTCAGGAATTGGGAGACAAAGATACAGATACAGATACGTAGGAAAGCTGTGGAAAGCTATGGGGAAGCTGTGGGAAGCAGGAAGCTCTCGAAGCTGGCAGCAAAAGCAGCCGAAAGCGTTTGAGTTTCAGAAATAGAGAGAGAGAGAGAGAAAGACACAGATGGAGAAAGCACTGACTAAATTAGAGAGGCGTAGGTGACAAAACACGACAAAGTCGAAAGGAATTTGTTTTTAAATTTTGATAATCGTGTTTGGGATTTGCCACCTCGCACATCTCGCCAGTCACAAATACATTTTCAGCAAGACTTCTGTTCAGGGAAGATGCTGAGAATGCATTCAAACAAATACAACATGCAGACATGCAATTAAGCAAATACTAACTCTCGCAGTGCAAATAGCCCTGTCCTTGGAATCCGCTTGGACACAAGCAACGATATGAGCCCGGGAAATTGATGCACTTGGCATTTGTGCCGCACTTGGCAACGCCATCGGGCTGATTGCACTCATCGATGTCCAGGCAGGCCAAACCGGCGCCCGATGTTGCCGCCGGTGTGATTATTGTGTCGCCATCGCCATAGCCCAGTTGTAGTGTGGGTGTTGTGCTGGGCAACTCGGCGTTTGGATCGTGTTCGAGGACAAAGCCCAGTGGACAACGACATTGAAAGCTACCGCCCAAGTTCACGCATTGAGCACCCAAACCGCATGGATTGTTAATGGCGCATTCATCGACATCTGCACATCATGTTGGTTGGTTAATCGTTGTTGTTAATGGAATCAGTTTTTTGTTTGCGGTGCATGCGGCATGTATTGAGCGTGTGTATATGTGTGTGTGTGTTTATTGTAAGTGTGTGCGTGAGTTGTGCCAAAAAACGGTGCCAAAAAAAAAGAATACCAAAAAGAACGTATGGCAAAAATTTCAAATATGAAAATGAATTCGTAGCGTATTCAATGTTCGTGGTATCAATGCTGTACTTACCCTCACAACCGTTCATTGGATCCCCGCTGAAGCCATCGGGGCAAAGGCAGCGGAAGCTGCCGTCTGTGTTGAGGCAATCGGCATTGCGACCGCACGGAGTGCGAGCGCATTCATCGAGATCGACGCAACCCTGTTCGGTGCGTCCGTCGCCATCGTAGCCCGGCGGGCAGTCGCAGCGATGACTGCCCTCGAGATTCGTACATATGGCACCGGGTCCGCAGACATTGGGGTATGCGCACTCATCGATATCCTGGCAACCGTCATAGGGATTGCCCACAAAGCCATCCGGACACGCGCACGTGTAATTGCCGGGCGTGTTGATGCACTGCGCATGCACACCGCAGGCCAACGGATTGCTGCACTCATCGACATCCGTGCACAGCACTTCGCCGTCGCCCGTGTAGCCGTCCTTGCACTTGCAGAGGAAGTGCGCGGGCAGATTGCAGCACTCGGCATTCTCCACGCATCGCGATGCTATCGCCGGATCTTGGCATTCGTCAATGTCTGCAATGGCAAAAAATGATTGAGGCATGATTAATAATGTGGCAATCACAGAAGAACTGATTCCCCTCTCCTCCCTTCCATCTTAGCCATTAGCAAACGAATGACTTAGGCAACGAACTTGTTATTTACGCATTTACCGCTTGACTGCGTAACGCAACGCAAAGCAACGCAACATGCTGCGGTAGCTTGCAACGTCAGCAAGTGGATTGAACATTTTCTAATTTGCATGTTACGCATGACATTTCAGTGTCATCTGCCTTGGCAACCAGATACAGTCCCCAGCCCCAGTTGAAGCCAAGCCAAGCAGCAATGTCAATGCACACAGGATGCACCAATTGCATATATTTTCCCATGATCCGAACCAATTACAACATTGAGCTGGCATTGAATCGAAGTCGCATGAATAATAGAAGTTGCTCTTGCAGCGAATCAGATTTTAGAACATCAAATTGATTTGAATTTATTTTCAATTTGAATTCATGAAGAAAATTCTTTCATTTTAATTCAACGTGAAAACTAAAGTATCTTTGCTTCATGGGAACTGGCCTATAAATTTAATTTCACATTCAAAATGATTGCTTTGTTAATTTCCTAGCAAAGGAATGGTATCTGAAGTCGTATCTTTTACTTGCAATTACTAGACGAATGTAGAATGTACAATTGCTGCTCGCTAATGACATCTTCATCATATCTTTTCAGCATAATTGGCATACAAACGCACAATCGCAGCGCAAATCTTGAGGAGAGGAATCATTTATAATCCAATTGCAGATTAATGGGGTAAGTGAACGCTCATGTTTTCTGTTCAAACTATAATCAATTTGAAAATCACTGCTGTTTGTTTTTTGTTTTTATTTTTTGCTATAATTGATTTATACTTTTGTCGAATCTGTTTGCTTGATTTGGTTAGTTTGTTGCTTGGTTCATTTGTTGATATTGATGTGAATGTTGATGGTGTGTGTTTAGCTAATGAATGCACAACAAGCACTCGTTTCTAGTCGTATGTACAGCTCACGCGGAAGCACAACTATCTGCTTTACGCTCCAATAGGCCGCAGCAGCGCATTGAGAATTCAATTCAATTCTAGCCAGCAGAGCCAATGAAGCGGCAACTGTGGCAAACGATGCCAGAGAAGAACAGAGAAGAGACTTTTAGGGCCACAGTCCGAATAGAAAGGTTTGCTCGGTTCTCTGTTCTGTTTTGCAGTCTGGCAATCTGACAGAGCCATTAATCATTGGTTTTATGGATAAGAAATGTTGTACATTTGTAGCTAATATGACATAAGTACAAAAGTTGGCAAAAGACGAGAGTCGAGAGGCAATCACAAGGGCAGTGGCAACAGCCTTCCTTATAATTATGGGCAGTCGAGCAGGTTGCGCAGTTATAATTACTAGTTTTTAGTTTATAAATTAAGAGGATCATCACTCTCAAACAGGAACGTCTTTGCCTGTGAGACTGAGCTGAGAATGCGACTGCGACTGAGAAACTGAGAGACTGAGAGTCATCTGCCTTCGTCTATGATATGACTGCATTCCATGTTACCAGTTACCAATTGCTAAGTCTGATTACTCAATGTCATCGTCTACGTTCGCCTGTCTGCCACTTGGCAGTTGCAAGATGCCGAGTTGCCAAGTTACCCAGTTGCCAGTTGGTAGCCAGGAGTTTTAGTCAGAAGCAGGAAGCGTTCTATGTTCGTCTAAGTTTCAATGTCAGTTTAATTACTTTATGCAATGTGCACACTGAAGCCTGAGAGACAGAAGACAGTCCAGCTGCCCGTTGCCCGTTTGCCGTTTAGGCCATTGACCAACAGGCCATTGGCTCTGACTGTGCCTGTCTGCGAGTTGAGTTCAGGTGCAAAATTCAATTTATTTGCGCCTCAGCATACTCCCATTATAATTGAGATTTCTTTTCACTCAAAACTATGCTTCTCTTCTCGATTTCGAGTTTAGTTCTGCTCTCCTTCATGTAGGCGTTGTCCAGCCTTGGGCCAAATGTTTGTACTTAAAAATTTGTTATTTTTTTGTTGCTAGCAAACCAATCAAATATGCGTGACTGCAGGTAATTAAGCTGAATGCATGTTAAACAAAAATATCTTTGCTTCTCTCTCTCGTTGTCTTTCCATCTAGTATTTTCTATTGCCCGTGGGCACAGCCCAGATTTCCGGTTGAATGTCTGAGGAATCATTAGAAAAACATATTTCCATCGAATGGCGTTGAAGGAAGAATTCAAAACTTGTTCTCCAACTGCCAATTTCTATGTTCTTTTTAATGCTAGGCTTGTTACGTCCAATATAATTGGGCTGAAGAGATGAGATGGGCTTTCATTAGCATTGAAACACTAAATCAACATTAGAAATAACCTTGGATGCTTTTGTTTAATCTACTCGAATGTACGCTTCATGTATTTTGCTAATTCTCTTCTCCTCTGTTGCGAAATATTCAAGTCTGTTCAGATTGGCAATGTTTTAACTGCGCTAATCAAAGCTAATTAGCAGTCGCGACTGTACTGATTTATTGTAAAGAGCTCAAACAATCTACAATGTAGATAAAAGCGTGGCTCTGGGTCTGGACTTGTTGGCGTCTCTCTAATAAATTTATGTAATTGTTCTGCTAATTAGCATTTGCAATTTATGTCGTTCTTGTCGTTGTTGTTGCTGTTGTTGTTGTCGGTTTTTTAGTTATGACATTCGTGCCACAAATTTGCACTATTTTTACAGATAGTCGCACATACTTAAAATATATATACTACGCATACTTTGTATATCTATTTTTATAATAGAAGCGCAGCAATTTACGAGCGGACATGACTTTCATGCTCGACTGCTAAACTATGATGAACAACTTAAAAAAAAAACGAAATAAGAGAAACAGATAGAAACAGCAACTCAAAAACTAAAAGTCTGTGTGTGGTAATTTATGGTGAAGCATAGCTAAATAACATTTGAACTTGAACTCAAGCAAAAAAAACTAAACTTAGCATGAAAAACTCAAATAAGTAGATCGACAATCAGATGCTCAGTAAAAGCTATAAATCATTTCAACAACTACAAAAAAAGTACCTTAATTGTTTACTACTTTTATTCAAAAAGGTTTAAATTTTAAGATACGACTTTTAAGACTGTAACAAACATTTGTCTGGCAAGTAGAATATTTTATTCCTTCTGCAAAGTTTCTTATTTATATCTACGACATTTTTGTTTTCCTTAATGTTTTTTTTTTCTGTGAACACTGACAACTCTTTGTGCAACTCTTCTTTATATAGGGTATACACAAACTGGGAGAAGAAATATGAAATTAGCTAACAAATTTGTGGCGCAATTATGCGTTAAGTTTTTCCATGTAAGGCACGGCAACAACGAAAATTAAAAACCAAAGGAATGAAAAAAAAACAAAAAACGACGACGACAACATTGAGAAAAAGATCAAGGTCGGGCGTCGTCAAGTGATGTCAGTTGAAGCCGCGGAGTTCGCATCCAAAGTTGAGGTTGAAGTCATGGGTGGCTCAATTTGGCGGTGGCGCGTAAATGTGGCAACACGCTGCTGCGGCATCGACTGCGGCTTTAGTTGAGTTGAGTTGAGTTGGGGGCAATAAGGCGTGTCAATGTCGGACGCGTTTAAAGCCATTTTCATGGCTTATCAGGCAAAGCGGCGGCAAGGCGACACGCCAATTAATTGCTGCTGCCATTTTGATATGCAAAGGAAAATAAAAGTTGTAAAGATATCAGATATACCCCCTACTATATACGTATATATATGAGTATATTTAGGTCTGCATGGCAGATAAACACGTTCACAGTCGACGCTTATCAGCTGACGTTGATCTTTTGAAGCTGTGCATCGAAGTCTAAGATGAAGTTGGAGTTGGAGCTGGAGTTGCAGTTGAAGTTGGGAGCTGGGAGCTGAGAAGTTGAAGTCGGTGCCGTTTGCGGCTTTTGAGGACACAGCACAGCATTAAGCGCCGAGTCGACAATGTTGTTGTTGTGCCGCCGCAACGTGGGGCACAATCTATTTTATCCGTTTTAATGATCTGCCCCAGTTAGCGAAACGAAAGGGAGCAAGCCGCCGCTGCCGCTTGTGGTGAACGTGGCAGCAAAATTAAACAAAAACACAAACAACAACAACATGCAACAACAAACAGCAATAACAACAGCTGCAACAACTCGTCTTGCTGTTCGACTGCGGCAAAATAGTTATAAATTTAGCACTCAACTCGGTTGTGGAGTCGACACTCACTCCATTTTGGCATTAGAAGCAAAAAGCTATTGACTTGCCACAAACCACAACTTGCCACCACCTTCCCCTCTCCCCTCCTCCGTTAGTGTGGCAATTTCGTCTTCATTGCATAACTGGACTTTGGCGATGCGTTAACGAAGTCGTCGTCGGTGCACGCATCTGAGTTATGAACATGAACATAATGCTGCCAATGTGCCACCAGCCACCAGCTATGCAACAGGTGCTTGCAACCGTACCGTTAGACGCGTGGTTGTATGTGTGTGTGTGTGGTAGTCAAACTGGTAGCCCCACACACAGAAATAAAGACTTTGAGTAGGAGAAGCTGGAAACTGACCATGATTTGCAGCAAAGTTTAATAGGTGAACTTGAGGCTAAGATGCAAAACTGGATAAAGTTATGAGCGTGGCAGGAAAACAAGCGACAGTTGCCATAAAATGTGAGTGAAGAGAGACAGTTGAAAGAATTGAATAGAAGAGTTGCATAAGATCAGCAAAAGGAGGCAGCTGCCCGATAAAAGAATGAATAGAAGTCACATAAAGAGTGAGAATATAAAAGATAACTTCTTTGATAACATACATCGATATTTCAACTGAAGCGCAAATATGTTGGCTATATTTTTTAACTTTATACTTAAAAATCACTCAATGACAACTCTAATCTCTTCAAAGAGGCTCAAAATAGATAACTGAGTAATTATCGAACAAGAAAGACTTAAATAGAGGAGTTCATAGAGAAGTTTAATGGCGAACTTCTTTGATATTCATTGACAATTGATTTTGTACTTTTAAAGCTTAAATTTCAAACTCACACGTCGCATTCAATGTGAGCTTTGATTTCTTCACAGCTCTTCAAACCAGACTATTAAGTAATTATCAAATAAGATCGTGGCAGATCTTTTATGTGCTCTGCTGTGCTGTGTATGCAACAATCAGCGTCATAATCTAAGATAAGTGCACATTTATGCAATTGCGCTTTAAAGAGAGTCGTTCATCATGATTTAATTAGAGCTCGCGACTTGATTTGATGAACTGTGTGGGAAAGTCAGGCCTTAATCGAGTTGACTTCAGCCACAGGCACTGGCACACACTTGGGGAAAACTTTGTTCTCAGCGTATTTAAAGCAGGTTGATTCAAATGATTACAACGAGCACTTGAGTTCTCTAGAACCTTGCCTCGACTGTCCATTTGGCAGTCTGTCTGTCTCTCTGTCTTTGCGTTTGTCTGCCTATCGTAATGAAATGCAACGGAAGAGACGTTCCTATAGAATGGAATTAGATAATGCTCGTATGACTGAAATGCGATGCTGAGACGTTACATGCCACTGCCCAGAATTTATGCATGCCTGACGCTGACGACGCTGACTACGATGACGATGACTCCGATTCCCACTCTGCCCCTTTTTCGCTGCTGCTGCTGCGAGAGAAGTCGTCACATTGTAATCTAGAATCTCGGCAACGTCTTCATACTTAGCGGGGTAATGCCAGAGCGTTTGTGAAATTTGCGCTCGTTATCGCATTGCATCTGCCAGCCAAGAGACAGAGAGGGAGAGATGCAGGTGAAAAGAGGGAAGCTCTGCTTGAGTGTTGAAAGTTCTGGCGTGTCCATGTTTGGGGTCAGATTACATGACACTGATTCCTCGTCTAACAGACGTGTATATGCTCGTACGATCATGTCTACGTCTACTGCTATGTTTTGCGGTGCGAAAGCCATTGCAACAAATCTTGTGGCAACCACCAACACCATCGACATCATCATGATCATCATCATTGTCAGGAATAGACTTCTACGTAAGTGCTAGCTGGGTTAGAATCTTCCTATTTCGCTGGCTATTATTATTATTATTGTAGTATTTTTTGATTTCTTATGCCCGCGTCTCTCTTTGGATGCTCTGTGTGATGCCATAATGTGTTTTCATTACGCAACATTAGGCCCAGTCCAATTATGGCCAGCACTTTTTCACTGTCGTACAGGTCGACAGGTTGGACAGGTGCGCTGGAGGGTTTTGGGCCCACGCTGTGAACGGGAACGCGCTCCATGAAACATGTTCATCAGTGAAAGAAATGTATAAAGGAGAGAAGAGTTTCAAAAGGCATCTTCTAACGTACCTTACAAATCTTAGCTCATCGATGAAAGCCATTTCATTGTGTTTACTTTACTTATCTTTGCGATTAAGCAAAAGCACTTGAAGAACTCTTCCTCCGTCTCAGCTTTTAAAGCATTTGCATTTGCTTTAAGATCATTCTCTTTGACTTCGCTTTAGTATTGTGAGCAACGCTCCTGAGCATTGTTAACAATAACTAACTTCTAACAATGAGCAGACGACGCTGTAAGGTACTCAAGTGTAATCGCTACATGGTCATTATTATTACCTCGACTAGATAAGTATACACAGAGAGCGTAGATTCCACAGCTTGGCCATTGTGAGTGCTGAGAGAAAAGCTTTCATATTGCTGTTGTAGTTGCTGTTGTTGGTGTTGTGATGGCCGGCGCGTCTTTTGTTACATTTTAACTTGAAGCTGGGCACTTGAGACGATTGAAATGAGTTGGAGACTCGAGTTGAAGATCTCTCGCTAAGATTTCCAGCGAAAGAAACCGTTAGCAAACGTAACGTTAAGAGATCTATGAAGTAACCTAGACTAAATCATGGTCTCAAGCAACAGACGTTGACGGAAGTAAAAAACAGCAACAACAATCATTTGTAGTTTGAGTTTGGGTTGGGTTGTTCATTCGTTCCCTCGTTCGTTCGTTCGGTCATTATGCCTATGCTTAGACTAACAACAATACAATAACAAGACTCGAAAGATAGTCGAAGACTTACCTTCACATTGGAAACCATTGCCGCGATAGCCCGGAAAGCAGGTACACGTAAAACTGCCCAATGTGTTTGTGCAATGGGCAAAGACATCGCATGGCCGTTGCTTGCATTCGTTCTCATCTGTAATTTTGTAAAAGGAAAAGGTTTTTGATTTCAACCGGTTAACGGGTTATGTAAGCGGAGAAGCATTCCGTTTCGTTGTATAGAACTTACCTTGATCGACGCAATTGCAGCCGCCAAAGCCGTCATTGCAATGGCAAACACCATTGAGGCAAACACCATTTGTGCACTTTGTGCCATCCTTATCACAGTCATCTGAAAAACGTTCGAAACAACAAACAAGCGAATCAGTTGTTAAGCCAAACTTCATCTTAACTCCAAACTTACTTGTGCATTTGAGCTCTTTACTCAGCTCATCGGAACCAAGAAAACAGTCTTGATTGCCGTCGCAGATTTTCGATAGATCGTATAATTGCAAATAGTCCGTGGACTCATTAACTTGGCAGCCAAAATAGCCATCTTCGAGATTCAGAAAGAACACCTCGCCTCGAAATCGACTATGCTTATTTGCAGTTTTTGTCTTAAAGGGTTGTAGTTGTTGGTGTTGTGAATGTACCTGCAAAAATAAAGTTGAACAAGATTTTACGATTAGATCATCGCAGTGATAATTATATTTACTTGGAATAGAGTTTGAAGATCTCATTTGATTTAGCTTGAAAACGATTGCAAAAACCTTGTGGAATTCGAAATGATTTCAATCTTTTAGAGGGTCATTCATTATGAACTGCTTTTTGGTATTTGGGTTGATATATTCTACACTTATTCCATGCGATTTGTACAAATGAGAGAGCAGAGCTTCCCCATCAGTTTAACCTCAATCCCGCTGGAAGACAACAACCTTTGTTGTGCTTTGCTTTACTTTGTGTTGTGGTTAAACTAATTTAAATTCAAATTAGATACAGCAAAGTTAGCAGGCGTATCAACGTCAGCGCTTCTTCAACAAGATTTCCTAACCACATATATGTATATAGAGTCAGCTACAGCTCGATGCGGTCCATATGGGCAATACGTTCATACAGGTTCGCTTACAGACATAACTCCATAAACTTGTGTTACACTGACGCAAAAGGGAAGCATTCAAAGGAATGTGGAATCATATTGTTGTTTTGGCAATTTATTTGTTGATCACAAGTCTTTAAAAGCCATTAGAAATTTAATATTTCATTTAAAAGCAGGCTAAAATATTAATCATTTTATTGTGAAATATTTGTATTGATTCTGAAAACTGAATATGAATCACATCTAATCAAAGTAATTGATGCTGATGTGTAGAAATGTGAAATTCCAAAAAATATTTCAATTTTTGTAATACACAATACTTTAATTCTTTAATGGGAACGAGTCTTAAAGGCAATCATTGGGAATTTAATATTTCATTTAAATATTTGTATTGATTCTTAAATCTGAATCTGAATCACATCTAATTGAAGCATTTGATGTTGAAGTATAGAAATGTGAAATACCAAATGATATTTCAACACTTCTTTGACTCTTTTCCTGCTTATTCAAATCACAGTGTAACTTTTACATTTGACTGCTATTTTTTTGTAACAGTGTATGTGAATATGTAAGTGACTCGTCTTTTGTTGCTGTTGTTTTGCCAACGCTTAATTGTTACACTTGGCTGATTTTACTTTTATAAACATACAAAAACCAAAAGTTGTTTGCCATATTTTCTCAGTCCAACTGCCTAGCTTTATATATTTTTTCTTTTTATAGGTGTTTGTAAGACTGACTGAATGACTGAATGACTGACTGTTAGCAGCAGGCCTAACAAACAACATTAGATACGAGGTGGTTGTGGCTATAGAGGAAAACGAGTTTGTCACTTAAGACCTTTTTGCGCTACTGCAAAATGAATTAAAACAAGTTCCATTTGGGAGCTCTCTTATATACATATTTCTGTTTCTGCTTCTTGAACAATTTTGTTCACTTCCTACGTTTCGACGCAACATTCCAATTTGATATTATAAAAGGCAGTGACGACTTTTGGCTATTTAGATATGATTTGATTTGACTTGATTTGATTTGAGTTCCTGTTGCGATTGCAGATTGCGAGATATGAAATGAGTCAGGGAACAAATTCGAAAAAAAAAAACTTGAAAGAAAATCCATTCATAATTAACAGCTCATTATTAAGAACGATCAAGTTTTATTGATGCTGCCATTTGAATTTTGAATTTGAATTGTAATTAATGAAAGCAGGCGAAAGCTTTTTATGTCTAAATCAAACGAATGACTCAGGCAACGAACCAGAGCTCCGCTAGAGATTTACATAACTCAAATTAAACTACAAATTATGAGTTAATAATAGAACACACAAAAGAAAAAAGTGTGAATAAGCGAGCAGGCAACGTTCTCTTAATTAACATATCTGAAAGTTTCTTCAAACTAAGGGAAAAAGGCGAAATCTTCACAATGTGAAAATGTTTTCGTTGGTGATTAACGATCGTAAAAAGTGTTTATTTAGTAAGTGCATCGCAGAACAATTGGAATTGCGAATCGAAACCAATTACAGCTGCCATTCTGGGCAAGAGCACTTTGCCACCTTTCTACCCGGCTAATGAGCGAACCATAAAAAACTCGAAAGGTGTGAGCACACTCGCTGTCAAGTTCAAGTTGCAGTCGCTGTCTGAGAATTGTTTTTTGGTAGATCCTTATCACGCTTCTAGTGCGAGAGTACTTGAGGTTTTTCGTTTGTTTGTTTGTTTGTTGTTTTTTTTGTGTTTAGGAGTTTGTGCTCGCTTCACGCCATGCAACGTTAACGGCCTTGCAAAACAATAGATGGATGCAACAGTCGCTGAGCCGGCAAAAACCACCCGCTGCCTACTATTTTTATCAATTGCCGAGTCGAAGTTCCAGTTGGAGTTGTGCTTTGGCGTCGCATCATCATCATCACATGCAACAATTAAAGCTCTGACTGTGTGTGTTTGTGTTTGTTTTAGAGAAGATGATCATGCTGCTGCTGGTGCAGTGAAGCTCCCATGACATTGAACGGCGCGTCGCAATGCACAATGCAGCAATTGTTGTTGTTGCTGGGCGAGTTAACAGATTGTCGGATAGATACAATGACAGCGCCCCTCAACGCTCAAGTGCATCCGTTATACTAGATATCTAACTAACTGTCAATGAGTGTGTATCGGTGTGTGTGTGTGTGTGTGTTGATTGTGCACTTTGTGTATCACTAAGTCAGTCTCTTGTGATTGAAAAGTTTGTTGCCTAAGTCTTTTGTTTTTATTTTTTCTTCGTATCTTGCAGCTAATCAAATAAATTATACCTCGCCGCAATTCGCACACATAAATCAACAAAATCCCAACGCACAAATAGAAAGCAAAGCACGTCTCCTTGACGCTTCTCTCTCTCTCTCTCTCTTTCTCTGCCTTCTTTTTTCTGTGTGTTTTTTGTCGCGAAAAGCTTCGAAATGCGTGCTACAGCGTTGAATGTCAATGAACTTGCGGCTTAGAGCATTCTTTTGGCCAATTTACAAAGCACCGGTTCAAATCTTTCTCTCTTCTTTCTCTCCTTCGCTCTCTCTCTCTCTATCTCTTCTCAAATCGATAGCTATCAAAGCGTTTTTACAGCTAATGCGGCTATTTTTATTCATTACGTTTTTTTGGGCTTTCTTTCATTGATTCGTTTTCGGGTCTTTGGCTCTGCTCAGGCGTCTGACTTCATTCAATCGCTGACAGTTGGGGAAATACATAAACTAATGATGTAAATTGTAAGGGAACTCGGCTATTATTTCATTCTTTTTTTCTTTATATATTTGAAAGAGTATCTGTAAGTCGTGCTTATTTCAGTATTATCTTCTTTACCTTTATGGAAAGAGTATCTAGAAGTCTTCCAACGATCTTCACTTGTTCTTTAATGCCTCTGCGGCCTATCATTACACAATCTACCGCGAAACGAAATGTTTTTTCGTTTTTTCTCATGTTTAAACAGCCATCAAATCAAGCTAGCTGCTAGCAGCTGTTGGCTAAAGTTTTGTTCGTAGCTGCCAAAAATTATTTGCTTAACATCAAGTTGGATGCTTTGCAAAGGTTTCTTTCGTCTCAGGTTCTTTTTACTTGTCTTTTTTTTTTGTATTCGCTTCACAGTTCGTTGTTAAAATTAATAAATCTGTCTGCGCAGAAGAGAACTTAGAACTCGCTGGGCCGTAATTTTCATTTATGGCTCATTTGCATGGCAGAGACAGAGACGGAGTCAGAGGCGAAGTACCGTTAGGTCATGAAAGATATTCGGTAGGGTTGCATCATTAGTCTGTATACTATATAGAAGAAGTGATCATTTCGTTCGTTTGGCTGAGCTCATTTCTCATTTGCGTTTATTGCCTCTCTTCCATCTTTATGTTTGAGTTTCTTTAGTATTTGTATAAAAATTTGTTTCATAATGAGGTGGCAGCTCGTAAATTTGTCTTTACCTTTGCCGCATTGTGTGAAAGTTCTGGACAAACTCATAAATTCGATTATTGTTCATGTGCTAACTGACAATGCCACCGATCCGATCGAATCCTATTCTTAACGTATTAGTGAACTCTTGTTGAACCCGGACTGCAGTCACACCTTAATATTAATGAGCTGTGTTAGCTGATACTTACCGTACTCGAAAGTAGTAGCACAATCCACGTGACTAGTGGCAAAAATATGTTCATTTTTGCTGTAACGAAAAGAACAAACAAAATATATAATTAAAATCAAGTTAGGTTTGCAAAGTTGCCCATTAAAAAGTAGCTTAAAGAAGTACTTAATGTAATGCGATTTCCTGCTTAAGACTCGCAACGAAAACAAATACAAATACGCGCGTAATTAACTTCAAAATTTCAAACACGCACCTTAATGCCAATCTGCAAAAATTGGCCTGGTCATCGAGAGACAGGTGCCGAAAAAACAAAAGAAATGTCAGCAGTGAGTGAGAGAGAGAGGGGGAGGAGTGTAAGAGATACAAGTGGCAAGTCGGGTAAATGACACTTGAAATTTATGCGCAGCGCAAACATGGCCAATGTCTCCGTTGTTTGTTGTTTATCTTTCGAGCCTTTTCTTTTCCTCTGAAAAAACGGCACTGCAAACACCGTAAACCCAAGACCCAACACGCAGACCAGCATAAAAATTACACCTCCGGCAAAAATGACAAAAAATAGACAGCAAAGTGAGGGAGAGAGACAGTGAGAAGCAGAGAAGATATTCAACATTAATAATGCTAGAGAAATATACGAGAGATGTTTGTGAAACTGGCCACAAAGTATTATTGTGTTTGTACTCAGTTTTGTTTTCTCACGCATTTATTTTCCACTTTCAGTTTTCATTTTTCAGTTGTTAGTTTTCAGTTTTCCTTTTCAATTCGTTCGCTTCGTCTCATTTTCATGGAGTTTTGGTAGTCGTTAAAATGGGACTCTTTAATTGGATAGTAGAATACCAATTGTCGGTTGTTGCAAGCGGAAAATGTAATAATTTTGTGTGAAAATTGATACGATCTTTATATACTCGTATGTATATAAAGTTGTACTCTAGGTGGTCATATAATTATGACATAATCAACAGCTGCTGCCGGAAGTGTCTAGAAACAAAGAAAAGCCATTAAGACGCAGCCAGAATTTCGATGAACCAAAGGATAAATCTATGATATAAAGTTGGGCGTGTTAGCAAACAACTTTCTTAACTCGAGCTGCGCATATGTTAAAATGTTTTGCCATTATCTGTTGCTCTGCTGCTGCTGCGAATGTTTCTGCAAAAACACATATAAATTGCACCGCGGGCCAACAATAAAACCTTCAACGATCGAAGGAGCTGCCCAACGCTTGGACCCTAAGACTTAGACTAGGCTTTGGCCCTGTCTGCGATTTATCTATTTTGGTTTATCAGCTAATAAACGCTTAAATAAAATACACACTCTAAGCTAAATTACATGCGCTTTGCACGATTGCCAGCTAAAGGGAATTTGTGGCAATTGAAGCTAAAAGATACCCTAGAAAAGAAGTTGCTGAAGAGTTGAAGTGTAAATGGGAAGTTAAAGGGTAAAGGGTATTAAACAGCAACTGCAGCTAGAATATACACTAAAAAAGCTGTTTCTGAAGAGTTAACTTGTTGAAAGGAAGTTAAAGGATATTAAGCAGCAGCAGCAGCTAGAAAATATTCGAGAAAAGCAGTTGCTGAAGAGTTGAATTGTGAAAGGGAAGTTAAAAGGTATTAAGCAGTCTTCAGCAGCCAGCTAAGGGAAATGTCAGCAGCTGCACCCTAGAAAAGTAGTTGCTGAGAAGTTGAAGTATAAAGCGAAGTTCTAGGGTATTAAACAGTGTTGAACAGTCAAACTTCTCTCGCTTCTAACGACATTTGAAGTGATCCAGACTGTGCAAACTGCAACTGAGACACAGACTTCGACTTCGCTTTGGACTGGGGCTGAAGGCCATCGCCTTTTTGTCTAATCTTGTTAGCTGCTTTATGGCCCTTTGGCTGCCTTTTCTGTGAGTATGTGTGTATGTGTCTGTGTATTCGTTGTGGTCATGATCACTTAATTAAAGCAGAAGGCAGGGAAATGGTTTACGTGTAGCACATTTCTCGATCTGTTAGCTAGGCGAATAATTTCCAAGTGATGCTCGATAAATTTATGTTGCTGCGAAATGAGCGTAATTTGGTTGGCAACTTTGGGATTGGCCTTTGCCTAGCAAAGGCAACTTCAATCGGGCTTGGGATTGGGATTGGGCTTGGAATCGCTTTGGGGATTAGTTGGCTACCTTCCGGCTGACAAGCTGATAAATGTGCGTGATAAATGTGAATGGTTGTTCTTGATTCTCTCTCTCTGTGCTGCGTTTGCGTTTGGCTTTGGCTTCGTTTGCTTGTTTGCCGTTCGTTAACGCTGATTGAAGATCTAACAAAGCTCTCTGGCCAAAATGCCAAGTGCTGAACGCAATTGGCCACGAATGAAGCGAACTGAGTGTGTAAGGAAAATATCAGCAAAAAAGTTGTGTTTCGACTGCTTAAAAGTTGTTTAACAATTCGTTGTTTAGCACTTGCTTTTGTTGTATTTTTTATTGAGCTCATTTATTTGTAGTTCATTCATCATTTAACGGCATTTTCATTTGTTTATTTGGAGACCCAAATCAAAATATTTTCATACAATGTCAAACAGATTGCCGCCTCGAAGGCCGCCGCCACTTGAGCTCGTCGCTTAATATTATTAATAAACACCGTTGTATTTCATCTCTTGGGGCTCGGACATATGTCTAACCTGATCTCAGATCGCTTCTCTGCCTCTGTCTCCCCTCTGAGAGTTGCGCTCTGAGAGCGACGACGATGATCTCATCTTGTATTAACCTGTCTAGCCACTAAATCAAAGCCAAAGAAACGAGTGACACATTTTTGCTCAGCCGAAAACCCAACACACACTCAAATATATCACACAGACACACGCACAAACATACAAAGTCACATCAGGTTGCTGATCGCATCTTTATTAATAATAAACGCTGATGGCTTGAAAAATCATTTGGAATTTTTGAAGGCAAACATTTGTGTGCAGTTCGTGTTGTTGCCAATAACTTTTGTATTGATGAATGATTGTGTTTGTGTGTGTGTGCAAGGAGTGTGCGTGTGTGTGTGTGTGTTCACTCAAACACACCCAAAAGATTCAATTGAACTCAGGCGGATGCAATTTCAACAGTAGTTTTTAGTTATTTTTTGCTGTTGCTTGTCACGACATGTCGTTTATGTATAATAATTTAAATAATTTCTGCTCTATTTGATTGATTTCATAAATTGTTTGGCGCGGCGGCCCAGTTTCAAATTTGCACTCATTAATCTCTCAAAGTATGGGCCATCGATCAGCAAGAGACGAAGGCGTGTCTCGCTGCTTTGCCCACAATTAATTATGCTTTTTCAATGTCAAACTTTCTGTGTGCGCTAAGCAAACTCGTAAATCTTAAAGGGGCGCCCCATTTGCAACAGGCTCTCAGCTCCTGCGGCATGCCACAGAGTTTGTCTAATTGCGCCAGCTTGGCGAAGGTCACTGACAGCAGACAGACAGAGAGACAGACGGACGGATTGCCGCCGGGCTGTCTCACCAATAAGCTGCGGGTTGTAGCTCATTGCTTCATTGGAAACATCGTCTCTTTTTTTTTCTCTGTCACCTGCCCGCATGCCACCAACCGGCAACTGCAAGTTGCAACTACAAGAAGTCGCAAAGCTTGGCAACCAGTTCATATGAAAATGCATAATCAATCACACAAAACGACAACAAAAGCGCAAGAGAAAACTCGCCGGTTGCACAACGAATGTTGCATGCACTAAACACCTCGTTGTTGTTGTTGTAATTGTTGCTCGCAGCCAGCTTTGGCATTTAACAAACGAATATGGCTGTAAAATGTACAATAAAATATGTGCCACATTTCCCAGTTTGTAAAGTTGCGATAGAAATATGTTTATTAACGCTGGTTTAGCTGGCTTTAGGCTAAATGTTTATAAATATTTATATCATAGTTTTGCATAGGGTAGAAGGGTATTATAGCATTCAGAAGAAAGCATCTCCGACCTCTTAAAGTATATGTATCTGGTATACTTTGTGCCTGAGATCTTTTTTCTGCTTAAACATTTTATTGGCATAATGTATGGAAATTGATTTAGTGAACCAGAATTAAATGGTAAACGCTCAACTGTTAGAATAAGCAAAAAAGGGTTTTAACTGAATAAAGATAATGAAATAAAAAGTTTGTATATAAAACTTTAACTCAATTGGATTAGTTGTGATTGATCTTAAATATGAACTATGAACTGTGCTTTTTTATGTAATGAGTCTAAGAATCTGCACCTGAAATCTTTTCTGCTTAAGCGTAAACATAATGTAATGTTTTATATAGCAATTTGTGAAGAGAAACATAATATAATACTTCTATGGAATGTATAAAGTTTATACAATACTTCTATGGAATATATAAAGTTTATACGAAAACATTAACTCAATGAGATAAGTTTTGATTAAACTATTGTTGTTTGATTTGATTTGAAGACAACAAGTCTTCTTTTCGCTCTGTTTTGAGACCCTCAACTTTTAAGAAAAGTGATTTGTAAGTAATACTAATTCTACTGATTAGCTGAGCTGTCATTCCCTGCACTCCAGCTAATATGCTCAGCTTGTGAGCTGTAAAGGTTTGCTGCTAAAATTGCCCATTGTGCATTCCAACGCCCATTGGCGTATCGTTTGCGCATCTTCATCGTGAACGACAACGATGAAGACGACGGAGACGACAACGACGACAATTCGCACGGCTTATAAATGTCAGGGTGCGGGTTCGAGTGATCAGTGTGATCAGTGATCAGTGTGATCAGCGATCGGTGACCGGTTGAAACCGCCACCGCCACCGCTTGCTTTATGGCATTACATTGCAGTCGACAGTCGCAAGTCTACAACGAGTTGTTAACAATTTCGTGTTAAGTTGCCGCTCATTAAAAGCTCATAAATCAGAGCAGCCAGAGCAACAACAGCAACAGCAACAGCAACCATAATTGCCGTTGCGAGGGCAGTGTCAAAATAAGGAACCAACGTTAAAAGTCAGCGGAAATGGCCACCTGGTGGCAGAGGCAGAAGCCGTTGCCGGTACCGCTGCCATTTGTTGCACGTTGCCCGTTGCACGTTGCATGCCGCTGCAGTTTCCGCATTGGCAATATTGACATCTGCTTGGGCATTTGATTAATGATAAATGCGGCGTGCATCCGCCGCTATGACATTTAGCTGAGAACAGAAACTGTTTTGTGTGAAGATGCGAACGAAGGCAGAGAGAAGGGGAAGCAGAAGAAGAGAGGTGGAGGTGCCTAGAAGAGAGGTGGCCATTAGGTAGTCGAGTAGTTGAGTTGGTCGCACCGGAATCGCTTGCTCGGCTCGAGCGCACAATTTAAAGCACAACTAACGCAGTTAGACAAGAAACCACTTTCAAGAGCTGCTGTTGCTGCTGTTGCTGCGGCTAACAATCTGGCTAACTTGGTTAACTTGGCTAACAGGGAAAACGGCTTTCAACTCGTTTCGTTTGGTTGCGGTTAGCAGCAGCAGCAGCGGCAATTGCCGTGGGTGCAGCCATTGCGGTGCACTCCGTTGTTGCATGTTGCATGCTGCAAGTACGTTCAACTTTTCAAGTTAACAGTTAGATTTTGAAATAGCCAACAGCAACAGCAATACAGCATACCAGTTTTACCACTAGTCTAAAGCCCCTGAGAACGCAACTCTGCAACGCTCAATGCTCGATAGATTTTATTGCTGCAGCAACAGCTTCGGCTTCAGCTGCGCCTCGCCAAGATCAAGATGCACCGATCGACGGAAGGAAATTGCAGTCGAGCGTTGCCGATTTCGCGGTGCACATTAAATAAATACTTGGAACATTTTTCGTGTGTTAAAATCAAAGCAAAGCAAAGGCAAGCAAAGTGAGGCAAAAGCAATGCAAATCACAGTTGGTTTTTTTGTGTAACATTAACCCAAATACATAAAATTCTGGCTAACCGCAAAACGAATGACTTAGGCAGCAAACTTGACTGCAGGCTGGCCGCTCGACTCGACTCGACATCGAGATCGCTTCACAAGGATCTAATACCCTACATTTGGCCCATAATTAATCATTGCTCTGTCGGCTTCTCCTGCTTCGTCTCAGCATTTTTTTCGTAGTATTTTTTTTTGGGTTTATGGGTGAGCAGGAAGTCATTAGTGGGGCAAGGAATTCGTGCATGTGTTTTGCGGTCTGGCGATAAATCTTAGAAGAGAGACTCGCTTGAGTTCTCGAAAAAGTTCAATGTCATTAGTCTGTGCATAGATGGGGAAAGAACACGTTGCTGATAATTCCAAAATATTTGAACCATAAATACCAGAGAACTCTGATGAATCAGCTGACGGGGAATTTCATCGAAAGCAATTGTATTTCAAGTGGAATTTTTTTGCATCAACTACTGAATTAAATTAGTTGCAGCTTCATAACTCTCTCGAAGCAACGCAATGAAGACATTACAGATGCTAAAACAATGCGAATTTGTTGTCAGCCGAAGGGTTTCGGATTGTTGACAAGTTTTTGATAAGATTAATATGCCGCACAGCAACTGGGCGCAATGCAAAACAGTGGAGGGAGCATTGCTCGCGCAGAAGGACAGCAAAAGGACTAGAGAGAGAGAAATCTTTAGCTGAGATCTGAGTTGCTGTTAAAGCTAGTAAATCTCTTTATTCGCCATTACAATGGAACTGCGAATCGTGTAGTCAACTTATTTGTAGTAGCCAATGTCTTGATATATTGTCTGCCAACCCGAAGATGGCTTTGTTTATGGTGTGTTGACTGTTTTGTTTATGTTCTGCTTCTGTTGGGTGGATGCTGGACTCTTTGTTTAACGATGTGAGGGAGGGGAGGGAGGTTGCCAAGATTGTGACAATCTCTTGACATAATTGAGACATTAGCAACGCGTTTAATTGCCGCCTTCTCAAATCCATTTGAGGTTGGCATCTCTCCAGGTAAAGAGTGTGCTGCCAATGGACCTGGCGAAATGTCAAGGTTAAATGTTTAACCTTTGCGGACGGACGGAGTTTGCACAGTTGCACGATGTCTGCGGCAAAACAATTTAAATGCAATTTTTGCTTAAATAAGAAATAAAATCTGTGTGCAGCAGCAACTTGCGGCAGCAACAACATACGTGCAACAACACAGCAAGAGTCAAACTGCAAAAACAAATATTTGCTAATTTATCCTGTACGTGTCCTCCAACTAAGTGCACAGGTTTTAGGCCAGGCCTTAAGCCGGACCCAAGACGTGGCATTGGCCACGGCCATGGCCCAAAGGCGAACCAGCAGCAGCAGCCAGAGCATCTGCCCAGACCCAAAGGCTCTTTTCTCTCTTTTGCTTCCCCTCCACGGCCCGTGTGGCCAGTCGTGTTGATTGTTTGCATTGGCAACGTTCAGCGCTTCGCTGTTAAAATGCCTTTGATCTTCTGATATTTTTGCCTGCCTCTGCCTCTGCCTGTGCGTCGCCAATCTCTGCCGTCTCAGTCCCAAAGTGGACACACGGCGGGCGTATTTAACTTGACTGCGTTGCCAGACCCTTTTCCTACAACTACAGCTACAACTACAGCGGGCAACTTGTTAAAAAGAATGTCGACTGCAGTCAGCGACGCATGTTTTGCCCTCTCTGTCGCTCTCTCCCTTTCTCGCTTTCTGTCGCTGTCTGAGTCAAGGGAGCAGCACTTGGTTTTCGCTTTCATTGCTGCGCATGACGTGCTCGTTTTTATACCCGCTACTCATAGGGTAAAAGGGTATTATAACTATGTGATGGCAGGAAATGTATGTAACGGGCAGAAGGCATCCTCGACGATTTTAACTATACATCTAGTATTATTGCACTATGGTATGTGATATATTTTGAATGTAGTATTATATCAATATACCAAATACATCCTTTTATATATTTTTAGTATTCTTAAAGATAGTTTCTTTGCACTTTATGGTATATCTATCTCAATATACCAAACATAGTCTTTGATATATTTTTAGTATTTTTACGGATCGTAATATAGCAATATATCAATATACCAAACATATCCTTCGGTACATTTTTAGTATTTTTAAATGTAGTTTCTTTGGCTATAAATCTGGCATATTTTCCGCTTTACGGTATATTTTTTTTAAATATCAATTTTGTAATATACCGAAGATAGCCTTTGGTATATTTGTAGTATTTTTACTGAACGTATTTTACACTCCATAGTATATTTTAAATGTAGTACTGTATCAATATACCAAATATAACCTTTGGTGTACTTTTATGTATATGTATTTGGTATATTTTAAGTAAAATACCACAATTTAAAAAACTGTACGCGAATAACATAACAACAAAGATTTGGATTTGTTTGGTTTGCTCTTTTTCAAAATCTGTAGCGGGTATCTCACAGTCGAGCCCACTCGACTTCAGCTTTCTTACTTGTTTTCCTTCTTTTTGTGGCTGCTGCTGCTGCTGCTCTTAGCCCTGGTGGCTTCTCAATATTTAACCCAGAAATTAGCTGACCAGGCAAAGTGCCTCGCCCGCTCGCTTAATGTCTTGCCAATGAGTGGCCAAAGGTGTTAATTAGTATTTTTTTTTTGCTGCTTTCGTTCATTTAGTATATTTTGTATTGTGCCGCAGCACGCTAAGCACAAATGTCAATATTTATTTATGACTTTGTGTGTATTTTGTTTTGCTGTAGTTTAATTGAATTTAACCGAGCAACAGAGTTGCACTCCCCAAGAGCGCGCCTCATAAATGTCCAATAAGCCATAAATTCACTGTGCTTGAACTTTGACTGCCTCCCCTTCTCGACTCACTTGGCGCCTTTTGGACTTTCCAATTTTCGCCCACGCCCACAAAACGCAACGACGACCACATGAACTCGACGCCAAGAGGCGAGACTGTCGATGGCGATGGCGACTCTCGTTGGCATGCCCGCCGCTGGCCACCTTATATGGCGACTGTCTTGCGAGTGCTTGCAACAACTGTGCCATAAATGGCATTGGCATGGCATGCGACTACAACAACAAAAGCATCGACGAGGAGAAGGTTGGGCCAGAGAGAAGGCGGCAATAGAAAGGCACTTGGCTGTGGGCAAGTTCGTTGCCTAAGTCTTTTGTCCAAATTGGGAAATAATTGCAAAGTGTCGCCGTTGATGATGACTAATTGCTGTCTCCGAATCAATCAAACATAACGGAAACTTATTTGAATAAAGCGACACGCAGACAGACAGCCAAAAGGGAGGGGGGAATAAGGGAGAAGGGAGCGACTCACACTCGACTTGAATTTATATGATTTTTACGTAGTTTATCCGGCGGAAGTAAATGATTGTGTTGTTGTTGTCTGTGCTGTATGGTAAGGTTCTTGCCACTGCTGCCACTTCTTGAGCCAAGTTTATTTGTGTTGTAAATTGCAAATGCGCGCGAGAGAAGCCCCCAAGCGTTAAGCCACGTTGCTTGCCTTCTACTTCAATAAATAACAACAATAAAAGCAACAACAACAACAGCTTGTAGAGTTGGGCATTAGTTGCTGCCTGGGCAATGCGTACGTGCTCGGACCCGGCGTCGCCATCGACAGCCGCCTCTTTGGGCTCTTTTGGTCGTTGGCGACGCATTGGGGAAAAAAAAGAGTTTTATGCAATTGCCGTCGCTTGACTATTGTATAATAGTAGCAACCTCTTGTTTGTGTGCGTGGTATGTGCTCTGCATAATTTTATGATACGCCTGCTGCAGCCATGTTATGAAAAGAGTGACCATTTTCAATTCCCAATTCCAATTCCATGTCCAATCACCTCTGCATTTGCGTGGGTGACTGCGACTGACTTTGAGTGTGCTTCTTTTTGATGCATTGATTGAATTGAACGTAATACTGTTTGGTTGCACTTGGCCAAGGGCCAGACATCACTCAGTTGGCTGATTATGTGACCAGCATTTCCAAGACAAAGACAAAGAACAAAAGCTTGTAGTTTGCTGAGATGCCATTTGCATACTTGTTTACCACAAAGAAGTTTTAAGCTCTCTTAATACTTTGAATTATATTTGCTAGAACGAGTTACCCTTTTAATTCAGAGCTTCCCCTTTTATTTTCAACATTTTGTCGCATGTTTTTGTAGTTTTTAACGCGACTAATTGGTGTCAGCACACACATAAAAAACAACCGAGCTGAACAAGACTTGAACTTTAGCTGTGACATGTCTGGCTTTGGTCAGAGAGTTGCCAACAACTTTTGGTTTTGTAAAGTTGTCATAGCCGCGGAGACCTTGAGACTGCTGCTAACTACAAAAAATATATAAAAAGTAAAAAGGAAAAAAGAACTACAACTACAAGCAATTTAAATATACAAAAATAACTTTGGAGTAGAGAGTTGTGGACAGGAACAAGGAGATGCTTGTAAAAATGCAAATCAATAAGCAAAAGGTCCAGTTTGTGTTGGCAATAAAATAAATGTAAAATCGACCATTAAAAAGGCAAACCACGAACCAGATACAGCATATAGTATAGTTTTTTTGTGTCGCGCGCCAGCAGCTTAAAGAGTTGGAGTTGGCTTTCAATTTGGTTTACTTCGTACGCTACGCGAGGTGTTAATTATCGCTAAAAGTCAATGGCAGGCAATCGGCTAAAATCTGCACACGATGAACGTTTTGCCAATTGGCTCCTGTTGTCTCCATATACGAGCTGCCTTCACTTTGCATCCAAAGCCCCTAGAGAATAGACTCTCGACTGTGGACGACGACGACGACAACAACTGCGACCAGTTGCGAAGTTCGACAGCTGTACAAGTGCCAGGGCAGGATAATTAATATGAAAATATGTGGAGAACACAAATGTTTTCTGTTTCTAGCCTATTTTTAGCGTTTGCCATTTTTAATGAGCTAGGAAGTGAGGAGACTATGGAGACAGGCGACTAAAGAGCTGCAGCTGGGCCACCCAAGCATCCTAATTATGCGCTTATTTCTTTATGAATTATTAAAATGAGCAAAGTGGAGCGACAGACAAACAGACAGACAGACAGACGGACAGACGGAACAGCATTAATTGCTTCATAATGCAGAGTGAGAGATGGCGAAACGTGCAACTCATATTTCTATATAGTAATTTATTGTAATGCACTTTTGGGGCGTGTTTCATTTCTCGCTTTAAAATGGCATAAATATTGCGAGCCCTTCCCTTGCGATATGAGATGCCTGATGCCCGACAACAATTTATACGCTACAAAGTTCGAGACCTCCTCGGATGCTCTGCTCAGATGTTGGCCATGCACCTCGTCGACCGGGCCAGAGCAATTTACTTTTCATTGAGGTTGAAATACGCAAAAAAAAACAACACAAGCAAGAAAGTTACAGTCGAGTGTGCTCGACTAAGAGATAACCGCTACCCATTTTGAATAAAAGCAAATCAGTGCGGTATTAATTGTAAAATATACCAAATTAATATACCGCAAAAATACTGAAAATGTACCAGAGCTAATATTTAGTATGTTGGTACACTAATATCAATATACCACGAAAATAATAAAAAATACTAAGGGCTTATTTAGTGTATTGATGAACTAATAGTAATATACAACAAAAATACTAAATATACACATATATAATGATATATTTGGTATATTTATATATTATAACATTAAAAATATACTATACAGTACAAAATATACCAAATACCAAAGTGCTAAATATGCCAGATGTATGTATAACACTCCCTTATAATACCCTTTTACTCTATGGGTAGCGGGTATAAAAAAACTGAACTCAAGCTAAAAACTGAGCTGCGTTCATTACATGTTGTTATTTGTGTTGTCTGGCGGTACATTATTGCTCTTGTTCGCTCTTTTGCTCGCCAATTAGCCAACTGCAAAATGAAAGACTCAGGCAACGAACTTGTTCAGTACTTTTTTTTATGTTGCTATCAATGAAAAACTTAAATACAGTAAGATTGATTAATGAGAAGTTGTAGACTAGGAAATATTCTTTTTTAATCTATTTGCGTGAGAAATACTACGAAAATTACAGTCTTTATTTAGGCAGCAAACAAAGCGCTATTAAGATGCGTCTAAGATGAGTCTCATCAAAGTTCAGGGGCAATCAGATTACAACAAAACGCACTTTTGTTCATTGTCTATACTTGAAGAGTGTAACAAAGTAAGGAAGTGACTTGTCCCTTTTCATATTGTTGCTGCCCAACCCTCTTCAATTAGCTTTCAAAATCAATCAACGGTTCATTTTGGCGTGTAAGAGCTTTTAATTACAAAAGTAACTCTCTGTGTGTATTGTGTGGGTCGAATGTGAGTGTTGTGTATTGAAGGCTGTTCAACTGCCGCTGCCGCTGCCGCTGCCCACGCCCCCTGTTAATACGCCTCTGTTAGAATCGGGCTTGTGATATTCATATGCAAATCGTGTTTTTTTCTGGTCTTTAGCTCGAGCTCAGCTTATTGGTAATAAGCCAATTGACGTGGCTTGGATTGGCGTTGGCCACAATGCTTTTTAATCAAGCCAGAGCTAGATCTACAACCGAGTCGAGTTGTTAAAACCTACGCAAGGCCTAAGGCCAAATATTGTGTGGTACGCTCTGTGTATTTGTGTCTGAGTGTGAGAGACACACAAACATTTTGTCGCCAATGCTGCGACGAGTTGTTGACCTTCGCCAAACGTTGAGTCATAACTTTTGTGCGTAACTGTTGCAACTCAAGCCGGACCTAAGTTCAAGCACAACACGAAGATTAATGATGAAATCTCAATCAATGCAAAGTGAACTCTAGAATTGTCTGCAGAGCATAAATCAAACTAAGCTGTAAATGTTGCACAATATAATTTATGAAATAATTTCTCTAGAATAGAATTTCTTTTAAAGCTGAAAATAATTGTGGCGAATTAAGTACAACCTGTTTCTTTGCTGCATGATATATATCGGGTGTAAAGCGGCAGCTTTAATTGCAGTTGTTCATCAGAACTTTCAGTTCTCAGTCTGTCAAGCAACTGTCAACAGTTGGGTAGAGTTGTTGCTGCCCCTCCCTCAAAAAAAGACTCGGAGAGAGAGACTACCGCAAATGGCTGTCGGAGCTGATTAAAGCGCAGTCAGATCAATTAGCAGAAGCGTCAACTGTTGTTGTCTGATATCATTTACAGCTGCTGTTGATGCTGTTGATGCTGCTGCTGTTGGCCAAAGGCTAGATCTAGGGGGCCAAGTGCAGTTGCAGATTCGATTAGGCCGAATGACTGCAGGGTAAATGTAATTTAATAATTGCGGTTTACTGGCGCTGTCAGTCGACTAGACTCGACTCGACTCGACTCGACTCGAGAGTGAGTGTCTGTTGTGATGCCAGCTTGATTAGCATGTGCGGTTTTGCAATTTACTGCCAGCTCACAGGATATGACGGTGCCAAAGACAGGATGCAACTGCTGCTGTTGTTGCTGTTGCGGTGGCAACTTCAAACGGCAGCGTAATTGAATTTTAAATTGCTGACACAAAGGCACAACGCACCGCGACCTGCCTAGATTAATTTAAATGAAGTTATTAGCCAGCTGCCAAGGCAGTCGATTGCAATTGACAGGCGTTAACAAAAGACTTAGGCAGCGAACTTGGCTTGCAACTGCAGCTGAATTTCACTACGATTTCGTTTCGATTCGTTGCATTTGAAAGTTTAATACGGCCGTTAATTGGGCGCCAATCTTAACTGTGTCTGGACGGGTTTTTTTTTTTGGCTTATTTGGATTTATTTGTTGCTGCGAAAATTGCTGCAAATTGCAATTTAAAAGGTTCCGTGTTGGCTTTTTGCCCGTCGCCGCTGCAGTTGCCATTGTTGTGGCAGCTAATATGAGTCATAAATCTAAAGGCTTGTTGTGGATTATCTTAAAGTGAAATATGCTCTCGAATAAACGGCATTACGGCATTAAGGCTAGTTATATTCAGGCGTCGTCGGCGTCGTTGTCGGCGTCTCGTGTCTCAGGGTTGTGCTGTTTTTTCTGTTGTGTCTCGAACACAAAACTCAAAACGGGGCTGGGCTGGGCCAAAGTCGTCTGGTTACTTTTGCATTTGTTTCACAGTTTCACAGTTGAGTTTTTTTCTGTTTTCAGTTTCAATTTCATTGCATGATTTTGCATAAAACAAAACTTCTGTCTGTCTGCTGTCCCAAGCTGTCCTTTTAGTCCACTTGCAGCCGTCGTTTATGTTTCAGTTTCTGTTTCTGTTTTGGGCCTCTACAACAGGCAATCTTAATTTTTGGCAATTCCTTTTCAGTCATGACATCATTTCGGAGTCTGCAGACCCTAAACCAAAATAAAAAACCAGGAAAACTGAAACTGGTCTCAGGTTTTACTTTCGCTTTTGCTTTGTTTCTGTTTTTTTCGCCGAATATTTTGGCTGCAGATCTGCGGCTGATGCTCGTTGGTTGTCTGCTTGCGGTCCGCGGTGGCTGACAGCTCGCTGAAAGCCATAAGAGTTTTTGGGCTTTTACATTTGTGTGTGTTTTTTTTTTCTTTCGTTTTTTAGTGGAGGGTCTCTTAAAAGGCATTGAAAACGAAACCATGTTCTGGTGAAAGTAGGTTGTCCACGAAAAGCGAAACGAACGCATGAAACAAGTGCAAGTCAGGCAGGGATCACGTCAAGAGTCTTGACTCGACTCGACTCGTCTTGTCTTGTCTTGTGGACGATTGTGTCATGTTGCAGCCCACGCAAAAAATCTTTTACCAATCAGCACTCGACGCCTACGAATGCATGCCAATTTGGCCAAAACTACTCGTAAAAGCCGCCAACAGCCTTGGCTCTGTCTCTCTGAGTCTGACTCTGACTAATGATGATGCGACTCCAACTGCGGCTGTTAGAAACAGAAACTGTGGCATGACGACCCGGCACAATGATCTGCTGTGGGCGAACACACACACACTTTGACTTTTTTGACTCAGAATTTATGAGAATTCTGTGCCGTAAAAGAAGCCAAAGCGAAACTATACAAAATTGATTTGGTTTTTGTGTGCAAAAAATCATTTGAATTCTGCGGCTGCTGCGGTTCTTTTTTGCTCTGTGTTGCTGTGTGTTATGAGAATGGCCTTGATGGTCGCAGCATCGCAAAGAGGTTCAACAGACTGTGTGGGGTGCTGCTCAAACAAGTTGATTTTGACCAAAGCGATTGACGTATGAATCAGTCTGAGATTAGAACATTTTGAGCTGACAAGTTAAGGGAAGCGTTAAAAAGATATAAAAGCGATATTTAAAATACTAAAAATGAATCATAAACTTTTTAAATATGGACTTAGTTTAGTTAGACTTGCTTTTCAATATTATATAATGAAGCAATGGAACTGAAAATTTGCAAATTTGTTGTCATACATCAATCTTAAGTGAATAACAAATTGTCTTTGTCAATTTTGGTAATTGAATTTCAACATTTGACATCTCATTGATATGGTAAGCTTATGCATTGGTTTTAACTCTTTCTTTGATGCGACTTTCTGTGCTGTGCTAGTCACACGCTCAAACTTAGCGATGACCCATAAAGTTCGTTGCCTAAGTCATTCGTTTATGAGAGAAAAGAATTGCATGCCAAGTTTGTTTTTTGGCTCATTTAATAGCTGCAATTCGAGACTCGAAACGAAACAACCCACGCAGCGTGGAAAGAGGGGAAGAGCTCATAATTTATGGTCATTAATATTGTAATTTCTGTGGTGCGTTTTGAGGCTGCGTTCGTCTTGTTCGTTGGTTCGTTCGTTCAGCTCGCACGCAAAACAATAAAACATGGAGTGAAAGTTTTGCACCTTCGCAACAATTTAAACAGCTCACAACAGTAACAAAAAAAAATAAACAATAACAACACACAGATGGGGCAAAAAACAAAGCGAGTCAGTTAGTTGGTTAGTTGGTTGTTCGGTTGCTTGGCTGCTTAGCTGCATCTTCCCGCCATCGCCCACAGCTGAGCCACGAACTTGTGAAAATCACAACACCAGCAGCTAAAGCAGCAGCAGCTGGAGTAATAACAATGAACAATTTTTACAAATGACTAGCAGCAAGTCCAAACTGGCGCTGACTGACAAATGAGCTCGGATTGCAGCAAAATAAAATGAAAAAAAAAACAAATACAAAAGGCGAAAGACCAAAAAGACACAAACTTCCATCAATAAAGTTTTGGCCACAAAGTCGTGGGTACTAAAAATTTCGCCAATGTGCGTCTTTGCAGCTTTTTTGTGGCCTCCTTGAGTCTTCAATCGGCTAAAGCAACAACAACTCGAGACGAGACGACAATCCACACAGAGATCCACATTAAACAATGCCGCATCACTCACACGACCTTTGTTGGGAGCTAAGCTTCGCCTTCGGTCACTTGTAAAATTGTTTTTGTTTCACAAATTTACTTGGCAAATGTTTGGAATTTCTTTTTTCTATCCGCTCACAAAGTGTGTCAAGCATCGAGCATTTCGAGCAATTATTTGTCATATTTTCCCATTTGCAAGCGGCCCGAAAAAAAGAAAATAAACAACATTAGTGACAAGGCATCTAATACACAATCATCTTAATCTTTCCATCTTCATCTCCATCTTCAGCTCTAGCTCCCTCTTCATTTCCATCTCTTTTGCCATTGCCAACCTCATCTTCAACTTGGCCTCACAATTACTTTGACCAGGCAGATTTTTGCACAAATGAAAGTGAAACGTTTGTTTGTTTATTTTTTTTTCGGTTTAGGTCTTAGCGTTAGCTTGTCTTTTTTCTTTACCAAGCTTGAAATCGAGCGTCTGTCGTGTAAATTCAACGGTGATTTTTTTAAGGTGACCTCACAGTTACTTTGCTGGAAATAATTACGCGGATTTTGTTTTGAAATGTGTCAAATTTACAGTTTGCAAAAAACTTTAGACTGCAAGCTTACAAATTATAATTTTATTTGACTATGAAACTGAAATATTTGAATTTTAAAATATTTAACTAATTTACTATATCAATTTCTTCCCTTTAAGAAGTTTTCATTTCAACCATTATAATTTTTCTGTCTTTAATTTTGAAACCTTTGGCCAATTTTTACAAATGTATTTAACAAACCAATTTGTTTTCAATAGTTAATATTTCACAAGAGCTCCCAATTTTGTTTTCGCAAAGTAAAACTTTCAAAAATCAACTAAAATAAAATTTCTTTTCGATTTTTCTTCAACAACACTTAAAGTTTACACCACAAATATATTAAAAAACATTTGCTCACCATTGTTTTCATCAAAATTCGGTGAAAATCAGTTCATACTGCCAACAGCTGCCAACGAAAAACAACGCCAGCAAAATTATTTAGATTTTCTCAGCTGCCAAAAGCGTTTTGAACACACACACAGCGAGATGGTCAGCTACACACACTCACACACACACACGCACTGAGCTGTGCACAGACACTTGAGATTTTTATTTTTTGTTAAATTTAACAAATTTTTTTTTGCTTTTCTGTTGACGCTTTTATTGAAAACACTTTTTGGCCTTTGGCTGATTCGCGCGTCGCGTCGCGTTGCGTTTTGGTTTTGGTTTTGGGTTTATTTCTCTTTTATAAAATTTTCACGAGTAAAATTTGAAAATACACAACACGCAAAACTTTCACTGCGATTGATTGGAGAAGAAAAACAAATATTTCAAATTTGTTTTAAATAATTCCCAGTTGCTGCTCGCGTTGAGCCCCGCAATAAGTTGAGATTTGATGATGAGCTGAGAAACGACTGAGACTGGAAACTGTTACTCGAACTGGAACTGAGACTGAAACTAAGAGAGAACCGCACCGCACGCGCGCTAAAAACGAACTGAAAACTCAATACGAAGTCGCCTTCAGCTCGAGCTCAAAGTTGAGTTGGAGCCCGAGACTTCGATGGGCCGATGTCGATGCCGAAGACCGAAGAGTCAAAGAGTCGAAGTGTGGAGACTTGAGACTTGCTGTTCGTATTCGTATTCGTTCGTTTGTTGTTTGGTTGTTAGGCAACTTTGCTGCCCACACGCTGCGCTGCTGCCTCTGCTGCTGCGCTGCCGACGCAGCTGTTGCTGCTGGCTCTGCATGGTCCATTTTTGGCTTGGACCGCTCAGCGGCAAAAAAAAAAAATATAAAAAGAGCAGAAAAAAAACCGGGCAATATTTTTTCTTCGTCTTTCTGCTGTATGGACGCCTTTGCAGAAAATATTTTTCTTAGCTTTGGCTTTGATATTTGCTGCGGTTTGCTCACAACTTGCTGTGCGCCACTCGCCCCTTGCACCCCTTGCTGCCCCCTGCTCCCTCGCCCATTTTCAGTTGCTTTGACTCTTTGATTGACGTAATTTTTGCGCTTGATATTCACTTGAATTTCTTGTATTTCCACATTTAACTGTTTTGGTGTCAGGCGCACATTACACGCCCACAACACCCACACAGACACACACATACACACACACACACACTTCGATTCAAGTTGTGGGCGTTTTAAACATTTTATTTTTACACATGTTTCATAAAGTTTCTCAACTTAACTTTCGCTGCTTCGGCTTCAAGTGCTGAGCCCCCTTTGTGTATGTGTGTGTGTGTGTGTGTGTGGGCATATAAACCCATATTGGCATTAGCTTTGAGTCATTCGATCTGCTGGCTGGCTATGCTAATTACCCCCTTAAACTTTGCTCTTTAAGCTGGTTTCTTTCTTGCATCTCGAAACGAGACTCTAAACAAATGACTTAGGCAACGAACTAGCCTGACCTTGCGTGTAGGTGTCAAACTATTCAGAGCTGCGCAGTTCGTCTGTTGCAAAGGTCACCACGTCCGGTGTGTTGATGCAACACTTTATCAATGCGACTTGCATCTGCTTGTTTCTTCCTCTGCTTTTGCTTATCATTTTTCTTCCTTCTTTTTTTTTAATAAAGTAATTTCCGCTTATACCCCAAAAATTTATGATGAGTCTTTGCTTACGGTAGTTTTACCTTCTCTCTCTCTCTCTCTCTCTCGGTTGCTCAGTTTTGGCAACGCAATTATTTCATGCTGCAAATGAAGTATGAAACGGCTTTAAAAGCAAAACGTGAGCTTCATACTAAGTGCTTGTGTTTAACCAGCATAATTAAAAATTCAGCCGAATTCAGCAAGCAACGAACGCAAGTTGAGGGCGTTTAATTAGCCAGCGAATTGCGAATACAAAACAAACAACTTGAATTTTATAGTGCCTGAAGAGTATGTAACGGTGGATTTAATTGAGAGCAGAGTAAACGGTGCTTCACATACAAAAGTGTATTAAAGCAATTAAGTCTGTTTTACTTTTGCTGAAGTCCCTAAAAGTTTGACATTTAAATGTGTTAGACGTGACAAAGGAAACTTCTTAAAAGAAGATACAGTAATTATTAATTAACTATTTGAAAATCTTCTCTGCATATTCTCTATGTATTATATTTTAAGTTTGATAACTAAATATGTTAGAAACTAAGACTTACGACTTTTTAGCCAGTGTTATATTTGGTATGTCGTTTTTCTACCCTAAAAAAGTCTACAAATATTCCCTGCACAACTATTATTTATTCTATTCATTGTTAAGCTCTTTAAAATTGAGACTAAGGTCACTTGGCAAAAAATTTGCGTACATGACATTGATCCGCCCATTATGCCCACTCGTTAGGGGTATTTATTGCAATCGGTGAAGCGCGCAGCTCTTTATTTTTGACATTAATATTTAGCAAACGGAATTGCAATGTTTTTGCTATGTATTAAGTATTAAATTTGCGAATTTGTTTTATTTTTAATTCAATTCTAATTCCAATTTGATTGTAAATTTCTTCAGTAATAATTTATTCTATATTATGTATTTTATTTCAAACTTGATTGTAAATTTCTTTAGCTGTTAGTTACGAATAATTTATTTTATTTTCTATTTCCAATATTTTTATAAATTTCTTCACTAGTAATTCATTTTCTATTCAATTCTATTTGCACTGTGATTGCCTCACTCTTTGGTTGACTCAAGTTTAAGCTATTTAGCAACTAGTTGGCAACAAGTGCAGCAGCTAATTTAATACACAAAAGTTGTGTAAAAAAGTGAAGCAGAGAAAAACCCACACGCGTCGTCGTCGTCGTCGTCGTCGTCCTACACTTGGCATATTTAACACATTTAATGAAAAATCAACAAAACATCAGCTTTTATGATGCAGATTGCTGCTCTAGAAGCAGCAGCCACAACTGAAAGCAACAGCAGCAACTAGTTGAGCAGCCGCTGGCGCCAAGCAGCTCGTTGGCTTTATTAAGTTGCCTTTGTTGTTGTCTGTTTTTATTAATAAGTCATATTTTTATAAGCACTACGTCGTAGGACGATGCCTCAGGAGAGCTGCTGCCGCTCATAATTTATGTTGTCGATGTGTGGCAGCAGCCAAGTTGCAGGCAGAAGCCAGGCAGGATGACAAAAGTTGTAGCTGGGCACAACATTAAGTCATTCACTCGTTCACTCATTTATATTCACTTTGATTCACTGAAACAACTCCGCACTCATTCATAAATAAGCAGCAGCAGCAAAAGCAAAAGCTCATTTTGATTAATTAAATGCAGCAACTGGGCGCTTTTTTTACAACTGCTGTGAAAAGTGTGCCAGCAGCAGCGGATGATGTAAGTGTTTTGTTGTTGTTGATTTTAGTTCGCTTTTTATGTTCATTTACGATTTTGTTATTGCTTTATTAGCATTGCACTATGGCAAAACGAGACGCAACTACTTCAGCGAAAGTTTGTTGCCTAAGTCTTTTGGCATGCACTTTGCACCTGCCACACACACAAAGTATTCAACTCTCTGTCAGAGTCGTGCCAAAAAGCAACTCAGACGTGGCTGATGGATCCAACGATTTAAATTCACCAAAAAACGTTGCCCCAAATTCGCAAAAATCAAACAATTTTCGCTCGTAAATCGACGCTGTCATTTGCGAAAAAATTATAGAAGCAAAAAAAAATTGGCATAACAACAAAGTTTAGCTAAGCATTACGTAAGCGTGAGCAGCAAACGTTTTTAGTTTGTAGTTTTCATTTCAATTCAGTTTAGTTCAGTTCAGTTTTTTCTATGACAAATTGCATGGCGTCAACAAATTAAATAAATACGCGCAACGTTAGAAATTGTTGTTAATCTTTTGATGTCATTTTGCATACACCGAACGAACGAACACTCAACAGCTGTGCAAATGTATAGACTTAGGCGAGGGGGCGAAGGCGGAGGGGAACGAACCGTTTTCACGTAGAAAAAACCTTTTCGATCGAGAGGTGCACACAACGCGACGTGCCGGCTGAGACTGAGTTGAGAGTTGAGAGCGCAGCTCGCTTGATGCGATGCGTTTTAGCCAAGTTAACAGCTGACGCCAACAGTTGCTTCTTCTCCCCTCTTCACTCTCTTGCTCTTGCTCTCTCTCTAATGCGCTAACAACGAAAAGGAAAACTAGTTTCGTTTAAAATGTCTTCAACAACATTTGAGGCAACTGTTATACGCAGTTTGCACACAAACTGTGCTACAAAAAGATTGAGAGAGAGAGAGAAAAACGCAGAGAGCAACTCTCAGAGATTTGGCGCAGCGTAATTTGTTATTCGTTATTGTATTTGTCAAGTCAGCTGATTAATCGAGTTGATATTGAATATAAATTAATTATGCCCTCAAAAGTGGCACAGCTAACAAACACAAAGCTTTGATAGACTCACTCTTCTCTCTCACACTCTCTGTGTCGGCTGCATTAAAATGCAATCATCCGCTCATAAATTCGCCTAAAAAATGTATTTGATTTTTGAAGTTTCGTATGCACAGCGCAAACGGATGAATCTAAAAAAAAAAACAAATCAAGATCAACTCTACAATTCGCAATCATTTTTCAGCGATCTCTTGACACGGGCATACAAATTGTTTTGCATCTGTCTGCACATTAATTCTCCACGCTCAAGTTTTAGATGGCGGGGAGTTTTACAAAGTTATGAGCAGTCGAACGAACATTCGTTCATATTACAGTTAGCAGTCGAATGTGGGCCAATTGGGCAATTCGATAACCGATCAAATGACGCGTTCGTATTTGCCTTTTACTTATTGTTATTAGAGCTGTCGAACTAGTTCGAAAGTTGAGAACGCGCATAAATCACACAGCGCTGAGCATAATTTTTAAAACCAAGCACAAATTTGGTATTCAGATAAGAATTTACCTGCTGCTTAATCTATGGCATCTTTGCGATACGTTGCGATGCGATGTGTGTTGCATGCTCAAAATTAAAAATTTATATTACGAGATTGATAAATTTGACTGGCCAAAGAGCAGAATTCGCCACGAGGTTTGAGGTTAATATGTTTTAGGGTTTGCTCATTGCAAGTGGCCGCTCACGTTTCGTTTTCGGTTTCGGTTTCTGTGTATTTTATACCCGCTATCTATAGGGTAAATGAGTAATATAACTTTGTGCCGGCAGAAAATCATTGTAACAGGCAGAAGGAGAAGAAGTCATTTTCGATCCTATAAACTCTATGGTATATTGTGAGTGTAGTACTATATTAATATACTAATTATAACCTTCGGTATATTTTAGTATTTTTGCGATATATATTAATTTGCTTCATTTTAAAATTAAGACTGCACTGCTTTTCATTGCTTTGACTGAGAATATACTATATATTGAATATAGTATGGTATATTTTCAAGGCAGTACTACATTAAAATACCAAATATAACCTTTGGTATATATGTAGTATTTATGTGGTATATTAATTTGATGTAATACTACATAAATATATAAAATGTAGATGTTGGTATATTTTTAGCATTTTAGTATATAGATTTGGTATATTTTACCGATTTTATTCGCTGTGATTGACAATCTGGTATATTTTTCAATCTATAGTATATTTTAAATGTAATACTACTTTAATATACCAAATATAATATAATATTCATCTGGTATACTTTTCACTCTATGCTATATTTTTTTCCAGTGTTATATAAATATACCGACTATAAGTATTAGTATTTTTGTGGTATATTAATTTGGTATATTTTTGAAATTAATACTGTGTAGCGGGTATTTCACAGTCGAGCAAACTCGACTTTCTTGTTTCTTTTTGTGGGGAATAACATATCTTGGTCTGGTCTGAAGATCTTCTCGTCGCGATAGCAGATGGCAGATTGGAAGGCGGAGGTACGCATGTAATTTCGGTGCAGTCGCTTGGCTTAATTTATGCTGTATGTTTTAAGTACTTAGTGGAGAGTCACGTTGCTGTTGCCTCAGTCTGTGGCAGTGCCACGTAGCCATCGTAAATGTTAATGCTTGTTGAACTGTTTGTCTACCTGTTTGGGCCAAAAACATTGTTGCAGCTAAGCGATTTGTTTGAACAACTCACTTGACTAAATGTTTACGCGCCTTGGCTTGCATAATTGGCCAACTCACATTTGCACTCTCATAATATGATTTATGCTTAGGCTTTGTCAGTTTTCCATTTCTGCTGCTGCTGCTGCAGTTATATAAGCGCTCGTCTATATGCAAAGGCGCGTGCTGACCTAAAAAAGCAGCTTTCAGCTACGGTAGTTGACGCCAACGCAGCGACAAACGAAGACAGAGACGTAGATAAAACATAGAGAGAGGAGAGAGAGAAGGAGAGGCAATGCAGCGTAAACAAGTTGACTTGACAGCTAAATGCAGTTAGACATTAGATGGCCAGGTGATGAGCCTGCTTTGCTTCCTTTCCTCCCTCTTTCCCCCACTCTCCTTTGGCAGCTTTGCAAATTGCCTGGACGACCCAAGAGCGACCAAAAACCGCCGGCAATCGGCTGCAGTTGCAGTACCGTTGCTTGCCACACCAACCTACATAGAAGTTGCAGCTCAAATGCTCAATCTCGCACTCACACACACACATTTGCACACTCGCATTCGCACACGCACATGCTAAGCAGCCAAATGCGGCGCGACGCATGCGTGTGAGGAATGCAGTTGCGATGAGATAATTGAAAACTAGTTAGAACACAGTCTATTGGCTGCTCAGATACCCTGTAAATGCGGTTCCGTTGTGAAGCTACTCGAATTAAATTAGCCTAATTATGCAAATAATATTTGTATTAACAGGTTTAGAGAGATAAGTAGACGTTTGATTAGAAATCAGAGTAAACTATTTTTAGGAGAAAGCCAAAGCTACGCCAATTAGCAATTTTTAATGAGGCTCGACTTACTCTTCCACTTTAATTCTTTACATATTTCTTTAGTTTTTGTGTACCTTAGGCTGTGCAATTCTTAAATTTACTTCTTTATAACCATTGGTTATTTCATTTATCATTTTCGTTAAACCATTCAATTTTAAACCATTTTTTGGAGAAGCTATTTTTAAATAGCACTTCATAAAAATTTCGAGACTTATTGCACTGCATAAGTTTGTTTCTATTTATTTACACATTTTATTTTTTTTATGAACTTTAGTCTATGGTATTCTTATTATTATTTCTCTATAAGATGCCTCTTTGATAAGCTTAAGAAGTGCTGCTAGTTGTCACTTCAATACTTCGCTTACTTGCCAAAAATTATATTCTAACAAATCCGTAATATTATGTCCACACATCTACCCCATAGATTATTTTGCAGCGCAGCCAAAGCCAACGCAATGTGCAAAAATTAATCTGTGGCTAGTTAATGTGCAATGCGCACTTCTTTTGCTATCTGTTTTCTTGTTTGTGTGCCTAGTTTTTTTGTTGTTGCTGAAATGTGTCAAATGACCAGTCGAGGGTCAAGCGCGGCCAATGCACGTCTCTGACCAGCAATCAGTTTGCCAGTCAGCAGAGAGTCCAGAGACAAGTCTCCGCTTCTTTCTCTCATCTTGTATCTCTCTGTGTTGGCATTTTCCAGCAGTTTTCCACGCACGCATCTCTCGAGGCTGCCCTGAAAACCTGTTCGTCTTGTTGTATTTTTCCTGCCACTTTTTCATTGTTGTTTGCGCTCATTTTCGTTACGTACAGCCGCAGAAAGCAAAAGGCATTCGAAGCAGAGACACACAGAGAGAGAGATAGAGAGAGATCTACGAGTCTCTCCTTTGTTGTTGTTATTAGGCAGACACACACATGGAATGCTAGCGGTTATGGAAATTCCTTTGAAGTCGTACACACACAGAGGGAGAGAGGGATAGACAAACGGCCTTTGTTGTTGCCGGAAAACAAGTTGGCCCAAAGGATGCAACAAAACATAAAGTCAAAGAAGTTCTTATTTACTGATTACTGTTGTTGTTTTCGGTGGTGAAAATTGGCCGTATACTGATTTCAGATTTCAGAACTCGACACTTGCCCATAAAGAAGGCATCATCATCATTTCGATCTTGATCTTTGATCGCCCTCATCATCATCATCGTTACTGGATTTATGTTTAGGTAGCATTTCCCAAAACACTTTGAAACATGACTTTGCCTGTTTTTCTTTGCGCCTTCAGCGGAGACGCCCCCGAAAACAGACGAAAGTGTCGTAACGTGAGCTGATAATAAGGTCTAAGCAGGAGTTTAGCTATCAGAGAGTTAAGTGTGGAGAAAAGTGGCGTGACTTCTGATAGAAAATTCTAAATTACGCTGCTAATTAGAATATAAATAACAGACTTTTTCCACGAGCTGAGACTGAGACTGAGCGTGTTTATGAGTTCATGCTTTGGCCATGGTAATTGTTAAGTCGATTTCCTTATTACAAATGACTGCAGTCTGATGATGAGGCAGCCAACTGGCAAATGGACTAAACTGGCATGCCCAAAGGCGATTAGCTCGCCAATCAGTATGTGAAATTGTGTTTTATAGTCGCCTCCAAAGTTTAATGCAAGGCTAATGCAGCTGCTTGTAAAATCTAATGTTTCTTCTCCTTCTAACTTTGTCTGAAATTACTCGCATTTCTTTTTCGCTTCTCCCACTTGAAATTTGATTTACATTTCACAATACGTGGAGTCATGTTTTCGCTATTGTGACCACTGTGCGCAGCTGTACAGAAATTAGCGGGACATTTGCGCAATTGCATTCAGAACAGTTAGGCAGACAAAAGACTTAGGCAACGAACTTGCATAAATTTTCAGCTGGCTGCGCATTAAACAGAGACAAACTCGTTGCTGTTGTAAATTAATCAAATGGCCGCACAACGGTAAACGAAATTATGTAATGCAAGCTGCTGCACCCCCTCTTCGCCTCCCCTCCTCGCGTCTGCAGTTGTCTTCCCCTTCGGGTCGCCTTGCAATGCGACTCAGCGAAGCGTTTTAAACAGCTAAACACTGAACAAGATTTTAAACACTTTGTTCGACTCCCCCTCACCCGCGCTCTCTCCGTACTCGATTTCTAGCTTCTATTGAGGGGCGTTCTGGACACTTTGGGCCAGGGCTATGGCCACAGCTCTTAACTATGTTCATAATGGTAAGCGATATGCATGCGCGAAGCGTGTAAATAATTAGACTCGCTCATAGAGAAAGAGACAGAGAGAGAGAGAAAAGACTGAAGCAAAAGCGCGCAATGATTAAGAAGTTTTTGGTTTTGCTTCTTTTTGTTGTATTCATGTTTCATGTGATACGATTCTCCTCGTGGTTTTTTGTTCTATTGCTTCCTCTTGTTCTTCTACTGCTATTGTTCTTGCTGCTGCTGCTCGAGTCCGAAAAAAGGCATTTTACTGAAGCATAACTTTACTTTTGCGGCGTCAAGTTAATTTTTATGGTTATAACATTCATTTGTTGGTAATTATGACTAGCCAGGAGGAAGCATAGAATGATGGCAGCTGAGTAAAGCGCACTTTGTAATTAGACATTGAGGCAAGCTCTGCTCTGTTCTGTTCTATTCTGTGTGGCAAGCTTAAGAATTGCGGTTGCCTCTTCTGCTGCTGTTGCTGTTGCTGAGATG
This sequence comes from Drosophila sulfurigaster albostrigata, assembly GCF_023558435.1. Classification (NCBI taxonomy): domain Eukaryota; kingdom Metazoa; phylum Arthropoda; class Insecta; order Diptera; family Drosophilidae; genus Drosophila; species Drosophila sulfurigaster. Next base: position 29,181,302 of record NC_084881.1, read on the forward strand.
GGCCAATGAACTGCTGCCGTCCAACGAACTTGATTTGGTCTACGACTTTTTGTATGCCTCTTTCACTACGAGTGTATGTGTGTGTGTGTGAGTGTGTGTGTGTGCATGCAAATGTGTCTCAGGCAGCGCCCTGGCGAAAGGTCACCCAATGGCGGCATGACAACAACAGCAACAACAGCAACAGCAACGGCGGCAACAGCAACAGCAGCAGCGGCAACAATTACAAAATATGCGTTAAAATGCATGCCGCATGACTCGACACGACCAACAACAGCAGCAACAACAACAGCAACAGCAACCACAGCAAGAACAACAGCAACAGCAGCCGCAATAACAGCAGCAACAGCAACAAGCAAAAACTGAAATAATATGGCCACAAATCGTGATAAGCAACGCCGGGCAAAATATAAGAAAAAAAAAAAAAAACTAAACAACAACAGCAAAGATATTGGCAAACATATCCAGCGACAACAACAACAAACAAATAAGACTTTAAGCCTAGCACGCCGAATGCGAAATACTCTAGGAACTAAAGGAAAGCGTAAAAAAGTTAAAGTTGCAGAACGAAAAAGAATTAGTGTATTAAGTTTTCTTTAGTTGTAGGCAGCTGTATAAAATCGAATTTGTTGTACATTATTCCCTTACAATATTATTTCAATTTTTAGTAGAAAACGGAGTTTGATCAGCTTCAATCTTAATCTTTTATGCTTCTATTTTTTTTAAATCCAAACTCTTTATTTGTTTTCTAAACAACTTCCCAAGTATATTCCAAAATATTGATTTCCTTGAAATAATAATGTTCTTTTAAAGTAAAATAGTTATTGCTACCATAGCTATGTAAAATCAAAAAGTCTGAGTCTCCCAAAGCAATAGTTATATTTTTACTAGCAACTGTGTGTGATAAGCTTAAATTGCTAAAGATGTTTAAAACTATTTCAGATTCTCATTCTTCCTTTCTGAGCTATTTCCCTTACACAAAATTCACTATCAAGATCATAAAATGTACCAGAATATTGCCCTTAATTGAGCAATGAATGTCGAAATCACTCAGATTGATTTTGCAATTCGAGGCATTCGATGTGTTCGTGAAATATTTGAGAATTCCTCTAGAAGACATAAACGATTTAGATGCTTTAGTTGATTCCCAGGATTAAGAGCGAATAAGCGAATCAGCGCAGCACATTAGATTTTATAGTCACGATCGAGGAGAGAGAAAAATCGCAGTGATCGTTAAAATTTGCTTAGAATCTCGTGATATGAAACACTTGCAGCTCAACTGGAAGCCACTTGTTCGTAGTTTTATGGGCACAATAATGTGTGCGTTGAATAGATCGCAGGATGAATGAATAGTTAGTTGGAGTTGAAGGTATAGTAAACACTCTCATAAAGTTGGAATGCCCAAGTGCCCAAGAGTAGTCGCAAAGTGCAGCGAACGTGGCGCAAAAAAAGAAACAGGCTTGGCCAGGGCAACAAACAAATGGCCCAGGACTGAGGCAGCGACAACAACTGCGAGTACAACTGAAGCAGAGCTGGAGAGGAGGATTGCGGAGGCTAAAGGGAGGAGAGGAGAAAGGAGACTGGGCCTGGTCAGCATTTTGTGAACCACTCTATTTATCAGATACGGAGGCCGTGGCCCAACTAGTTGGCTCAATTGCTAGTTGGCCAGTGTATCGTATCGTATCGTAACGTGCTCCCCCCCTGCCCCCCCTGTTCCCCCTCTTTAGCTCCCTCTTTGCCTCCTACTCCTTGCATACAATATTATTGAGCGATTTTTAGTGCCGGCTGCGCGGTTCGCTCATATTTTGTTTTGATGGCGCGCTGAAAGTCAACTGAGAGTGTGTACACAACTTTGAGTGTGTGTGTATGCGTGTGTGTGTGTGTGTGTGTGCGCATGTGTGTTAGTAGTAAAAGTTGTTGCCGTTGTTATGTAGAGTGAACGACCATCAAGGTAAAACCGAACCGAACCAAACCGAACTAAACAATGGCCAAAGCCAAAGTCGTCGTCGTCGTCGTCGTCGTGCTCCGTCTCCAACTTTAGCTCCTTCTCTAGCCAGTGCTCCAGGTGAATGTGCTGCTGCTGCTGCTGTGTCTCAGCCACTGACTGTGGGGTGTAGCCCGCAGAATTGTAACGCGTTTCTTTGCAGCCAAGACTCGAACTCAGTTGGCTCAGGCTGTTGCCCACCTCTCTTTGTTATTGTTTTTGCTTATTTGTTTCTACGTATTAATAACATGTTGGATGCAATCGCAGCCTGGTTAAAAATATGCATACCACGACTAGAGAGAATTATGAAAGGACGAAGAGTGAGGAGGTGGTGAGAAGGGGGGGTAAAAGGCGAGGGAGACGCCGCGGCGTGCGTGTAACCGCCCTGGACATTGAGCAGAGCTTGCAACTCGCCACTCAGAACTCGCAACGCGCAACTCGCAACTAATAATAGTAATACAACCGGCAATAATAAGTTTTAATCATCATGATAATGGGCTCTCTGTTTAAATGCGCTGCAAAGACCCCCGACACAAAAAAATCTGGGAACAGTTCACAGCTTATTTGCTGCATTTCCCATCAACGAAAATTCTCAACTTCTTCTCTCTTTTTTTTCACACTGATTCTGTGTGTCGCTGTCTGAGCTGCGATTTTGATGTCTCCATAAAATTCTCGCTCGAGTGTGTGTGTGGCATATAAGTTGGCGTATTTTATAAGTTTTTGCTTTTAAGCCGCACTTTTTTGTGGGCGTTACATTTGGAGTGTTGCCCTGCAAGATTCTCTTCTCACTTTGTTGCTAAGGCCGAGTCAAGACAGCTGACTCATTTTGCAATTGGAATACATTTCACAAGAAAAGACATGCTGCAGATAAGATTAACCCCATTCAGAAAGGAACTTGCTGCACTTCCTTGCTTCAACATCACTTTAAGATCTACAAATTAGCTTTGTACTTATGAAAAGTGTTAAAGTTCTTTTCCTTCTATCTTTATCTGTGATCTGCTTAATCATAAATTTACTATTATTATGATTGGAATTGGAAGAAGAACACAAACTGGCGAAGAATCTCTCGTTAAGCTGGTAAATTATTTACCAAATAACATTTTATATTTTATTTTATTCCCACTTTACTGAAATGGCCACTTCTTCTCGGGTTTTATTTCTCGTTGAATTGACTTGAAAATCAAATGAGTTTTTTATGCTCCAGCCAGACTCGACTGACTTTGTCACAGGCCGTAAAAGTGTAATAAAAGTTGAATGGGAGTAGAGAACTAAGAATAGAGCTGAGGGATTAGAAATGGAAATTGAATTTAAGCGAGCCAGATAAATCTCGTTGCAAGCACTTTCATTGGATTGGAAATCTCCCAAAGAGTTTTGTTGCCCAGTTTAGATATGTTTTTTTGGAGGTCTGAGCTGTGTGTGAGATCATCAATAACGACACGCACGCATCAATGGAGACTCAAGTCACGTCTCGAGGCAGAACAGAAGGCAAAAAGAGAAGGCAAAGCAAAGCGAACATATGTTAAATAAAAATCCTATTAAAAGCTTACGACAAAAAACAAAAAAAGCAAAAAGGCGCAAATATATTTTGTTAATGGCAAAACGAATGGCAATCTACCCTCTCTCTTTCTCTTCCCTCTCTCACTCTCTATCTTACCTCTCCCCCGCTTCTGACATGTGCGTGTCTTTGAACTTTCGCATTCAATTTTCATGGGGTGAAACAGAATTCGTGCAATTCATTATAAAGAAGGCCAAAAACCTATTGACAGTAATTGCGTTTAATAACACTGCGCGATTTACCGTTATGCGTTACGAGTAGCCAAAGGGAGCTCTAAGAGCAAATAAGCATTAATCATTAGAGTCAACTTCTTAAAAATTGGCTTCAAAATAATGTGAGAGTCAGGCCTCAGGTCTCCTTCTTCTTCTACTTCTTCTTATTCTTCTGTGGTTCTTCTAACTTATGCAACACTTAAATTTTATGCTAACCATAAATATTCAGCATCGTCCCGGACGTCAGAGAGGAAGCAGCAGCGTCAGATGCTGTTTTATGCATCGATTAAACTAATTAAATTGTCATAAACTTGAATTTGAAACCTGAACAGTGGCAGGTTTTTGTGTCCCAAGTCTTTGGCTTGGCCTTAGAACTTTGCAACTATGATTTTATTTGTTGTTCTTCAAATTAAGGTCAACGTTAATAGATGGCATTTATTAAAGCGACGTATATAATACTCTACAATGTTAATGTGGGGTCTGCTTGGTAGATGAGTTCGTTTATATTACACCAATTAAAATAGATTCAACTCGGTTTCAAGTTTTTGTCCTAAGTCTTTTGTTTGTAAGTAATCAAATTGAGCTAATGGTTTATAATTAAGACTCTGAGACTGTCTCTAACTTTTACCTAGGTATTTGCTAGTCAGTCATCTAGCTTTGCTTAACTAGTAGTTTCAACGCAATAGCAAGTTTGTGTCCTAAGTCTTTTGTTTTACTTTAGAGAATTTTGTTTGTAAGTAATCAAATTAAGCTAATGATTAATATTTATTTTATAGGAATTAATCTAGCTTAAACATTGTTGCAAGTTTGTGTCCTAAGTCTTTTGTTTTACACCAGAGAATTGTGTTTGTAAGTAATCAAATTAAGCTAATGGCTTATAGTTAAGACTACTTGAGAGTGTCTGTAACATCTATCTAGGTATTTGCTAGTCAGTCATCTAGCTTTTGCTTAACTCTGTCTCAAGTTTGTGTCCTAAGTCTTTTGTTTTACTCTAGAGAATTTTGCTTGTAAGTAATCAAATTAAGCTAATGATTAAAATTTATTTTACAGGAATTAAACTAGCTTCAACATTGTTTGCAAGTTTGTGTCCTAAGTCTTTTGTTTTGCACTAAAGAATTTAGCTTGAAAGTTAATAGCTTATAGTTAAGACTGTTCAAGAGTCTCTCTAAATTTTAACGAGGTATCTGCTAGTCAGTCATCCTAGCTTTTGTTGAACTAAGATGCGTCAGCTGTTGCGCTCGTTGGCTCTTTGGCTCGCTGGCTGCTTCTAATGCCCAGCGACTGTTTGTTCTGTGACGCAAGTGTCCGCAAAACTGTAGCTCGATATGCGAACTCAAGGCGAGCAACTCAACTTGGTAGCGAACTCAACTTTGGCCAGCGGCCAGGCAATGCACGCCGCGATTTAAATTAATTTAACTTTTTGGCAACTGCGTTTGTTTGTTTTATGCAAATTTCATTATGGGGCCCAAGCAAAAAGCAATCAAATAAAACAAACCCGTTTTCTGCTGCTGACATTTAAAAGTTCGCCAAGTTCTATATGAACTGTTGGCGCCCACTTCAAATCGGCCTGGGAATTGAGAGCGAGGAATTGTAACTGCGAGCTGTCGATTGCTGCCAATTGGTAACTGTAAACCGTTAATTGTGGCTTGTGAATTGTGATTGCATCATTGGATAATTTCACAAATTCATGAAATGCCGTGTCTGATCGCAATTCCTTTTTCATTGGAAACGCAGACACGCATTATATATAATATAAGTATATTTTTACAAGCATCGACAAGCTACCAAAAATAGTCAATTGTCCGATTTTGGTTTATTTTGATTATTTATTGACAGTTGCCCGTTATGTGTGGCGTTTCATTTCGTTTCATTTGGTTTCGTAAATGCCAAATGACGCGAACCCCGCCCAGCTCTCCAGCTCAATCTCGAACTGAATCTCAGCGTCAGCGTCAGCACGAACAGCTTTCACTTCTTTTTTTGTGTATGAAGCCAGCAATTGCATTTGTTGTTGACTTAGTTGTAATGTAGTATGTGGAGTGCTGTTAAATTTGCCACAGTTTGAAATTGTGGCAAGTCAAGTTCGTGTCTTGAGTCTTTCGTTGCGCTCGTGCTCAACAAAACACAAAAAACAACACAACTGTTGGCCCACCCCATATCCCAATTTCAGTTCCGAGAGAGAGACCCCAAGAGAGGGGGCGTATGGTAATAATCATTTTGCACGGACTCCGTCTCTGTTCCTCTCTTTCTGTCCCTCTTCTGTCTGGCTGTCTGGCGGCACGAAACTTTGTAGGTAAATTGCGCTTAATGATTATGTTCAACGGGCTTTACATTAATAAATATATTGCTGGACCTGTGGCCAGAGCCTACTGCTCAACTCTGGCACATGGACACCAAAAATAGCCACAGCAAAGGTGCCGGAATTTATGTCTCTCTCTCTCTCTCTCTCTGTGTGTCTGTCTCTCAGTCTCCTTCTCACGCAACGGAGGCAGGATGCGCCGCCTTGAAATGACTTTAATTCAATTAGGAGCTGCTGTAATTTACGATCAACTTGCGCCCATCTCCCTAATAGATTTATTTTTAAGACCCCCGGTTTCTCTCTTCCCTTCTCACTTCTCACTTCCGTCAATGGAAAATTACTCAATATTAGGTCGAATCACGCTTTACTTAATCGCACTTGCTCATACTTATATGCGGAATTAATATCTCTCTTTGTTGTTGATCGCGTTGTTTTGTTTAAACAAAAGTTTGTTGTTGTTGTTGCTCGCCCACTCCAAGGTTGTGTCTATTCAGGCGGCAATGCGAAATTTGTTTGCAATTCTCTTGGCTTTTCAATGAAACCCAAGACAAACGCTCAATTAATTTATTTTCTCCCCTGCTCACGCCCGCTCCGTTAAGAAAATAATGAAATGCAGAAAAAATAGCAAAAAATAAACAAACAAAATCGCCAAAAATAAAAACAATATATATAAATAAATAGCAGAAACTTGTTCGCAATTCCGCATAGATCAATCTGCGGGAGGTGAAGTCATTGTGAAAAAGTTGAAAGACTGCTCGACTAGAAGATTCCCTATAGAATATGCTAGATTAATAAGCAATCGAATTAAAGCTAAGCAGTTCAATAATCTCGAGGATGAAGTCTAACTCGAGTGTTGAAAATTTGATTACTCTAGTCTAACCACTTTTTCGGTTTATAGGGTATACAAAAGCAATTAAAAGTGTGAATGTTTTGTGAAATAAATTTGAGTTCAATACGTTTTTTTCTCTTTGGCGCCTTGGTTTTGGTAATGAATGCGCATTTCAATTGAGAATAAACAATAGCAAGTATTTAAATATATAATTAAACTTGAAGATTTATTATATATAATGTATTCGCTGTTGTGGATTGGCGATTTCATTCGCGACCTTTTTGCAGGGTGTATAATGTACATATGCCCCCGATAATTGCTCATCTGCTAGAGCGTTGAAGAGTAGTAAAGTCGAAAATGCGAAAATAATTGTCCAAACAATTAAAATTATATACATACATAAATTTTGTGTCTTCCTTTTTTCGTTGTGAACCTCCCTCAAGTTTGTTTTTGCTGTGTTTTGTAATATGTTTTTATTCTTTGTGACCTTCGAGGGGCGGTTGAGATTACGGCGTCGCTTCAATGGTCAGCAAAAAGCTGTCTGACTGATTGACAGATTGTCAGACTGACAGCCGATGAGCTGAGAAATGTGCTTAATAATACTCACATAAAAGTTGATCGAAATGATCATTAAGATCAGATTTTAATCGCTGACTATGAGTAATTTAATCGCGGTTAGCGCTAAGTGTTGATTTGTCAGAATCAGAAGCAGCATATCATTATTTAATCTCAAGCTAAAGCTGATCTAATTCCATTACGCATTTCGTTCCCCTTTGTTGGGTTTTTCACAAAAAAACCTCGCTCAAAATATTGAAACACTTTGTAATTTATTTAAAAAAACCACAAGCGATTGAACTGCCAAAACGCAAAGTAATAAATAAATTAATAGTCAATATTTTCGAGTGTCAAAAGCGAGTTGAACTCACGAGCTCAACTTGTTTGCGGTTGGCGTTGAGTTAATTAATTGTGGCTTTGTGCCTAATTTATGCTAATTGGCTGGCAACTCGACTTCAATTTTAACTAATGCTAATAATTAAGTATTGTGATATTTTGGGATAAACTTACCAATAATTTGTTGTTACTCATTTCTCCGCAAAAGAAAAATTCTGTGCTGCGTTTTGTTTGAAGTATTTCAGCTGCTGCTTTTCTTCTTTGCTTAAAACTGTATAATTGATTTATTTTGTTGTTGTTTGCACTTTGTATTATTTATTTGTGTAAATATTTTGGTGCTCAGTGTAAGCGCATTTTACACACACACACACAAACACACGCGCACTTTGAAAACACAACGCGTTGTTCTGCTTTGTTTTTGTTGAATATTGTTTTGCAGTTTTCCTGGTTAAACGAAAATGAAGTTGAGTTAGGAATCGAGTTGAGTTAGGAGTTTGTTTCTTATGCAATGGCAACGCCAACGCGGAGCAAAAGAATCAATTGAATGCAATTTGAGTGGCCATAAATAGTCAGGTAAGGAAAGTGGGCGCACATTTATCATCGCTGAAAGTCTCTTCACATTGTGTTGCATTGTGTTGTGTTATGCTGTGTTGCATGCCTCAGCAATTGGCTGGCTGGCCATTATTTGTTTTTTGTGTGTGTTGCTCGAACAGTTTCAACTGTTCAACTGCATGTTGCCCCATTGCTACGATTGCATACGAGTACAAATTGCATACGAGTCGCCACGCGGGGATCATTTGTTGTGTTGGCGTTTAATTTGCCAATTTTTATGAATTATTACGACGAGCAACGCAAAGGGCCGAAGTGGCTCAAGACGAGGCGACACCACAGACAGACAGACAGACAGTCGAAGAGTTTGTTCGATCTTGCTTGAGCGAGAAGACTCTTGATCTGTTTGCCCTGCCACAATTTGCATCTGCAACAGCAGCATCAACAGCAGCAGCTTCATTAAGCGCTAAATTTAGACAGGCAGCGTCCATAGTGCTCGCTCGAACCTGAAGCTGAAGCTGAACCGGATATGGCTTAATGCAACAGCAGCAACAACAGCAACAGCAACATCCAAGACTTGGCCATTGGGCAGGCCTAGACCAAATTCTTGGCTACAGCTTTATTTAAACACAATTATTTGCATGTAGTTGTTGTTGTTGCTGTTGCTGCTGCTTCACTTACACATAAATTTGCATGTGCTACAAATTTGCTGCTGTTGCTGTTGCTTCGACTGTTTCAGCTTCAACTTCAGCTTCTGCTTCGGCAGTTGCCTTGCATTGATGTTGTAATTTAGTTAATTTTGCCTATTCCAAGGTGGCAGCAAGCCAGCAACAACAACAACAACAACAACTTTAGCAGCTTCCAGCTCAGCTGCTGCTGCTGCTGATGCTGATGCCAATTGCGGGGCGGCGGCTCGTGCTCAGTTAATATAAAGTTGTTCGCGTTCGCTTTTGCTTTTGTAGCGTTGGCGTTGCCTTTTGATTGTTACTTCTGATTCTCTGTGCTCTGGGTTTCTTTGTTTTGTTTCTTGTTTCTTGATTTTTGCTTTCGATGCAGTCACAACTTTGTTGCAGTTCCACTTTGATTTTATTGCCTTCAATTTAGCTAATTGCATTTATGCGCTGAGCATCGCGAATGTTTCATGCAAAGCCGACACACATCGCCAATAAATGCTTCACACACTCATAACTAAATGTTTGCTTAATACACTTTGCTCAGTTCACTATTAAATTTAACTATTTGATTTTTTAAGAACTTAATAAAATTCACATTTTTATTAGCTTATAAAAATCGCTTCAGAATGAGCCAAGAATTTATTTGTAGTGTGGCAAAAATCATTTAAAAAAATGTTAAGCTCATGTAATTTAAAAATCTTTGTGTAATTTAAGAAAATTTTAAGCTCCTCTTATAAGTGTTTTGTTTAAAGACTTTTAAAGTATTATATAAATTGATATTTAAACATTTTTGATTTAAAACAATTTTGATTACGTTTGTCAAAAATTTTATTTTAAAGAAATGTTCAGATTTTTTAATTTTACTAAAATTTAATTTAATATTGTTCAAGTATTAAATAAATTGATATTAAATCATTTTCGATTTATAAAAATTTTTCTCAAATTTGCCAAGAGTACAGATATTTTTATTTAAACTAACATTTAATTAAATATTGCTCAAGTAAAATATATAAATTGATATCTAATCATTTTCGATTTAAAAAAATTTTGTTTAAATTTCCCAACATTTTTTTTTAGAAATTATTTTCTTTTAAAGAAAAGTTTACATATTTTCATTTAAACTAAATTTTATGTGACATTAGTTTATTCAATTCTTATATTGTTTCTAAAACAACTTTTCTTATTCTTCAAAATTATAATTTTGAAAAAATTATTAATCGATTTTATTTCTTCTTTTGCAGCTGCGTAATCCAATTCATGTAAGTTTCAATTTCAATTTTATTTAAATAGTCTTTAAAAAATCAAACAGTTTTTGCCAAGGTCACAATTATTAAGCTAAAATATCATTTAATTGGTATTTGTTATTTTATTTTATTTCTCCGACAAGAAAACTCATTTAAAGTATATAAATATTTAATTATAGTCATTAAATTGAGTTGTTATTAAATTTTAATAATTGTAATTAAAATCAATTGTTAAGTTCACACGCACAAACACATTCACAAAGGTTTTGAGCATTCGCGAATTTTCCAAGATGTTTAGATGTTTTTCGTTGATAAGGATCAGCGAAGAGAAATTTTTTGCAGCATTGCGCGAGGTGTGTCTCAGTATTAAGCGCGACTCGGAATGTGGCAAGATGCGCAAGCGCTGCCGCAATGAGCCTCCCAGATGGGAGAAGACGACGACGACGACGTAAGCGACACGACGAATGACGTAAGCTGGCTGACGGAGGTCGGTCAACGAACGGACTACGTAAGCCAGTGTTAGAGCGAGACAGCAATAGGCCAAGTTACTTGCAACTCAGCTACTTACTGAAGAATTTATCGAGCAGAAGACGACGACGAGCAAAAAACACAGCACTTCTCACGGCGAGGTGCGCAACAAGACTGAGCGCGAGCGCCTTCGCAGACTGAGATTATAAAAGACGCAGATGCAGCATTAGACAACGTAAGAGAGAGAAGAAGAAGCAGAGTGTGAGAGAGAGAGAGAGAAGTTGTGGGCTCACCACACTTGAACTTGACCAAATGCACAAATTGCAGAGGCGACTCGAATTGGCAGCAACAAAACACGTGAGCGAGAGCGCGCGACGAGCCTCTCTCTCTCTTTCGATCTCTCCTATGCGTTACTCTCTCTCTCTCTCTCAACATGTAAACAAACTCGCTGACGTTCCAGTCAAGCAGCAACTGACAGCTGGAACGAGTTTTGCTTTGGTGCGAATCACGTGGCCGGCTTCGGTTTGTTTTGGTTTCGTGCGCCGGGGCGAGCTTTGTTTGCAGCTGTGACGTCATCGTTTTGACACTTCCAATTGGCAGAGCAGCGACTGCGACGTAAGCGTCGCGCTGTCGTGGTGAGTTTCGCATTTCGTATGCGCTGGCCGAAACGTAAGACTTAAGCAACGAACTTGACTGGCAACAAATAAAATGATATTGAATTTCATTTTAAGGTTTGGACACCGTGCAAATTGTTGTTCTTTTCTTTTGGCTCGCCACAGCCAAAGCTAAAGCCAAAGCACACACATTTGTCTGGCTTTGAAATCGGCTTAAAATCAACGCCTGCGTGGGTGTCCAAAGCGTCTGTTGTGATTCCAGAGATGCCGACGACAACGTCGACGGTGTCCCGCGTCAAGCATAAATCTATCCATGCGCTTATTAATGCTCTGTGTCAAATTTTGGCATTCGATTTCATCGACCAATCGAGTGCAATGACATCATGTAAAAGGCGCTAATCATACAGAACTGTTTGCGTTCGTGTTCTATCATTAATTACAAGCGAAGCAGCGAGTAGGTGAAAGGCACTTGAGTATTTGGGCACACATTGAAATCTTTTTTTAGCATAGAACTTATTCTTAGTGGACTCTTCTAGATAATTATGATAATTATGTGCTATGATAATGCAATTAAAATAATTATAACTAATTAAAATAATACTAGTAGTCTTCATATCCTCTGCTTATGTTCACAATTCTGGCGAATTCATTGCTTTCGCTTTTTTTCTTCGCTGGCACTTCAATTACTTCCCATGCTACATATTGTTGTATGATTCAGGGTCACTTCTTCATTCATTTCATATTTACACGTCCATTCTGTGGTATGTTGAGTGATGACCTAAGTGCCACATGTTTTCGCTTCACAAAGCAACAAATCATCTGCTCATGTTCTTCTTTTGTGTGTGGACAACTCTTTAAACCCGCATGTAAATTTAGAAGCAGCAGCTAGAACCGAAATTAAGCATAGGCTTTGTCGTTAGCTAAAGGTAACAAGTAAGAAAGCCACAGTCAAGTGTGCTGGACTGTGAGATACTCGCTAACTATTGTGAATAAAGCTAAATAGTGCGACATTATTTTTGAAATTATACGAAAAGAATATGCCACAAAAATACACAAGAATACAGATATACCCCTACTTTGTTGTTGAAAATAATCAAAACAGTGCGAAATTCATTTTAAAATATAGCCTTTCGCATATTTTGTATATTGATATAGTATTACATTAAAAATATAATATACCATAAAATGCAGATTATAGCAGACTTTCAGACAACGCATAAACTAAAATTAATGTTTGATAAATAGAAGAATCCTTTGTAGACTTTTAATGAGTTCTTTTAAGATGTTTGTTTCTACTTTTTATCCCTCTGATCTTTTCTTGTATATAAGAAATTAATTCATATAAATGTTGTCATTTTCAATGCACATTTAGCAAGCGGCAATAGAAGTATCATTAACTATAGTTTGTGTATGAATAATAGAATTAATATTCTTAGACCTTTTACCAGATTTCAAATATTCCACTATAAAAAAATCGTTCTTTTTGGTCGCTCAAAAGTATTTATTCTTGACTACAAAGTTGCAACTTCCTGTTGGCTTAACTGTGATCTAGTTCGTGTCCTAAGTCATTTGTTTTCTGCGCTTTGAAGTGGGCGCAGCATTTGATTTAGTGCAGTTTTTTTTGGAGTATCTCAATCAAAGTCGCTAAATGTAAATGCGAAAGAGAATGCAACACAATGAACGCAAGTGCGACTGTGAATGCAACTCTGAATGCAAATGAATATCGTGACGCCGCTGACCCGCTTGCGTAACTGGCAGCCCACTTCCTCACAGCTTTTCTGTTCAAGTTGTTTGTGGCAATTAGTGAATGCAAACAGCAACAGCAGCAGCCGCGGCAGCAGCAGCTTAAACATAAATACAAGTACCCATAGACCCATACTCGAACTTGCGTTTGTTAGCACTTCTAACTAATTGAATTAGCGCCAACTACAATTAAGCAAAGAGGCTTCAGACGCGCCAAGAATCTGTGTTTGTCCAAGATTTTTATGTGCATTTAATTATTGTCAGCTTGGCATTGGCAAACTCTGTTGCTGAATGTGGGATAAAAATGGAATCAAAATGTTGAATTTATGCATTCATATAACGCGATCTGCGCTTTACAGCCGCCACGTTTTATGAGTGTTGCTTGCGAATGCAATGCGTGCGAACAAAGTAACAAATTCCCAAATGGACTCTGGCACTTTTATGGGGGCCAAGCGCACAGAGTCAGTCGTAGTTCGCAGGACACACAGCTAGTGGAGTTAAAGTGGCTGCTAGCTGTGTTGGTTGTTGTTGTTCGCTGGGCGAACTCGGGCTGCCAGGGCGCTGTCAGTTTCAATTTGAATGCTCAACTTAATCCACGCGCGTCACTCTCGAAGAAGAGCTGCCAGCAGCTCTCATTCTCATTCTGATTCTGATTCCCATTCCCATTCCCAACTGAAGTGTGAGCTGTTGGGATGGGGTTGCTTGTGAGACGCGTCTAGGCAATTTGCGCGGCGGCGTCGGCGCGTCATCAAAAGCAAAAGTAGCCTCAGTTTCACAGCCTCTGCAAGTCAAGTGTTTTGTCTGTCTCCCTGTCTCCCTGCTCGTCAGAGAGAACCCATATTCAAAATTAATTTCAGACAAAGTTGAAATTTTTTAATTACGGGTTTCACTTGCGTCGCAACTGCAAATTTACGACTTAGAGATGAACTCGTGATGACGTTGTAAATAATGCGTGCGCTCATTGTAAGTAGCTGATATTTTATTAATTTATTGTTAGAGTTACAGTTGTTCTTAACCAAAAGATAGCACCTAAAATTGGCAATAATTTGCAAGCTTTTCCCTAAAAATGTACCATAGAAGATAGTTGAATGTGGACAGTAAAGTAATAGCAAATATTTCATAATTTCCTTATGAACTTATCTGCTGATATTTTATTAATTTATTGTTAAAGTTGCAGTAGTTCTTAAACAAAAGATAGCACCTAAAATTGGGAATAATTTGCAAGCTTTTCCCTAATAAATTTAGCATAGAAAATAGTTTAATATGGACAATAAAGTAATAGCAAATAATTCATAATTTCCTTATGAACTTATCTGCTATTTTGCCATCTCTAGCTTATGAGTTGTCTCTGTCTCTCTGGGGGTTGGCCCGCTTTTGGCTTAAGTCGACCCCGTTGGCTTAATTGAATTCCAGGCAAGTCGAAGTCGAAGTCCCCTCAGAAGTCATGCATGAGACTCGTGTGGTCCTTGCTGGCAAATTGATTTGTTTACAATGTCGTGGATAACGTGTTGGTTTTTACAGTTAAAATTGAAAAATGAAATTGTTGCATGCTCGTTGTAAATTAAATCCGATCCGATGCGATCCGAATGCTGAAGGTCCCCTATCCATGTGTAAGCCATAAGGGATATCCACTCAAGTAGCAGCAACTTAAGTAGTTTTAATGAGGGGTCTACAGACTCCAGTCTGCAGTCGCCTGTCTTGATGGGATCTGTTTGGGTCCTCAATGCAGGTACAGTTGAGCCGCGTCAGGTGTCGTTCGTTTCGTTCGTTGTCTAGGTAACTGAAAGAAATAAGAAGTCAGGGAGTTGTCGCGCTGCCAACAGTAGCTTTGATATGCAATGATTGATTGCACCCGCCGTAAGTTGCAACAAGCAATTAAGAGTCGAATCGAAAAGCCACACTTGACACACTTTTGTGGTTGAGGATTCGGAAATGGGAGCTATGAATTTGCGGCCTGGTTAATTGACAGCTAGCAGAAAGCAGAAAACAGAAAGAGTTGACTGCAAGAATGCACGACCGAATATTAGAGGCAAATGATGGCCAGTGATTTGAAGAACCTGTTGGCGCTTCGATCCTGCCGAGCAGCCAGCAACAGAACCTGATCCCACTGATCATGGGTTATTTGCAAGCCAGCCAGAGAGAAGCAGAAGAAGGCTGGCCAAAGCTATGGCTAACCCATAAAAAAGTCGACGCGCGGTCGTTGGCCGGAGGTGTCACAGAGCCGCAGGGCAAGCTCAAGTTTGAAGCTACTGATTAGCGCCGCTTTGGCATGCAGACGACCAAATGACGCCCGACATTGTGGCTTGCTTGTGACTGCGTGCTGCAGCGATAAAGTATAGACACACGTGTCTGTGGCAAATGCGGCAGCACTTTGGCATTAGAATGTTAAGTGATTGGCTAATTGCAGTTGATGGTCAGCAGCAAAAGCAAGTTCGTTGCCTAAGTCTTTTGTTCTTAGTGCCATGTTTGGCAAGCAGTACTGCTCAAACTGTGCTGCCGGTGGCGTAAATTTTACAGACGCCAGCTGTCAGCACAAAATCAGTGCACAGCATTTGATGAGCAGCAAGTTCGTTGCCTAAGTCTTTTATTCTTTCTATCAGGTTTGATAAACAGTGCTGCTCACACTTTAAGAGACAAATATATATAAAATATTGTATATTAAGTTGACGAATTGCAGTTGATGATCAGCAGCAAGTTTGTTGCCTAAGTCTTTTGTGCTTTGGTATAAGTTTTTACAAGTAGTGCTGCTCAAACTGTGCTGAGAGTGGCAAAAATTCCACAAAGGCCAGCTGTCAGCACAAAAGCACAGCGCAGCACTTGGTGAGCATCAAGTTCGTTGCCTAAGTCTTTTGTTCAGTACTACTCAAACTGTTTAGTGCAAATATGTAGATATCAAACATAGATTATTAAGTTGACTAATTGTAGTTGATGGTCAGCAGCAAGTGTTTTGCCTAAGTCTTCTGTTCTTTGCCTTAAGTTTGCCAAGCAGTGCTGCTCAAACTGTGCTGGCGGTTGCTAAAATTCCACAAATGCCAGCTGTCAGCACTTGAGCGCCAAATGAGCCACAAACAGCCGCAGGGAGGAGACAGCATCAACAACAGCTAAACAGCTAAAACAGCTAAAACAGCAGCAGCCATTTGTAAATGCTAATTAGAAATGCAAGAACAACAGAGCAAGCTGCAGTTGCAAGTCATAAATTGTGGCGCACAGGCAAATGAACTGTCAACTGAAGTATGCGCCTGCAAGCGAGATGATCTACGGACAGGGCGTTGTCGGAGGAGGAGTGTGTGGCAAGTGGCAAGTGGCAAGAGTCGAGTGTGTGGCAAACACGCGCGCGCCAAATAACACACACAAATAACAATAAATCAGCGGCAGCAGTTGCAGCTAAAAGCGACTTCTGCAGCGGCAACAAGGCGTGGCAGGTTAGAAAATACTTTTTAGCTGTCAATTTGGCGCGAATCTTGAGTGCTGTATGCCACACCCACACATTTGTTTGCCCCAACTACAAGCTGACTGAGGTTGAGACTGAGTTTGAGATTGAGACTAAGACAAAGACTGAGACTGAGGCAAACAAGCGGCTTCTAATAAGCAGCTCTTTGTTTGATTAGCATTTTGGGGTTGCAACCTCAGTTCGATTCCTGACCGACTCCCGACTGCGGTAAATGGACTTTTGTTAGCCACTGTGCCACAATTTGCGGCGCAAATTGCTAGCAACAAAAAAAAAAACTCATTCACAAACAATCATAACACTGACCTCAATTTCCTGCCAGCGTTTGCAATCACATTTCCATCTGCCTTTCCAGTTAGTTCCCAGTTCTGAGTTCTCAGTTCCCAGCTCATCGAGTCGGCAACTCGAGAACTTGCCAACTCCCAGCTCTCCCTGCTCCCAGTTTTTTTTTTCTCTTGCTTTTCTCCCAGTTGTGTAATTCTAATCAGAGCCGCTTCGCAATTATGACGGAACGCTGCGAAACATGAAAAATCAATAAAAGCACAAACATCATTTCTACTTATACTTCTTTGCTTTCAAATACGCTGCCACAAAGAGTTAGTGTGACTAGTTGTCAAGCTTTCTCAATGAATATAAATAAAATTAAAGAAATTTCCACTTTAAGTGAAGCTATAAAATCAACTTTAAACTTCGCTTTAAATTAAGATTAATCTATCATAAATTCTATTTATTAATTGTGCTTTGGAGTCTTAGCTTTTTGGTGACAATCTTTTCTAATTTAACCTCAATTCTTTTCTCAATGAGTTTCCCACATTTCTCTACGATTTCAAAACTTGATCATGACTTTTCCTCGCATGAATGTTCTTTTGACACTTTGCTTTTGAATATTATTTTCAACTACCAAAATCAATAACATAGAAATCTCTAGGGTATCAGCTTGTCAGTATGCCTTTGCGTATGCATAGTTGTAGTTATTCCTGCTGGTTTTCTGCGGGTCTTTCGTCTATTTTACGCCGATGATTTGCTTTTGATGATGCGCACGAATAGAGCCCGAAAAAAAAGTAGCACAACAATTGGCACAGAAATGAAATAATTTGCATTTAATGGCGCTCGCCTCGCGTGGGCCGCATGCGGCATGAGGCATGAGGCATGAATGCCGGACGCAGTCAGCCGCCTGAACTTGGAGTTAGAGTTGAAGCTGCGACTGCGACTCAGGCTGGCAGCTGGAACTGGAGGCAGCTGAAGGCTTTTGTGGGCTGTTGTTATGGACATCATGCATGTGGTTTCTGGCTGTGGCATTAACTGCAAATGGCGGTGCAAGTTCAAAATCATTAGGCGCTGCTGCTGCAACTATGGGGAATGGGGAATGGGGCAAGTTCGTTGATGCCACAGTCTTTTGTTCGTGGCAATTTGCAGGCAGCGCGACTACGACTGCGCTGTCACGATTAATAACGCTGTCATAATAACACTTTTCTGTGATTGATTTAAGACAATTACAGAAAAGAGGAACACAGCGCTCACGTTTGCGTTCCGAGTTGAGTTGAGCTGAGCTGAGTTGACTTCGAGTCGAGTGTGTGTGGAGTGCCGACTGAGTGATTGGCGCTGACCGCTTAAGAAAGAGATTATCAAGTTGCCAAATGGGCACGTCCAAGGAAAGGGCTGGGAATGGGGAATGTGTCTGGCCGCAGCAAAGTGTTGAACCGCGCAGACATGCTAAATTAAGCTGAAGAAGATGGCTATCAACACCACCAACGCCAAGCGAAGTCGAAGTCGAAGCAAAGTCGAAGCCAACTAGCTAAAGCGGACGCAGTGCTCCAATGGTTGCTGAGGTGGCTACGCAGCCAAATCGCTTGATGTTGATGGCTTACAACAAGTAATTGGCAGCATCCACAACTTGGCAACAACAACAACAACAGCTAACCACAACAACCAACAGCAACAACCGAGAACAACAATAAGCAGAGCAAGAGGCAGGCTCATCATCTTCATCAAGTTGTGTGTTGTTGTTGTTGTTATGCGTTGCTCGTCCAAGCGTCGCGTTGTGTCAAAAGGTTTAATTTTGCTCTCCCTTGCTACCCCCTTGGACTCTGCTCTCTCTCTCCCACCTGGCTGCCGCTTGTAATAACATTTCATGCTGCGCTCTTTGGTCTTGCAACCCGCAACCTCTTATATGGCTGACTGGCTGCCCCTCACAACAACAACACCAACAACAAGAGCGGCAACAACAGCGCCTCCATCTGCGTCAATGTCAGCACAATCGAGTCCAAGTCCAAGTCGAAGTCGAAGTCGAGTCCCCTGACACACGTCGCCAGCTGGCAACAAGTGCTCCTCGCTTATTGGTTGCTGCCTCTTGTAGTTATTGTTATTGGCCAAGTTGTTGCCGCCGCCGCCGCTGCTGTTGTTGCTGCTGTTGCTGTTGCTTGTTGTTTGTTGGCTGGGTCAAGTTCAAGGCTTACCATTTTGCGACTTTTATGCGTTTTTGTTCGCTCGCATTGCCCCGCCAACATTTAATGTGTTCCGAAACGCACTCTGCAGCCGCTGCAAATTGGCACACGTTGTTGTTGCTGTTGTAGTTGTTGCTCCTAGTTAAAGTCGTAAAGTTTTTGCACTCAGCTTTTGTGTTTGTTAGAAGCAGCCAAACTACTAAACCTAGTAATGGCCCCAAATACCAAAGCTCAACTGTCATAAATGTGTAAAATTCCAAAGAAAATGAATATAAAAGTTACGATTTAGAGCGATTTAACTATAAATCTTTCGATGCTAAAGAATTTCAATTTAATGTCTCTATTTTTTAAAGCGCAAAAGAAAGACTTTGCATTGGTTAATTTAAATAATTAGCATTTTCCCATGAGAAAACACCACTAAAAATATTATTTTTGTACCAGAATATTTATTTTAGAATACCATTATGGTATATTATTTATATAAAACTCTGGAAAAATGTCGTTAACGTTTTCTTAGATTGCCAGAGTTCTGCTTTAAAAATCCTCACATTTTGTATACTGTGAGAAAGCTACAGTAAAGTGTGTTGGACTTTCATTAACGGACTACCCATTGTGAATAAAAGTAAATCAATGTGGTATTCATTTTAAAAAATACCAAATTAATATACCGTTAAAATACTAAAAATATACCAGCTATTCATTGTGAATAAAGGCAAAACAGTGCAGTATTAATTTGAATACATATATGCCAAATAAATATATAAGGTAAAATACTGAAATATATACCATAAAAATTTAGTATATTGATAAAGTACTACATATAAAAAATATACTATGTACTAGATATACCAAAAGTATGGAAATTTAAATACTACAGTTATTATTGTATATACTAAAAATCGAGACTAGCTTCAAAATTACGCTTGTTATTGGATTATTTCGATTTGCGGAGGCGGAAGTGGGCGTGGTAAAAATTTGACATAAACTTTGCAGTGACATATAAAAATTCAATGACTCATTTTACACGTAGTTACATCACTTGCAATTTATGATGAGCAATCTCAGTTTACTTTATGACTGCTAAAACAATGATATATTCTCGACATTATCCTGCTGCAGAACATTTAGTTCCTGGTGCAAATGAGCACAACAAATATCGCTGTAAAATCGACTCTAAATGCATGCGGAAATCAACAGCCAGCAATTGTTTTAAATAGATGTTCGAGTCGACGTTTGGCTAATAAAAAAAGATGCCAATGGCTGTAACTATAGATCATTTATATGTGGAGATCTATAAAATGAATGATAGCTTTGTGTAGAAGCGATTTAAATGTAAATACTGCAGATGCCAGCCAGTCAAGGCAGGAAGTCAACTTCAAACTAAGAAAATTTGTTGGCCTTTTGCATTTGTGTTTTTTATGGGACTTAGGAAATACGCTGCGTATACGTTATATAGCGCTAAGTGCTGCTTAGATGAGCTCTAAAAGGCATTTGACTTTGGCTAAGCGGCGGCAAACGCATTCCACTGAAAGAGGAGAGAAGGAAAGCGACCGCAAACCCGACCATGATGGACAATAATAATTCTTGGCAAAAGCCATTTTCGTTTACAAATTGCCGCATAAATAGCATATTCGATGAGAGTTAGCTTTGTTTTTGTTTGTGGCTGAGGCTGTTGCCAGAAATGCATAAAATGCAAAAAGCATCTGAGCGGCAGCTGAAGTCGACTCGACTTTTGCAGCAGGCAATTTCATCTTTGAGTGCCCCAAACAGGCAACAACAAGCCAGTAGAGAAGCCAGTCAGCCAAGAACCAGAACCGTTAACCGAAAGAGTTGAAGTCAGTTGAAATAAAGCAAGTCGAGTGCATAATTCGTTATGCTTTATTACGAAATTGGATATCATCGTCGGCGACTGCGACTTGCGACTGTCTTTGGCTTTAGTTGTTTGGCTTTTGGTGCTCGCTCCTGAATAAGATTCTCTGCTCTTCTGCTACGGTAGCTGCCAAATGACATACTTCTAATTTATGGATGCTACAACTCGACTCGACTCGACTTGACTCCACGCAGAATTCTCCCAGCATCCAAAATGCATCTCACAGCTCGCGCCCACGGAAATGCTTGCTAAATTGCAATTGCACCGCTAGAGTTAAGAGTCTCAGCTGTTGTTGTTGTTGCATCGCAGCTGGGAGACGGCAGCACATAATTAGTGCAATGTGTGGACAGGCCACCGCTAGGAGCTAGAATCAAGTGCAGATCAGCTAGAGTCAAGTGCATCCAAGCTCAGCCAAGCTCAGAGAATTAAGAAAGCATTTCTGGGCGATGCCGCTGCCCATCTCATTCGATCTTATTCGATCCGATCCGATCCGTGTCGTGCTTTAGATACAAGCCAAACTCAACTCAAACTCTACGTATGATTTTATCTGTGTGTGCACTTACAACACACAACACCAACTTGCACTCTAAGTTAATGCGATACGCCTGCTCGCCAGCTAAGTAAACATGCTGGCTAATTGCAGCCGCACGACTTCCGCATACCCTGCAATTAGTAAATTTTCATTACAGATTACTACGGTGCATGTAACTATTAGATTTTTATGGGCTTTATTATAAAGCACTTGAAATTCTTACAGTTTAGTATTCAATTACCTTTTAAAAGAATCACTTTTATTTTAAAATTGATTTAATTCATGGCAAATTGATGAGACAGAGGTCTAAGTTAATACTCGGCTTGAAGCTTTTTGTGTAATCGTAAATTAGTATTATAAATGTCTGTTTTCTTTGCTTCATTCTAATTAACATAAATTATATGAAATACAAAAGTATACCTTCCCATATTTGTTACTTAAATTGTTGCTTTAGTTGTCTTATTTAAATTGTTGCTAAAATGATAAAAACAGAAAATTAGTCTACTATTGATTGGTTATTCAAATTGAGTGCTTTCTTCATTTCTTAAATTTAATTAATTTAAAATGAATTAAATGCAATACTAAAATAGACACTTCAATTTGTCTGCCTTCGTTACTTTCATTAAATCCAAACTCATGAATTCAAATATGTTACCATTTCTTAAATGCCTATAAATTTGCAATACTCATTGGCTTTTTTTTGCAGATCAACTTTATTCTTCAAAAAGGACAGGTGAGTGGAATGTTAAGCTTCCTTTGCGAAATATTTTCATTTGCTAGGCTTAAAGCCATCTTTAATTTAGTTTATGAAGTACACTTCTTAAAGTACCGTAAATCAGCTGCCTGTTGCACACAATCCTTTGGCTATTTAAGACCAAGATTTAATTTTATTTCTAATTTGCAATTCAAATTGTAAGCACCGCCCCAAGCGCTGTCCAAATAGATTGTTCATTCATCAGGCACTCAGTTCATTCAACATTTTAATCATTAATCAATCAGTGATCAGTGATTCTTCGATAGATTTATATCACACAATGGATGAGGTAAGCCACCCCATTGTAATTTTGGCACAATGGGTATATGAAACAGTTGTTATTCTGCGCAGACTTTGACTTCGACTCCAACTTCAGCGGCAGGCAAATCTTAAAGTGCCTGCGGCTTAGTCGTATTTTTTCTT
This sequence comes from Drosophila sulfurigaster albostrigata, assembly GCF_023558435.1. Lineage (NCBI taxonomy): Eukaryota > Metazoa > Arthropoda > Insecta > Diptera > Drosophilidae > Drosophila > Drosophila sulfurigaster. The sequence continues at coordinate 29,203,829 of NC_084881.1, forward strand.
CGTTGACTCGATGGCGATGATGCCATAGATATTGTCGCTTCGTGTACAGTTAGCCGTTACATATATATTAGCCAAGCTAAGCCAAGTTAAAAAACAAAAAAAAAACAAGATACAAGACACAAAACACACTCTGGTTGCTGTGAGAAATAGAAAGAGAGGAGCGAGGGCGGGAACTTGTTTGGCTGCGCACTCTGTGTGTGTGATGAGTGGGTGGCCAGCTGGCAAATGTTTAGTTGTTCCTCTTGTGAAATTGGAGAAGTCTGTCGCTGCCTCAGGATAGAGAGAGAGGAGGAGTAGAAGGAGGAGGAGGAGACAGCCTGTTCTTGGCTGTATTTCATTAGCGCTAACCGCAAATTAGCTGCAGTCGCGTAACGTGTGTCCCCGTTTTTGGTAGATAACTCAATTGAAATGAAAATCACAGACATGGCCAACTTAACAGTTACCGTTAGCTACAGCTACAGCTAAAGCATTGCCAATTCCGAGTCTCTAAACTGCAACTCAAGTCCAAGTTGAAAGTCCATTTACGGTGCAAGTCAATAACAAATTGTGGCAGCCAGGCCCCAAACACACAGATGGAGACAACTAGCGTTAGAATCGGAGGCGCGTAATCGGAGCAACTTTCTGTTTATGGTTTGAAACACTTGGGCGTGAATTGAGCATCTTTGGCATTCGGTTTAATTAGCGACAAAATGCCGCAAAGCCGATCAAATTCTTGTTGAAATTAGATGACAAGCTCGCTTACCGCCGCCGCCTTCCTTATAAACATGTCCACTTTAGTCGGAGGCAACACACACACACACACACACGCACACTCAGATACACACTTGGCAACAGCAAGTTCAACACGCAACAACGCATTGTGGCATCCACTGTGTTGCACGCAACTTCTAGCTACCCTGCAGAGCGAAAGAGGGGGGAAAGCGGAAGGAGACTTTACTTTACTTTACTCCTTTAAGCCACACAAATTTATGTACGCTGTCCCTCTCAGCGCAACATGGCCAAAAGCACAGCATGGGACAGATGGGGAATGAAGGCTTTTGGCCAATTCTCTGCATGTTGCTGTTGCTCTTGTTACTGTTGCTCTGTTGTTGTTACTTTTCCTGCTGAAATGAAAGCATCAGCAGGCGAGCAAATGCTTCTCAATTTATACGTCATATGAATAAAAATGTATGTAGTCCATACCAGAGCAAATACTCTGCATATGGCGAGGTATAACGATGAAGTTAGAGAGCTTAAACAGCATAAGAAAGAGCGAAGAAGAAGGAAGAACTTGCAAGAAAAATAAGAATAAGATAAGGATATTGATAAATATAGAGAGTTTAAGCAGCCCAGTAAAGTGGGAAGCAAAGCAAGAGCTAGGCAATGAAATTATGCTTCATTTACAAGGCAATGAAATAAAAAAGGAAATGTTAATTGAAATTTGAGTTAAATGAATTTCAGTTTATGAATTAAAAGGTTTTTTATTGTACAATATTTCTTAAGTGAAGAATCTGTACAATTTAATAAGTATTATAACCACACAGGGATATGAGAATTAAACCAAACGTCAATAAAAAGTATAATATAAAGATTACATATGAATTAGATGTAGAACTAATGAGCTTAAATTCAGATCGTACGAATCTTTAACTATTTTATTCTACTGTTTAGTTCCTTCTAAATTTCATTTTATATAGAACTTCTTAATAACGTTAAAAGTAACATTAAAATTTCATCAGATTCTATGAGGATCAAATGAAACAACACCCAGGATTCAGCAGCAAATTATTCTTTTTAATAAACAATATCTGACTCTTAAACTGTTTTAATTATATTTCACTTTATAGTTATATGTCAATATCTTTTTATATAAAACTCTGCCGTAACTTTAATAGTAATGCTACATAACAAGTGCCATAATGCTAAAATTCTATCATCTTTTCAAGATTCATCAAATTATTCTTTTAATGAACAATTTTTGACTACGTTCTTAAACTATTTTCATTCTAAATTCATTCAGTTTTCACTGTTCAGTTCTTACTCAATCTCAGTTTGCAAAAGTTTCTTCAGTAACTTGTAATAGTCAGCATGCTTTTACCTCGTTGTGTATTAACAATATTTCGTGCTTACTTTTATTATTTATTTTAAATTTAAATCGAAATTATACGCCTGTCCACAGCGAGAGGAAAGTGCACGGCGCTATGTTTAAAACATTGACTGGACATGGGGACAACAACGGACCGAAGTTTCTTCTGTTTGCTTCTGCTTTTGAGTTGAGCTGAGCGACTGAAAGAAACTTCATGCACGATTGGCAGTTAGCAATTCAAAGATATTTCAAATTGTGAAGCCCATTGCATGGGGTCGATCGAGTGGGCTGCATGCAATTTGCATTCGAGATGCGGCTGCTCGAATTTAATAAAAAAAATAGATGCTTTATTAAGTCATAAAAGTATTTAAATATTTTGTGCATGCCGCGCAAATTTGCATAAGTGAATGCGCATTGGAATTGTGCAATTTGGCAGAGCAAACAAAACCAGGAAGTGACTGGATCATTGAATGATTTGCAGTTCATTGGTCAGTTAGTGCCTAGGGTTGATCCTCAGACGCACAGCTCTCAGTTCTTACTGTCGCCAAGTGGAACTAGGGCCATAAATAACACACACTCACTCATTCACTCACTCACTCACTCACTCACACATCACGCACAATCAATTAAAGTTTATCTTGCTGTCAGACGCTGCGAATCCCTTTGAGCTGCACATTTTTCGCCATGGCAATTACACAAATGCCATCGCATCAACGCAAAGCAGCGGCTGGCTATTGGCATTTAAGATGCCTGGCGTTCCCTTTCCGACCGAAAGGCAGCACATAAATCCAGCGATCCTGGCGAGATGCAACTATGAATTCTCAACCCTCAACGCTATCAGCGACTGTCCCCATAAACGGATAACATACACAGAAAGAACAAAACGTGTTAAAGTCAAGAATAAAATCTTAAATCAAGATTATATGATGTCAAAGGTGAACCAAAAAGGTTTCTCCTTAGATTGAAATTCTACAAAAAAAATTTAGAATGGAAAAATCTCAAAATTAAACCAAGACATCAATATCTTAATTGAAGATCAAACAATCTTAAGTCAATCTCTTTAAAAAAGTAGATTGCGTGTTTTTTTTAGAAATTATGTTTTAATTTTGAAGGAAGGGAATTCTAACATTTGAAGAAACAAGAATCAAATTGTTTTTTTTTATTAAGATCCAAAAGTTCTTAAATCAAGATTTGCAATCTTCTTTTCAATATAAAATAAAACATTCTCAAAGCAAGATTTAAATCCTATAATAAAATCTTCAATCTTATAATGCAAATGTAGCATACAAATCTTAATTTGATCAACTTAAAAATCTAATCTTAAGTTTTGCTGATGTTTTTCTCTCTGTGTAGCTGCTGCCCCATGAATTTGTCAAGTGGTTGTGTGTCAGTAGCTGAAGTTGTCAGTCGAAGCTTTAGATTAACCCAGAGACACCTCATAAAAGCCCTTAAGAGTGCATTCAATTGCCAGCTAAAACTGATTGCGAAAGCTTGACAAACTGTCCCCATAATAACAAAGCTGCTAATTTATGAAGCCTTCTAGGACATGGCTAATAGAGGCTGCTACAAGTTATTCAATTATCATTAGCATGGTCTACACTAGGCTCCTCCACTCATTAACAGGCCTGAGAACCGTTTGGAGTCGCACTCGAGGGTGAAAGAGAAGGCGTAAGAGTGAGAGAGAGAAGGAGATATTATCACTAAATGACCGCAATTTGCATGTAAATGTTGTTTATCAATTTAAACGGCTAAATGCTTTAAAACTAATGACAGACCTGGTCCAAAAACGGCAATAAAGAAATGTTTTCACCCTGAGGCAGCAGCGGCAAGAGCAGTTCTTAACGGTGGTTCAGTGGTTCAGTGGTTCCGTGGGTATCCCAATGAACATCAGCAGACACAAGTACTCTGGCCCCCATCTCCCAACCGCTTGTCGTCGTAGTTTTAGTCGAAAAGTTGCAGCTCTCTCGCACTCTGCATGCAGCTCACATTATAACAACAATATTACGGTAATGACGTGTCATTAATTTTATTACAAAATGTGTATGTGCTCGGACTGAGACCGGACTGAGGCTGAGACTGATACTGAGACCGCAGCGAACCGAAATGAGGAGAACCCCATTGGCCATTGGCGTTGCTTTATTGAAATCTTCAAGACTGCCGGTCTTCCGCATTTGATGGTCTCATTCCCAACAGCAGCAGCAGCAACAGCAGCAGGAAGAACTCGATCTATTCGCTGTGCAAAAATAACTTTGACATTACTTGAATCGCATGAAATATATATGCGCCGCATAGTTGGGATTGGGATTGAGTTTTGGCTTCTGCTTTTTATAGACGACAGAAAATATTTTCTATCAACTGTTGACTGCATAACTCACTTTCAGTGCTGTGATCCTGGATCCCAAGTCGATTGTCTGCGCTCAGTTGGGAGTCGCCTTCGCATTCGCTTGCGCCTGCGACTGACACTGAAAAATGCAAACAGAAAATAAAACAAAAGACTTAAGCAACAAACTGAGTGATTGCAATTGCTTTGCTATGTGAGTGTGTGTGTGTGTGAGTGTGTTGGCTGCTATTTTTAGCTGAGCTAAATAGTTGGCATTGGCCCAAAGGATGCGCAGCAACTGTTGCTGCTGCTGGTCCAGAAGGAGCTGTGGCCAAGCCATTGGGGCCCAGCCTTGTCTTGGCAGCATATTATTTTATAGCCGCGCGCATAAATCTTGCAAACGCAGATAAAAAGGAACGCTTTATAGAAAAATAAAAATAAAAATAAATAAAATGCCAGCCACTGTGAATTGAGCGCGACGATCAGATGGAGAGTGTGTGAGGCAAAGGAAAAGGGACAGCCAGAAAGAGAGAGCGAGAGGAGTGGAGAGAGTGTGTGGGCAACCGGATCGTCGTCAGCCCTCGCATTGATGGAAACAATTTATGGCAAAATTAATGATAGATTATGGCGCTGCCAATTAAAAACCAACAAACAAGCGCGCAGTTTATGGCTCAGCCAGCAAAACAGAGTTAAAAGTTCCCAGTTCCCAGTTCCCAGTCAAGTGCTGCCTCGAGTAGTACATAACATACAAACATAGATTGGAGTAGGTGTTTAGGCGATTGACACGGCCATTGACTGTGATTTGTGTGCGATTTGTTTGCGGCTCAAGAGTGACAAATTGCCCAGCTAACCAACGACTCCAAAAGGTGACATCATATCAATCTCCCGAGTCTCCAATTCTTGGTAATTAAAATACAATAACCAAGAGACAAGACATAGTTATAGCCAGTTGATTAATAACCTATCGCTATATATGTAGGAACACAGGTCTGCTATTAAAAATCAGTCGAGCGCAATTAGAACAAAGCGAAGCGGGAATACAATAGACTAAAGACTAAAGACGTACGATTATTATACGAAAATCCAAATCTAAATCTAAACATTTCCTTTTCGGGGCAGCTTCTAAGCGGAATTCTGCACAGACGCGTTTCCACTTCTTATGAAATTTGCCAAAATGAATATCGCTGATGAGATCAGCACAATCTACATACATCATCATCATCAATGAAAGAAGTTCAACTTGAAAGATCTTTTTAAAGATAGCAGCACTAATCTTTTGCACAAAAACATCCGCGTTCGCTAAATAATTTGAAGTTGTTAGAATAAATATAGGTTCAATTTATAAACCGAAATTTGTTCTAGAAAGTAAAAGAAACTCAGTTTAAATGTTCTCTACTCTTTCTTCTGCCACCAAATTAATTCTAGTAGGTTAGGGAACTTTCCTAAAATATTCTTAATATAATCTTGAATGTGCACAAAGAGTTATAAATCCGATATAAAAGATATTTCAACTTCTTGGCACTTCTTTAATATTCAGCAATTGCGCGCTTGAGTGAAGAACTTTCTATACGTGATGAATTGACAGCTTGACGACTTGATTTTCCCATGACAAACTGATGACTGGACAACTGATTAGTAGTCGAAACGTTGACTACTTGCACTTGACAACTTCTCCGATCACTCGATGATCAGTTATCTTACTTTTGTGGCACATCTTTCAACTCTCTCTCTCTCTCTCTCTTCCTGTCTTTCGATTATTATTATTAATGTTGCATCCCTTTTAAATATTTATTATTATAATTCAGCCTGTGTTGGGAACAACCTTAAATCAACAGCGGCTGCTGAATTAAACTCTAAATTGGCTGCTGATTGTAGCTGTGGCTGTGGCAGCTAACCAAGCATAAATTGCTTTTTAATAATTGCAAAACGAAGGAGCCACAGCGAAAAGAAGACCTCTATAAAGCGCCTGCAGCTCTAAGCACAAGTTTTGCGAAAGAAGAAATGCCAAAACAACTTTGAAATTGAGCAATTAAACAATTTTTGTGGCAAAAACAGAGAGAAGGAGGAGCTAGAAGAAGAGTAAGGAGAGGAAAGTTCAATGTGCTGAATGCACGACAAACTCAATGAGAAGAATTCTTTTCGTTTATTTGAAACTGTTCAGAGTTGAATCTAAGATCACGTGCAAGATTTAAATGTTACGCAAGCTGATTGACTGATTGATTGCATGGCTGATTGACGGAACTGTGCTACAAACAGTGCGCTGTGCACGTCCACGCCCACAGGCACAAATTACGCGCAAAAATTCATGTAGAAATCACAAATATCACAAGTGTTCAGAATACGTGACGCATATTTAAATTCGAATCAAATTTTGAGCCACTTTTATGGCAATTTAATGGGCTTGTGCTACCTGCCACTACACAGAGCAGAGAAGTAAATGAGGCAGTCAGCAAGGCAGTTGCCGAGTCGCGTAATACAGGCAGTGACAGTGCCTAGAAATGGCACAGTTATTGGCCTCGAGCTATGCTTGGCTACTTAACAGCCAAGTGGCTCCGTAAACAAGCCAAACACAAACACTTCTCTCTCTCGGCGAAGTTCCAACTTCAACTTCAACTCCAACTCCAAGCTTTGATTTTGGGTAAACAAATCACCTTATGATAATCAAGAGTCAATAATCTCATCTGCTCTAGGCAAAGTGCGTTCATTGGTGGCCAACTTTTGTACTTGACTCGCGGAATCGAATGATTCATGAGTGTGCGTAGTGTGCTGTCCCCCTCCTCCTCCTCCTCCTTGTTCCTCTCATTTGTTCATTTGTTGTATTCAATGTACATGTCGTTCATATCTTGTTCCTACAAATCGCGTGCTGATCGAGGTTTCAGCTCCCTCTCTCTCCCTCTTCCCTTTTGAGGGGAGCTGCTCTTTGCTCGTGTTTGACAAGCGCGCAACAGACAATTTTAATGATTCCCTGCGGTTTGTGGCCATTGCTTTTGCCTCGCCGTAAGAATTATGACTTTTTCAATGTGATTTCATTTATTTTGCCTGCCACTCCTCTGCCCTGGTCATGCCCCCTTCCCTCTCTCTCTCCTGCTGCGCCCACTCAATCGCCACAATTGTGGATCGCTGTTGGTGTTGATAGCGACTTTTACTTGGCATCTTGTTCTTGTTCTTCTTGTTTTTTGTTCTGTTCTGCTTGGCCTGGCGGCGCCTTTTGGCCATTCGATTCTGTGGCTCTTTATCTGTCTATTGATTTGATACAGTTCCTTGAACCCGCCGAATGGGGCAACTTAATTAACTTTCATCCACACAGTTTGAGAGTCACTCCACAGCTTCGTGTGTTCTTTTCTTCTATTTCCCGCAGCTTGAGTTTTATTTCTTTGCAAGCGGAAATGTCGGTCTCCCCTTCAATCAAAATTCTCAGCTGATTTGCATAGCTGAATTTGCATTTGTGCTGTGTTTTACGAGTATATCTCTAGAGATCTCCAGTGATTATGATATCATTTTTGCTAAACAGCTAACGAGCTCAGTATTTGCACATCTTTGCAAATAATTTTTGCGGTTTATAAACGTAAAAAGAATAAATAAATTCTCATTTGGCAAAGTAATTTACACGCAACTCGAATTAAATGATCTTTTCACAAACAAATAACTGAGAAAATGAATATATTCAGTCAGCCATACATACCTAAAAAACGAGTAAGAAAGTTACAGCCGAGTGTGCTTGACTATGAGATACCCGCTACCGATTTTGAATAAAAGGAAAACAGTGCGGTACTAATTTTAAAATTTATGAAATTAATATACCATAAAAAAAGGAAAACTGTGGGGTATTAATTTCAAAATATACCAAAATAATATACCACAAAAAATACCAAAAATATACCAATACTATATTTGGTATATTAATACAGTACTGCATTCGAAACATATATTTGGTTAAGTTTGGTATATTGATATAGTACTACATTCGAAATATACCATAGAGTGCCAAATATACCAAGTTGTCAGCCAAAGCAATTAAGACCCATAGTAAGTGGGCATTTTTCCCCATACATAAGAATTTTATAAATAACTTCTACAATTTTTATCACATCGCAATGATATTCAGAAATTATAAGAACTATAAACTGAAAGTTATCATACCCTTCTTTCCTATAAGTAGGGGGTGTAAAAAAGCACAAAAGTACATGATAAGTCGAAAAGCTAAAGTGCTATATTTTAATTGCTGACGCAGCGTACCATGACTAAGTGAATACCTCAAGAGTTTGTTAAGAGATTTGTCATAGATTCGGGAATAACTCAATTAATCGAAATACCCAGAAATCACAAGTATTCAAGCTGTGATGCAATTAGCAAAGATTTAAAATTATTTAATTAAATACATTTTTACTGTTTGCAATTTAGTTAACAACATAATTTAAATTCATTTAAAGTTATTACATTCAATTAGTTTTTATTTTTACAGTCAGCTAAAGTCTCTTAAAGCTATCAACTTAAGCTTGGCATATGCGGCATATAACAATATCAGAGATATATTCAATGTTCTGTTAACGGCCGATAAAAGCGAAGATTTATTTGATGTGCTGGCCACAAAACTAATTTCTTTATCTGTCTTTCGCGGTGGCCAGTCGCCATACAGCAATCGTCAGGGACTCTCTCAGGGCTATTCAGCCTTGATTTAGGACCGTCTAATGATGTAGTAGGCTGTTCTCATCATCATCGGACCCTGAACTGCGAGCATAGGTTGATTAGAGGGTGATTGAGTAGATGAACCGATGCATACATTGTAATAGATAATTAAACGCCTTGCCATATATTTTATACCCGATGCTGGAGTCCAGTCGGCGCTTATTTGACGCTGAATGCTGTGCAATCAATTTTTATGTAAACGCAATTCCACAATGCAAAAGTCGATGCTAATGAAGCCCGGCTTCGGCTTATTGCAGCTGCCACAACAGCAACATCATTGAAAGACTGTAGACAGTAGACAGTAGGCAACTGGCAAACTGGCAACCGGATAGCCTTATGGCTTAATGGGGGATTCGAAGGGGGAATATAAACTAAGCATAAGCCAAGTTTATGCTGATCACAAATGGCGCCTGCAAACAGCAAATAGCAAACAGCAAACTGCAACGCGGAGCCAAAGGCGCAAAAATATTGCAAGTGCCTAATTAAAAATGCCATAAATACGAGTGACATTGCTAATGCTAAATGAAAACTTTTAAAGATGAAGATGAGAATGAGAATGAGAATTGAAATGACAACGAAATGCCTTTTATAAATAGTTTTGCATAAACTTTTAGTTTGCATACAAATTGTGTATGGCAAAACAAGGGGGAAGACCTTAAAGTTAAAGTAAAAAACTAATACTGCCAATTCGGTTAGCAAATATTAGTATTAAATATCCATAAATTGTCGTGTTGTCGCTGTGCACATACATTGCCATTTTGCTGTCTGCTGTTTGCCATTTGCATGGCTCGACAGCCACTAACTAATTTGCCAAAAACAACAAATGATTCAATGAGTACAAGTATGAATACATATGACACTCAAGGTCGCAATCGCAATCTCAGTCGCAGTCGCAGTCGCAGCCCAGCGACATCGATCAACAGTGCATGAAATTCGCGCTTGACCATGTCGCGTGTCATTTTTATGATACCCAGAATACCCTGTAGCAAGTGAGGCAAAGCGGGACGCTTGACTGTCAGTCGATGCTCTGTAATTTCCTACTCCAAGAAGAATGACTCTAGAAAGTTGTCAGCGTTATTCGATCTCCAAGTTTTAGTTTTATTAGCTCGCATTTCCATATCATAAGGGAAAGAATGTTTCTAGAAACCTCTAAGAGTAAATTTGATCTCGAACTTTGAGTTTTATTTGCTGGCATTTCCATGTCATAAGGGAAATGGGTGAACGGTATCGCATCGTGTCTTGTTTCCGTTTTCAATTTTCGTGTTTTATAAATAAAATGCTGCTTGTTAAATTATTTTTATGTCCGTCGCTGTCATTGCATTGATTCATGCTGCGTTGCGGTCATAAAAAAAAGTTTATTACTGTTTTTTTTTAGTATAAATAAATCGCTTTTGTTGCCTTTAGAGGCGACGCTGAAGCGACGAATATGTCATGTGGGAAACAACGGCAATTTCTGCCAAGACTTTGCCATTTCTTTCAATGGGTTTTTTTGTTGTTGTACTACGCTCGCTGCGTTTTTCTTGTCGCAATAAAATACTTACCGCGTTGTGCTTAAAAATTTATATTTATCTAAGCTCACTCGACTGCAACAGGAAGCACCGTTCCAGGCAGAGACACAGAGAGAAAGAGATGACGTCTTAAATCTCTAAGGTGTTGACTGAAAACAATGGGTGTCAGGCAAAAAAAAATAATAAATGAAGTCAACGCATCAGCAGCCAACAGCCAACAGCTGCAATAACAAACTCAGCAGCACAAGATAATTTGGCGTAGATAATTTTTAATTTTTGTTGCCCTAGCAATGCAAAGCACACAAATAACAATCGAGAAATCATCAACATTGCATGTTGATGGTTGAGTGAAATTTTAATAGCGTTTGGCAAAAGCGAAAACTGCAAAACAGCATTTAAGCCCACTTTTAATCCAAACAACAAACTGGAGCAGACGGCGCCATCAACTGTGACCATAACAGTTAAAGGCAACCCAAACAAACATTTCAAATGCAAGTCACCTAAAAGAGGTGCAATATCATTTGTCATAAAGTTTATATATAACATGAATAAAGGGGTGTATGGAAATTCTCGTAGAGGTCTTCTGGTTAGAAGAGCTTCTTACAAATTTAAATTTTAATTATACCAGTTACCCATTTGAAATAAAAGGATTTATTCCAAAAATATACCAAAATAGCATACCACAAAAACAGTAAAAATATACAATGGTATATTAATAATAGTAATACATAAAAAATATACCATAGAGTGCCAATTATACTAGATTATCAGCACTTTTAGTGGTTTTTAATTTAAATTCTTATTTTCCAATTAATAAATTTAATGCTTTTGCTGATTAACACATTTAACTTCTCTCTTTCTAATTTAATTTCTAATTTTCAATTTAAATCCTTATTTTGTAATAAGTTTATTTAATGCTTTGCTGAATGACAGTTGAAGTTCTCATCAATTTTTATGAATGCCTTCATTCATGCTTCGCCACAATCATTTACCGCTTTATTCTATTCGCCACATTAGAACTTCATTAATGAGCGTTTAATGACATTTCATGCCATTTAATCCTAAGTAAACACATAATTAATTTGCTTAAAACAAAATGATTCTATAATTACATTATGCACGCATATTAAACGTTAAGAATTAAAGCTTTATTTCGCTGCAATTTGCGTTTGATGGGCTTTTAAAGATTAAAGATTGAGATGTGAGTAACAAACGCTTTTTTCCGCAGAAAGATGCATCATCTAGAGACTTAAAATACCCTTTAAGACACTCAATTCCGAAACGAGCTTGACCCAAAAGCTCCGCCAGTTTATCACAGTGATAAGTAGCTGTCATGTTAATGCCTTAGCCTCAGCCCAAGTTCGGTATGCAGACACACCTTTTCTACACTCGCACACAGAGTCTGATAAATATCTCAAAACTTTTCCACACACACGCAGCTACACAATATTATTTTGTCGGGTTTCAATTGTGGAAAATTGCAAATTTGCATTGATTTGCCATGATATGAGCATTCGGTTTAGTTCAAAGGCTTTTCCATGTTACAGCTCATTGATTGCGGCCAAAGTAGAAAGAACGCGGCAAATCAATTTGACATATGCTTCAATTGAATTGCACAGCCATGAGCAATCGAACACTCGAGAACACAATGGGAAAATGTGCGAAATGGAAAAACTAAAGCTGAGTATAGCATGAAAACGCAGAACTCTTGCAGCGAGTTTATTACTTTGATAATTGCAGGCATTTGTTAATTAGAATTTAATATGCTTAGCGTAGCCAGCTGCTGGTGTTACACTGAGGGAAATGTGGGGAGTAAAGTGAGGAAGAATTCAGATTTATATGTGATTAATGAGTTCTCAGTTTTGAGTCCATCTCATTTCATTTTTTATATATTGTTGTATGTAAATTATATTTTCTATAGCTTTGTGTAGTTGAATTACGTAAATTAAGATTGATATATTCTATACTTCTCTATATCAATGTAGATATCTGAATGTGGTGACTTCTGTCCCTTTTCGTTGAGTGTTGCAACTTCCTTTATTCCCACATTTATATTATGTATCTAGTCTCTAGATTATACTACTAATATTCAATTATACATCTCAATGTGTTGACTTCTTCTCCTTTTCTTCAAGTGTAGCGATTGCTTAGAGGCGCCTGCTGGTCGCCAAGGTCGTGTGCTTGGTGCGTGCCACTGCCCAGCATTGGGATGAGATCATGAGCTGCACCTGTTGCCAGCTGGCTACCAGATGCGAGTTGCGAGTTGCTGCTAGTGTTTGCATTTCAATTGTCGCAGAAGCGACTCGTAATTAATAATCTTCGAAGCTATTAATAGAGACGAGTAGATGAGCGAGCTGTTTAGCAGATTTGCACACATCATGCGACATGATGCAGCATCGCATAACTTGCCACGCCCCAAGTCCCACAACACCCGTGCCCAAAGCACAAGCCAATCTGAGCTCAACTTTTTACTTTTTGTGTGTGTACATATACAATATTTAATTTAATTAACCATTTAAGCAAAACCAAACACGTCACGTACGTGTCGAGATAATAATTGCGTCATTGTCAGCTTTATGAATACGATTCTGAAGTACTTCAGAAGTAACAACGAAAGACAATCAAACTATGAATTATGTATTGTAATGTTGTGTGAAGATTCATCTCAATTATTTACTTGAAATGCATTTGCATAAATTAAATATTAATATTAATACTCGGCAATTAACAGCAACTATTGCCTTTACTGATCTCATGTGATCTTTGCAAGTTATATCGCAATTAATAAGCAACAATTGCCCTTTGCTTGAGAGATCAATCAACAGTTCAAGTTCTACTTTATGTCGACTTTCATCGAGTTTAGCAAATTCTGAAAGGCAGGTGAAAGTCTTGACAGAGATTTGCAATCATCTTTGACTTCACAGTTTGCCTTTGAAGAAGATAAATGGTTGTTTGCAGCAGCAGTTGCTAAACACTTTCTATGAAAGCTGTTCCGCCTACTTTTGGCCCTCTGCCAGTTAACACTTTGCCACTTTGACCAGCTGACAGTCAAAATAGCCGGCGGACACTCGTTAACTTTGACATGTTCATAACAATTGCCCCAAAGATTCGACTTCGACTTCCCATTCCCAGTTCGAGTTCCCAGTCTGAGTTCCAGCTTCAGCTTCAGTCTCAATCTGCTTCTCCTTCTCAGCTTTGCAGTGATCCACAGCCAATTATTGGGCCGCTGGCGTGCAATTTACGTGAAGCTGCTGCCAGTTGGTTGGGGGTTTATCAACTTGATGTACATCTTTGTTTGAAATGATTTGAGCCCTCGCCTTGCCTGCCTGCCTGGCTGCCTGGGGGAAACTATAGAAATAGAAGTGGCCATTGGACTCGAGTTGAAGGCTTCTTTTTTGTTTAGTCCCAAACTTGTTTAGCATATTGGCAAATGTTTTTGGCATTTACTAAACAACGAGTAACAGAAATAAAAGCAAAAACATAGAAGAACCTTCCGAACAGGCGACTGCACTTCCTTGACCGCCCACTTGAAACAGTACCAAACTTCCTAGGAAAAAATACTGAAACCAAAGCCAAAGACCACGATCATGATGATAATGATGATGATGATGATGACGAAGGTGCAGACAATAATGACGAAGGCACAGCGACCTCTGTGAAGTCTTCAAGAATCCGCTAAGAGTTTACAAGCGGCCGAAGATCGAAATAGTGTTGAGCATTGACTTGAAAATACCATGTAAATTGAAGAAAGTGTTAAAAAAGAAATTTAAATTTCATCAAAAATTTTATATATTATTTATTATGTTCTTGAAAGTTTTATTGCGATTAGGTACAAAATGTAAAAGTTATTTAAGAAATACTTTTGTATTATTAATTATTTACTTTGACTGGCATAGTTTTACTATTTTTGAAGTAAATACTTTAAATAGAGGAATGAGGGAAAATCGAATTATAGTAATTAAATTAATTATTGGGCATTTACGTATAGAAACTGAGCAAGCTCTTCATTACTCTTAGTCTTAAACAAGAAATACGAATACTTAATACTTTTGTTGATACTCGAAGTTCGGCTTAAGTAAATATTTCTAGTAAAAAGTCAATACACTTCACCTTCGTTTTTTATTAATTTGTTTAATCTTAGGCGGTTTCATACTTAGTCCGCACTCAGCATACCCTTTTCGGACACATTTTACAGGGCATAAATAAAACTGTTCAACTTTGTGCAGCTGCGGCAAATGTGGCCCTAAGTGGAGTAATGAACTTTTGCCCAGTTGTTGGCGCTCTGCTGTGACTATTGCTGTTGCTGTTGTTGCTGTGATGTTGCTGTTGCAATGTTTGCGTGTTGTTGTGACTCTCGTTGTTATTGTTGTTGTAGCCCATTACGTCAAATGCGCGCATTGCATGCGACTGGGGCAACAACATCTATTTGACTTGGTCGCTTCTTTTTCAGTTGTCTCTGCTGCGAAAAGACTTCCAAGTTTAAGGTTAAGTTTTCGATTTTGTTTTAAGCCCAAAAGAGAAGAAGAAAAAACATTACAGCAAGAGCAGTCAACGAAACAAGGAAGCAAACTCAAGTTTTTTTTTTTTGGCAATTTTCCGGCTGTTGTTGTTACCAATTTAAAGCCAAATGCAGCGTTGATTCTCGTAAATGGTAATCATAGTGATTCGTTATTGAATTTCCCAATTTGCCAATTTGGCAACATGCAGCACAGACACAGCCTCTAAGCTCTAAGCTCTTATTCTAGTTCTGGTTGCTGTCTGTGTTCACAGCAAGTGGCAGACAGCGGAGGAGTCGACGATGTTGCAGCCACATTTTTTACTGTTAAGAACGCAGCCAAATGCGTCAAGTTCGTGTCTGTAGTCTTTCGTTTTGCATATGCCCCACGGCAGCAGCTTCGCTTCGGCTTCAGCTTCGGCCTCCACCTCACACAGTCGACAACAGTCAACCTCGGCCATGGCCTCGACTTCGACTCCCCCGCACAGCATTTTCTTTGCGCTTTTCGTTCTTTTTTTTTTGCTTTGCTTCGTCTTTTTTGTGCTTTTTGCATATTTTTGATAGAATTTTCCCATGCAATTTGCCACTAATTGCTGCACGCAGCAGCTTTTCGACCCATGCTGCTTTCTTTCTTGCGCCTAGACACGAATAAATTGCAAACGGCTACGTGTTCGCCCCTCGCCCCCGCTCCTCTTCTTTGCCCTAACCCAGCTTATCGCCTATTGTGTTGGGCTGGGTGACTGCAGCTGCAGTTGTGGCTGGCTTATAACAGCGTATTAAAGCCACAATTTGACAGCGAGAAGTTGGCATTTATCGCTAGAAAAGCACAAAGCAAACTCTTCCATTTCCCATTACAGATAGAACAGTTAATTAAAATGAAGAGCGGTTATTAAAACTGAGCGACGCTAAAATACTTTTGAAGTCATTCTAAAAAACTCTTAATCATGTAATTAAAATCACTTATTCCAAATAAGTTCTAGACAAATGATGAAGAACTCTTTAAACTGAAAAAGTTTTCATATAAAGTATGCGAAACTTACAATTTTCCACTTGAAGGGCTAGTTAATTATCATATTGTTTAGATTAGCTTCGTTGTGTATAGAAATATTTGCTATAGAAACCATTTATCAAAAGTTGGTGGCCATTAAAGTACAAATTATTTTTGAATCGCATTGTAGAAAGCATCAGCATCGTTAACGTCAAATATGTATTAGAGTCTGACTAAAATCAAAAAATTTATTAATTAGCTTTTTTAGAAGAGTATTAAAGCTTTGTGCCTCCATGAAATGTAAGCAACATCAGAAGGAGGCATCTACGCTCTTATATATACAATAATAACTTTAGTCTTTATGAACCCAGAAATTTGTTCGCGAACAGATTAAAAATTCTTTTGTATAGGGAAAAACGCCTTCTTATTATGGATCTTAGTTGCTTTGGTTGATAATTTGGTATATTTTAGTAATCTATGGTATATTTTGAATTTAGTACTATATCAATATACCAACCTTCGGTATATTTCAGTATTTTTGTGTATATTTTCAGTATTTATTTGATATGTTTTACAAATAATACTGAACTGTTTTGCTTTTACTCAAGCACACTTAACTGTAACTTTATTATTTGTTCTATTTAGAAAAAGAATATTTAAATTCCATCTACATTTCTCTTAATTTCAATTTAAAGCTTTTAATTGCTTTGATTACAATTGTAGTCTACTTCTGTTGAAGTTATTAAAAACACAAGTCAACTCTAAGTGGAGTAGCTGCAATTGTCACAGCATTTCTCGCCTCTGCCTCTGTCCATTTCCCTCTTGCGACTCCTGCGGCTGTTGCTGCTGCCATTGACGTGGCTGGTGGCCAAAGTTGTCGCTTGTCGTGTTGACTGTGCTTCGAGATACTTTCTGGTTGCTGCTGCTGCTGCTGCAAATCAAAAGCCCAACGGCGCAAGGGTGACAACAACCTACCGCGCAGCACACGAATGCTACTTGCAGCAATCGAAGTTGCAGTTGCAGTTGCTGCTATTTTAATGGGTTCTTTCGCTTTTCGTTTGGATCGGTTTGGATAGCATCAAGGAAGCCAGTTTTATGTATCGACGAGTGTGTTTATGTGAGTGTCTGAGAGTGTGCTTCTGTTTCTGTTACTGTTTTTGTTTGTGCTCATGCTTTTGTTGTTTGCTGCTCGCTGTTTGCAGTTGTTGTTGTTGCTGTTGTTGATTCTCTAACGCTGTCGTTTAAATGGAAATCAACGCGCAGGATGCATAAAGTTTGCTTCTGCGTCTAATGAAAGGGTCAGAATGCAGACTGAAGACTGCAGGCAGAAGACTCGCTGTGCTATGAATTATTTGCGCTTTGTTTGCCAGCCAACTTGCAACTGGCAACAGGCGAGCCTGCTGCTGCTGTTGCTGCTGCTGCTGCTGCTGGTGTTGTTGTTGTGGCTACTGCACGCGAATTGTTGCACAACAAAACAGCAGCCGCAGACTCCACAAAGCAAATAATAAAGTGAGAAGAACAATGCCAATGCAATGTTCAAAGTCAACGAACCTAAAAAGTCCCATATTTCGCTTACAGCAGACAAACAGCCGCAGCAACATGAAGATCCCAAGTCGAGTCGGTGCTTTGTCCAGCAGCAGCAACAGCAGCCACAACAGCAACAGCAGCAATAGCAGCCGCAGACACAGCAACATTTTTTCGCTCCATTTCATTTTTTCCAAGCATGACGCAAAATTTGTTGCCAACTTTTCCACACAGCGTCAGCATTTTCACAACCTTTGCACGTTCAGCCAACAACAAAAGCAACAACAACAAAAAGCAGCAACAACAACGATGGCAATGGCCAAGAAGCCCTCCATGGCATTGCACGTAAAAAGTGCAATGGCCTTAAGTGGAAAAAGCAGTAATAGAAAATAAGCATGGACTCTCTGGGGCTGTGGCAGCAGCAGCAGCAGAAGAAGAAAAAAAAGAATTGCAAGCAGCTAGCAGCAGGCAGCAACAACAAAAAGTTGCAGAACTTTGTTGCAGGCTTGGAAACGACCTCGCTTGCATCATTAGAAGTGGTGCTCCCAGCAGCAGACACACATTGCCAGCAGGAGAGAAGAGATAGAGAGAGAGAAGAGTGAAGCGAGGCTGGTTGCAAGTTGCAAGTTGCTGCCGCAGACAAAGCCAAAGTGCTGCTACGTGCCTTGGGTTGCATACAATCGCGCCATCTCGCTCTTCTTGCTGTGTGCACTCTTAGTGGACTGCGCAATCGAAATAATAAACCCAACAGTTGGACAATTTTCTCGACGTGAGTTTTGTTGCCAGCAACAGTTGCTGCCGCTGCTGTTGGTTGTTGTTGTTGTTATGAGAGCAATGCATGTAAAACTTGTCACAGGCAGAAAGCGCAGCAGGCGGAAAGCGGGCAGACAAACCAATTGACCTTTGCCGAGTGTGTGGGGCTTCAGCCCTAACCCTAAGACTCGTTCAACTCGACTCTTGAACTGAAACTGGCTTCGAGTGAAGTTGGAGTTGAAGTTGGCCCTGACCATTGCGCTGGTTCAATGCACTCAATCAAGCAATCAATCAATTGTATACCATGCCAAAATCATTAGTGCCACAACAATGCCGGCCATGGCTTGACCCACAGCCCACTTAAGGCAGCAGTTGTAGTTGTTGTCGCTGTTCGTAGTTGTTCGTCTGCTTTTGCGGATTTGGGCAATCAAAGCGCAAATACCGCCAGGCAAAACATGCGCCAAGAATTAGAGAGACGTCAGAGAGAGAGACAGTTGAGACCACAGTAGGCAGAGATGCGATAGATTCTACTCTTGTGTGTATTGGTGTATTGGCTCAAAATGTTCGTGAGAAATTCGCACGCTTTTTTATCGCAATTGTTTATGGCGGCATCTGCAACACAGCCTCATCATCAACAGCAACAGCAGCAGCCAGAACGGCAACAGCCACACATAGTCGCCGTTTGTCGTTGCCATTGACAACGCCAAAGAAAGCCTGGCCAGGGCCACAGAGTCACAGTCCCCTCCTCCTCTCTACACTCCATCCCTAGCTGCAACGTATGTACAACGTGACTTACATATTTGCCACCTTCTGTTGCAGCAGTTGGCGTTGCAGTTGCAACTTGTGGGTGACTTTTGCATGCCTGATTGCCGCTACGTTCCGATAGCCAATTGTTATGGTTGTTGTTGTTGTTGCTGTGGTTGCTGGCAACCAAAAATTAGAATTTCTAATGGTCCTTTGACTCTGCCTGTGACTCTGACTCTGACTCGAACTCTGTTGCATGCCCATAGCTGGACTCAAGGCAGAGTTACGACCGCAGTTCCAGTTGTTGTTGCAGCTGCAATTTGCGCGTGTTAAATGCAAACGCCGCTGCAACATTTAACTGTTAAAACGTTGTCGAGTCGACTCGCGTCGCGTCGCGTTGAGTGTGCCAAATTATAGTCAATGATTGAATTCAATTTGCAATTGAAAACACTCGCCCGGACCTAACCCAAGCTTAGCCTTTGTCTTACTCTCTGTGTGGGCGTCAAACAACTCAAAGTGGGAAGAGTGAGAGAGAGAGGAGAGGAGAACAGTCTTCATCAGCTTGGCCATAACTCAGCTTTACGAGCGACAAGCGGATGATGTCATTGTGCATTTGTGTGCATGTCTGTGCATGTTTGTGACTGTCCGCTGTGTGGCACGTGAATGCACATTTAATTGCCAAGCGGCGACCACAAAATGTAATAAGATGTAAACATCTAATAAACGACAAGTTGCGCCAGCTGCCTCATAAGTTAGCTGCAAAAAGTAAAGATACAAAATACAAAATACAAAACGATTGTTATCTTAATACTTTCAGCAATCCACTTTTGGATATCAATCAAGCTGCGATTTATTTCATTAATGCACATAAGTGGAGGCCATTTTAAGATAACTTTAATTTTGCAGTGATACATTTATGGTTTCTTCTTGATATATTTGCAGTTTGCATGGCTTGAATGGAGGCGTAAAAGATTAGCAATGAAACTGACTTTAATTGCACTTCGAAGAGGTGAGTTTAACTATTTTTTTATGCTACTTTTTATACCCGCTACCCATACGGTATTATAGTAGCTTTGTGTCTTCAGGAAATGTGTGTAACAGTATATATTCTTAATCAGCATACAAATCTGAGACTATATACCCATATCCGCCTGTCTGTCTGTTAGTCCGTCCGTATGAATGCCTACATCTCAGAAATTATAAAGAATAGAGCTTTAATTTCTCAACATTTTGTTTTGATCAGATACAAATTTTACAAGTTCTTAAAGAAATACGTTTGGTATATTTTGCATTTTATGGTATATTTGAGTGTAGTAGTATATTAATATACCAAATATACAATTTGAATGTAATACATTATTAATATACCAAATATAACTTTTTGTATGTTTTTACTATGTTGTGGTATATTAATTTGGTATATTTAAAAATAATACCGCAGTATTTTGCTTTGATTCACAATGTGTAACGGGTATTTCACAATGACAATCTGGTATATTTTGTGTATTGTGGTATATTTTATATGTACTAATATACCAAGATACTAAATATAGCCTTTGGTTCTTGCTTACTCGTTACAATTAGTTTGAATACTTTGCTGGCAACCCACTTGCAGTTTGCACATCGCTGAATTAAATGTATGTGAAGGTAATGAATTATTATTAAATCAAACGCAACAAACAGCCAAAGCAAAAGCGAAAACAGTTAAGCGACTATTTTTAGCCATGCACATCACACGCCACAAAGATGAGCAACATCGTGTACTATAGATATTTTACATGAGTGTAAAATCAATTGGGGAAGATGAAGTGAGGAATGAAAGCTGACAATGACGAAGTCGTTGATTGTGAAATAACTATTGGAAATATCAACAAACGGATCTTGCATTTAAACAACAAATTTACATAGATTAGAGAAGCAGATTCCCCAGGGAAATGATTTCATTTCATACATTAGTGATGTAATTGTCGTTTGTTATGAGGAAAACGAATTTAAATCGCTTTAATTTTTGCGAGAGCAATGTTAATGAATTTGTAGCTCGGAGTTTGGAGAATGTGGCCAATGTGGCTCATTAAATGCTTTCCAGCGATTTTGCAGAACTAAGTGGGATATAACTAATTGAAGTTGGCTATAGCTGGACGCCCTGTTGCTTTAATTAGATTGCTCAGCTCAAATTAACTGTAACTGAGCCAGACATAATGCTAAACGCTGAAGAGAGCGGGAGGGGAAAGAAGTGAAATTAATTAGCTTGGCTTTTACGATCCATGGCAAAGTCAAAACAAATCAAGTTTGTTGCCTGAGTCTTTCGCTTTGGAGTGAGCAACGCTAATTAAAATGACCAGCCGACTATCTCCTTGCCTCCCTCTCTTTTGCTCTTGCTCTTGCTCTCTCTTACACCTTTAACATGCTGTGCGCGGTCATAAAAGCGCACATTTCTATAATAAGCATGAAATGCAGACTCTATCCATTGGACCCTGTCGCTAAACTATAAATAACGCCCCGGCTCAGCGAACTAAGACCACAACAAGAGTTCGTTCGGCTGTTGTCCACTCTTTTGCTGTCCGCTTGTCCGCTGTCCCGGTATTGATGTGTGTCCTGTCTACTGCTTTTTAAATCAAATGATAATAAATCACCCGCAGATATCATAAAACATGTTGCTCATAACCAAGCAAGCAAGCAACCAACCCAAGCTCCAAAGGGACAACTCTCCAGCTCTCTGACCCTGCTCTCTGTGGTTCCTTCGTTCCTTTTGGTGGGAAATTTGCGCCGTTGCTTAGAAGTTGCATCGACATCGACCACGGGATCGGGATCGGGATCATGCCACAACCTGGACTTGAACTACACATCAGTTCGTTCTCTGGCTGTTGTGTTGCTGTTGCCGCGCGCGCCGTTGTCTAATTTGCATAAATGACAATGAGAGTCATAAAACATGCGTCGTTGTTGTTCGTTCGCCTCGATTGTCGTTGCCGCTTGCCGCTTGCTGGGTGCTGGCTGCTGCCTGCTTGTTGCAATTTTTAAATAAAAATATTGCCAGGCTGGCTGACTGGCATCATCGTCGTCATCATCGTGCAACATGTTGCATGGCTGTTTGCTGTACGTTGTGTTGTGTTTGCCGCATAAATTAGATTTCGCGCTGATCTACACTTTTGCTGCTGCTGCCGTGAAGCCAGAAGAAAGTGCAACCCAAAAGCGTTTTCGCTCTCAGCAACAACAACAACAACAGCAGCAGCATGTTGTATGCCCCCTTCGTACTCTCTTCTCTCCTTTCTCTTTGCGTTCTGCAGCCGAGGAATTTATATCGCCGAAATGACGGTCAAAAATGTTAAGGGCCAAAAGCGTGTCTGCAAGTTCAAATGCGAACGAGTCTCGGTTGCCGTTGCCGTTGCTGTTGCTGTGGCATGCCACTTGGGGCAAGTCGAGGATGCTGCTCAACTGCTGAGGCCGCCCTCAGGCTACTTGTGCGGCATGGCAAGGTGAGGCCGCAGTCTTCATTCTTCTCTTCTTCTCTCTCTGCCTCCTCTCGCTGTCTCAAACTCCAAGTCAAAGTCAAAGTCTTGTTGTGTTGGCCAATGTTGTTGCCCTTTTTGAAATTTATCTAAGCTTCACTTGACACTTGTCGTCGTCGTTGTCGTTTTCCACATTGTTGTTG
This sequence comes from Drosophila sulfurigaster albostrigata, assembly GCF_023558435.1. NCBI lineage: Eukaryota > Metazoa > Arthropoda > Insecta > Diptera > Drosophilidae > Drosophila > Drosophila sulfurigaster. The sequence goes on from NC_084881.1 coordinate 29,226,561, forward strand.
TTGTTGCTGTTGTTCAGTTGCCTGTCTTCATGTTGGAGCCTGCCTTGAAATTTCCGCAATCTCGCGCCTTTAAAGTTCCTGCAGTTATCATTAGACACTGTGAGCCTCGGTCTTCAATTTTCTACTGATTTAAGTTAGCCACACACACTTGGCCTGGCCCATGTGTGTACACCTCTTCACTTCCCTCTTCTCTCGTGCTTCTCAAGTTCGCTTGCCTCAGGCGTTTTTCTTATTTGACGCAAGCATTTTTCTTAGTTTTTTCTTTTGAGTGTGCCTTTTGTGTGTGATGCTCAGTCTCAGCCCATAACTGGCAATTGCACGATCTGTTTGCAGCCTCCGCCTCAGTTCAGTTGCCAGTTGCCAGCTCCAAGTTGCCATGACACTGCTCTACCGCATATCGAGACGACAACAGCATCAGTGCTTCAGCTAGATAAAGCTCTATATATTTAATAAATAATTCCACAAGATGATTAGCACACAACATGCAACAATTGGGCAAAGACGGAAGAGCTCTTTAATAGATTGAATGGGCTAAGTCTTAATGCTGAAAAATATACATTGTAGTTAGATTAAGTAACGAGGAGTTTTCACAAGATATAGTTTGCTTCTTAGCACTCTTTTGGATTCAATTTCAAATCAACAATCTCGGCATAGCGACAATCAATCAAGCTATTAAAACAAGAATTTTTAATCATCCAAGGTAGCTGCAAAGCTAGTTACCAAATCTAAGAACAACAAGAATTTGTTAAAGTAAAATGGGAAAGAAAGTAAGGAAATTTAGGATCTACACAAAAGTTAAGTCAACAGATGAACAACTTGAATAAGTTACTAAGATTCTTCCATACGAACAAAGTTAAAATTATTAATATAATTTAATTAATGAGTGCTAAAAAGTGTTGTCATAACTTATGAAGTACATCTAATTATTGTTTGCTGTCTATACTTTTATTGCATTTTATATAAAAATGTTATTACAGCTCAAAGATATTACAATAACTCATAGAAGATTTGGTTAGAATTTTATGAATATTTATAGATACTATTATTATCATGCATTACTATTTTATAGCTAACATATTGTCTTCGCTTTGTTCTGCTCAATTTGCATTAAGCTGATGCAAAGGTTGTTCTGCTTTTCGTATTCGCTCATCCATAACTGAAAGCATACTTTTAGGCACGGATTGTGCGCAAACATTCAGCTGGCAGATCAAGAAATCAAACTCAAGCCCTCAAGCTGCACTTTTCACTCAAACCCAATCGAAGATCACACTTCAAAGTGTCGAAGACACCCGCTGCAAGGCAACAAGAATAGCAACGAGAACAAGAACAAGAAAGCCCCTTATTTAGTTATAATGAAGTGTTGTAGGGCAGCGGCGGCAATATTGCTATGATTATTATTTGTTTTGTTTGGTTTTTTGTATTATTTTTTTTCGATGTCATTTTGTTGTGGCGAGTTAATGGAGCGGGCCCATAAATGCGAAGTTGAGTTGAGTTGAAGAACTCAATCAGAATCAGAAACAGAATTCAGCGGCAATTTGTTGCGGCCCAAATGCATGCCACATGCCTTATGCTGCATGCCACATGCCACACGTTCACGCAAGAGGAACAAGCGCCCTTTTTGGCTGGCCATAGATTATCTTGTCCGATTGCGTTTACAAGCCAATCCTTTCGGGCTGCTTCCTTTGGCCATGACCATAAACGCAATTAGAAGAACAATTGTTAGACATGCAAAGCGTTGCCAAAGCCCTTCGAGGCAGCATCGAATGCTGCAACAGGCGTGGCCATAACAACGATTGCCATCTGTGGCGACACAGACACAGACATAGTCTTGGACCTTGTTGAGTTGTGGTGTGCTGTGCGTGCTTATAACTGAAATGAGCAATTACCTTACAAAGGATTTGACTGCACACACAAAACAGAGACAGACAGAGAGGGAGATAGAGACAGAGACAGACTGAAGAGGCTGGTCGTTGCTTTTAATAAACTCCTCACGATGCTCCATGTTAAAGTGTCTCGCGCGCCTGGCGTTGACTTGTGAGAAAGCTCTCTACTGCAGTCTTCACGCTGACCACAGAGAGTTCAGTTCAAATATTTGAGAATTTCCACAAACACGTCACACGACACAGCCGGAGGATGGAGGATGAAGAGGAGAGGACTGAGGACTGAGGACAGTGACAGAGCATGTAAGCAGCCCTTCATCAAGGAGGAGGAGGAAAAGAGAGGCTGGGAGGCGAGAATGGTTGGTCACAACTGTGGCACCCGCACGCTCATGGCTTGTATTTGGCTTGTTAACTGCGCTTGTTTACTTTATGTTAAATTAAGTTGAGAATCGTGCAATGCAAATCAGTTGGAAAAGCTGCACAACCAGAATCACTTCACAACACAGACTTCGGTTGCGACTCCGACTCCGACTTTGACTTTGACTTTGACTTCAACTCTTACTCGCATACAATTTTCCAACTCTTTTTCTAATTGCCAAGAGTTGCAGCCAGTTTTAGAATCAGAGTTGCACAGTTGCTGATGCTGTTGCTGTTGCATTTTGGAGGCAGAGAGGCCACGGCTACTGTCACTGATTGCTTTGCATACAAAATGAATTAATGTCATTGAGGAGGAAGAAGATGTTGCCCATCCGCCAGTTGCCAGCGCTTCGGTAGCAGCCGCAGAACAGTGCTGACAATTTGGCCGTTTTGCAGTTAGATTTTAATGAACTAATTCTACAATTATTATTCTGATTAATGAAGTACTTTTTTAGACGCTCTAAATAATCTTAATAGTCAAAGTTAGATTTATTTACTTCTTTTCCGAATTTTCTTTTATATTGTGTAACCAATTCAGTTTAAGGCTTTCTGCTTAGTGGTGATTATTATATTAGGAATTCTGCTTTATATTTGAGATTAAGTTTTGTGAATAATTCAATGTGTTTTCTCTGCTTCGTTATGATTCAAATATGCTTTAAAAAAACATTTTCTTTACATATTTGTCTTAGAAATGTGCTCTTAACATATACTTATGAATGCATCATGTTAGAATTTATATTTGATTGTTCTGCTTTGTGATGATTATAAAACTCCCACTTGTATTAGGAATTCTCCTTCATATTTTGTCAGTAAGTCAATTTGTTAGCTTTGTAATGATTCAAATATGCCCAAACAAACATTTGCTTTAATTCCTTTAGTTGTTGCATTTTGTCGGCAATTGAATTTGTTTGTGATGATTTTATGACTAAAATTCCAATTTAGATTTATTATATTTTGTTTATTTAAAGAATTCTCTCTTATTTTTAAGAATGCAGAATGTCAGCAATTCAATTTGTTTGTCAAGCTCTTGTTGCATTTCCTTTTGCCAGCACTGTTGAGCAGATTTCAGACCTTAGATTTGTTTGCCCAACGGGCTGCGAATGCTACAAATTTCTATGAGTTGTAAACGTATAAAAGCCAGAAAGAAAGAGACAAAGAGAACAAAATAGAAAAGACAGGGAGAGGAAGAGGATGAGAGTGAGACGCCAGAGAGATTTGCTGGCTTCAGCTTTATATTATCTAAGGGTCCAAGTCGTCTTCATTGTTGGCAGTTATCAAATGCAGCACATCAGTCAGAAGCCAAGACGAGACTTAGACTCAAGAACTGAGAGACATTTGCATCATATAACTATGTGTGTGTGTGATGTTTGCTGTGGACGTCACACACAATAATTAAAATGCTCCGACTGTGGCTTTGACTTCGACTGTGGCTGCGACTGATTGTTTGTGCCGCCTAGATAAGTGCAACTTGGATGGAACTTGGATGGCTCAACTGGCAACTTGGCAGCAACTTGCTTAGCTTAGATAATGCAATTCTTTTCTTATGCAAATTTATGACTGACTGACTGACGGACAAACGAACAAACGGACAGACGAACCAAGTGAACGGCAAATGCCATTCAACCTTTCTAAACACTCTCTGTTATAGTTTGGCATGGGGCAAGCGGCGAGTTTGCTGCTGCAAGTTCAACGTACTGAACCTTCGCATAGCTACGGTGGCTGGGTCGTGCTGCCACGCCCATGTTGCATGCAACCGCACTTGGATAATTGATTTCAACAATCGCCTTATCAGCGTGTGAGGTAGCTGAGTCTTTGCCTCTCTTTATTCTATTGTCACGCAGCAGCTTAATGTTATTATTATTAGTTATTCATATTTTTAAATCATGGTGGACTGTGAGGTACCAGATTCTAAAAATATACCAAATTAATATTCCAAAAATAATAATATACCGAATGTTATATTCGGTATATTGGTATATTACAATAATATACAAATATATAGCCAATGTTATATTTGGTATATTGAAATTTGAATATTCAAGTAAGAAAGCTATTAATACACCAAATTAAAATACCGAAAAATACTAATGTATGTTATATTTGCTATACTGAAATATTACTACATTCAAAATGTAAATACAAGTAAGAAATCTAATAAATATACCGAAATATACCGAATGTTATATTTGGTTTATTAACATAATATTACATTCATAATATTCATGTAAGAAAGCTATTAATATACCAAATTAATATACTGAAGAATACTAATGTACACCGAATGTTATATTTGGTATACTGAAATATTACTAGATTCAAAATATGCGCATCTCTAAATCGATTATAATATTTGCTTTAATTTCGTTTAGTTTCATTTCTCGTTTTGTTTTTCGCTATGTAAATGAGTCACAAACAAAGCAAAACAGCAAATGAAATTTCGAAAATCAAATGCTAAACACACACAACTCTTCATTTACATTTTACCATTTGGGCTTGACATAAAAGTAAAAGTTATTTATGCTTGGGGAACAGAATAGCTAAAAGCCAGAGACACGCGTTAGCTAACCGTCTATTAAGTTATTAATCGAAAAAAAGTATCAATATGCGCAGTCTATAAATGTATGCTCATAAATCTCGAACAGTTTTGCTTTGAGATTTATGAATTCTCTAAGAAATCCATTTACAAACTGGGTCAAACTCAAAAATAATGGCTCAAAATATGTATTTGATATGTTCATAAATTTAGACTAGCTAAAATTAATTTGAACTATTTCTTGGAGAAATCTACGTATTAAATTAATCTATTTTATTTTAAATAGAACAAAGCTATAGACTATCTTATATTACCTTTGATATAAAATATTAATGTCACATATTTGAACAATGCAATTAATAACTCAATTCTATGTCAAGAAATCCTTTAAAAAATGATTTACAATTTAATTTTGAAATTATGAATTTATCCCTTATTTGAAATGTTTATAAATTAACACTTCTCTTTATCATTATTCTTCTTGTAAGCACCTTTTTTCCTGAAGCAATCTCCCTCTTCATTTCATAAGGAAATAACTGCTTTTATTGCATTAAAAGTAAGGTCATATATTATAACTATAATTCGATCGAGTAATAACTGAATATTCGGTGGAGTTATGAATATAATTATTTATATTGTGAAGCGAAGCAACCGAAGCAGCCTTCTCCTTGTGGCTGTTTGTAAACAAGAATTGAATCTGCGAAGCAAAAAAGAAGAAGAGAGACGCTATAAAAAGCTGCACTTATGGGCCATAAAAAAGGTAATGGCTTCTTGAGTTGCAGTCTGATTTCGGGTTGTCCTACATAATTTATTAATTAAAATATTATTAAATTGGCAATTTCATGCACGCGCCGCTTGCCGCTTGCCGCACCGCAAGTGCCACATGTTGCATAACGACACACGCTCTTATTCTTGACCGTAATGTTATTCATATTTTATATTTTCTTTTGCAGCTTGGGGCATGCCATTTTTGGAGGCAGACACCAAAAGCGACGACATTCCGGGGCCAGAAAATATGATCAGCCTGCGGGCACAAAGAGGACAGCTCTGAACAGCGATTGCTGCTCAGTTTGTGCCAAGTAAAATATGCCAAAAAAAAAAGAAGGAGAATACTGTGAGGAGGCTGAGCAGCAACTGAATGTAAGTTAAAGTCTTGTAAATTATGCGCAACAGCGTGAAAGCGGGCGTTTGGCTGTGTGGTTAATGATGATACCGGATAACTGGCACTTAAAGGATATTTATGCTGCAAGTGCTGCAGTATTTATGCTCAATCCACAATCGAGACTCAGTCAGAGAGACACTCGTGAAATTGCCAACTCAGCGCATCGCATCGCATGAATTTGACTCGAGTTGAGTTGCGGAATTTGCAGTTTATTTTTGGCCAGAGCTGGGTCAGAGGCGGCTCAACTCGAAGTCGACGTCGACGTCGAAGATCGTTATGACGATGAGTCTGCCTAAGCCTCTCGAGAGCAAGGGCATTAAAAGTCCATTAAGCAACGCGGAGGCGGCTTCAAGTTTTGCTCCACTTTTCTCAAGCAACGAATTAAGAGCCAAAAGTTTATTTGTTTTTTTGCTGTTGTTCTGACTGCTGCTGATTATTGTTGATTTCTGTTGTGGTTGAGGCAGCTTTTAAAGTGTTATGCAAATAAACCTGAAAGCAAACAAAGAAAGCGGAGAAAGAAAGAAAGAAAAGAAATGAAATGAAGCAAATCGCAAAACTCCAATAAAACATTCATATTTTTGGCAACAACAACATTCACATTCGCTGAGGCGGTATAAGTAGCTGGCGCTGTGCAAACATCAGCGTCACTTTCCACCCGACTCCGGACAACTCCAGACAACACCAAGATGCGTTCCCAACTAGCGCTGCTGCTGCTCGGCTGCAGCCTGGCGCTGGCTCAATACAACTACGATGCGCCCAAGGATCAGCTGAGGACTGTGAATGAACGCTTCGAGGATGTCGTCGATCTTGTGGCTCACCAGAACGAGCTCAACGAGGGCAGAGCACGTAAAGGAGCTCGCAATCAATGCACCACCAAAGCCAACTGCTGTGAGTAACACGAGTAAAGCAATGAGATTCTCTCTCTTTAATCCTTTCTCTCTCTTCTTTTTCAGTCTGCGGCTTGCCCAATGTCAATCGCATTGTCGGCGGCCAACAGGTGCGCACCAACAAGTATCCTTGGACCGCGCAGCTGGTGAAGGGTCGCTACTATCCGCGTCTCTTCTGCGGCGGCTCGCTGATCAACGATCGCTACGTTCTGACTGCCGCTCATTGTGTGTACGGCAACAGGGATCAGATCAGCATTCGTCTGCTGCAGCTGGACAGATCCTCGCAGGATCCTGGCATTGTGCGCAAGGTGATCAAGACCACAGTCCATCCCAACTACGATCCCCAACGCATTGTCAACGATGTGGCGCTCCTCAAGCTCGACTCTGTTGTGCCTTTAGGTGCCAACATGCGTCCCGTTTGTCTGCCCGATGTCAACCACAACTTTGATGGCAAGACGGTAAGTTTGTCGCCTAAGTCTTTTGTATTTGATTAGCTATAATTGTGTGCATATGAATGTTAGGCCACCGTTGCGGGCTGGGGTCTGATCAAGGAGGGCGGCACCACCAGCAACTATCTGCAGGAGGTCGAAGTGCCCATCATCACGAACCAACAGTGCAGGACGACGCGCTACAAGGAGAAGATCTCCGATGTCATGCTCTGCGCTGGCCTGGTCAAGTCCGGTGGCAAGGATGCCTGCCAGGGTGACAGTGGCGGTCCTCTGATTGTCAACGAGGGTCGCTACAAGCTCGCTGGTGTGGTGTCCTTTGGTTACGGCTGTGCCCAGGCCAATGCACCTGGTGTCTATGCCAGAGTGAGCAAGTTCATCGACTGGATCAAGAAGAACTCTGCCGATGGCTGCTATTGCCAGAGCTAGAGTTGAATATGGAATACCGAATACGATAGTTTCACTTGCATTAATCCCATTCTAAATTATTCTAAATTATTCAACATGCTGCTCATCCAATAAATAATTCACCATAAAATATTATTTAATTTCGAATACATCAAAGAAGATGTCAGAGTCTCTAAGAATAGAATAGCCCAAGGGCTGCATTCTAAAATGGCGAATTGATTCTTATCGTCGAGTGAGAGTATCGATCTCTGATCCACCCTCGAATCTTGAATCTCGAATCTCGTTCAACTTTATGATTAATGCCTCGAAATTGTTGCAACGTCCGATCGAAATCTTTGGCAGCAGACTCTCGCTCACATCATAATCGCTCGCTGTGGCTGCTTCGGTTATCATTCCTGCTCCGAGCTGTCAATCCAACTGCCAACTTCCAACTCGCGACTGCCGACTGCCGACTAGCGACTGGCGACTGGCGGCATAATTTGTTTTGACTCATTTTTATGCACAGCTCATAAATTCACATTGGCACAAGGCGATGGCCAGGAGACTCTCCGAGCAGAGTCTAGGCTTGGGCTACTACGATCGACTGACTATATGATCATCGTCTGCCATTGATTTACTATGTGAACACTTTATGGCTGTTTAAGTTGTTAAATTGAATTAAGATGAAATAAATTCTGGAGCAATTTTTATGTTTGTTAATAAATTTTGCATGCCCCTTGCGATAATTTGAGCGATCGCGATCGCGCTTGCTGCTTGCTGTTTGCTGCAGACTCCCATCTTCGACTCCCAAGTCCGATCGCTTTGCTCTGCTTGACTCATAAATTCACTGGCTCTTTATGGCCACTAAAAATAATGCCAAGCAACGCGCCAGACAATCGAAATAAATAATTCATGCGTATGAGAATCGAATCCCTCTCCACACACACAAAAAAAAAACATATCGAATCGAATCCAACAGAGGAGGAGTTTTCCCTCCTTTTCGCTTTTGTTTCCCTCGGTTTTTTTTTATACCCGTTATCCATAGGTTAGAAGGGTATTATAACTTCGTGCCTCTGAGGAATATATCTAAGAGACAGAACAAGGCATCTCCCACCATATAAAGTATATATAGTATATGTATACTTGATCAGGGACAAGAGCCAATACGATAGAGCCATGTCCCTGTGTTCGTCTTTATGGGTCCTAGTTGCTTTGGTATAATAATATAATATACTTTGTATATTTTGCACTCTATGGTATATTTTGAATGTAGTACTATATCAATATACCAAATATAACTTTTAATATATTTTAAGTATTTTTGTGAACATTTAGTAGTATTTTTGGTATATTCGATTGGTATAATCTTATTATTTTTGGTATATTTGAAAGCTCTTGCCACACTGTGATATGTTGTGAATACGGTACTGTATGAATATACCAAATATAACCTTTGGTATATTTGTAGTATTCTTGGAAGTATTTAGTAATATTTTTAGAGTATTAGCTTGGCATAATCCTTGTAGTTTTGGTATATTTTAAAACTATTGCCACACTGCGGTATATTGTGAATGCAGTACTGTTTGAATATACCAAATATAACCTTTGGTATATTTTAGTGTATAATTTGGTAAATTTTAAAATTAATACCACACTGGCGGGTATTTCACAGTCGAGCACTCTCGACTATAGCTTTCTTACTTTTTTTTTTTGCTTATTTTTGGGCAGCGCCCAAGGGAGCAACTACAAATGGAGTGGAGTGGAGTGAAGTGGAGAGATTGTGGCACTCGGATTCGCACTTGCATTCGTGTTTGCATTTTAGATTTTTCACACCTCGCAACTGACGGTGGTCTCTGTGGTTCAAAGCCGCCGCCGGCAGTCGCCACAACCTGTCCATGTACTTGGCACTTGGCACTTGATACCAGCCCAGCAAAGAGTCACAATCCAAGTCCAAGTCCAAGTCGAAGAGTCGAAGTCGTAGTTGGAGTTGGAGTTGAAGTTGCAGTTTATCTAATGCCATTGGCAGGCCCAACTGTCGGCGTTGTCCTCACCAAATTTGGCATTGGCTTTTCAAATGTCTGACCGCGAATTTGTCGTGACTTGTTAATGATACGTTGCTGCACACACAGAGAGAGAGGGGGAGAAGTTGCAAGTGTTGGCATGTCGCTTAAAAGCTGTTGCAAGTTGCCATGGCCGGTGCCATCTTTGGTCTAGGGAGAGTTGTTCCCTCTATACTTAGGGCTGTGTCTATGTTAATACGCGCATCTTCTAGAAGTCGACTTGTTGTTGCCTCCAAGGCTATCAGTTTTCATTGATTTGAATAGGACCTGCTATTGCCATAGCTGTTGCTGTTGCAGTTGCAATTGCAATTGCAGCTAAGAAAACTAAGACTATTTTCAATTTACAAGTTGCCATAAATATTTCAACTTGTGTGCTTCTGCTGCTGCTTCACGTTCTCTCTTTGCTTTTTTGTTGTTTTTCAGCAGTCGCCGTCAGCATCAACTTGTTCGTGCCGCAATTTATGAGCTGTGCAAAGCCAAGAGGCAAACACGGCCACAGAACATGCACCAAATCTGGAATTGTGATAATTAAACCAGCGAGTGAAATGAAAATGATTTACTTCGACACGGTTTCCCTTTCAGTCCCGCTCTGCAGGATGAGCCGCTGCTCAAGAATTCCGCGACTCGTCATCCGACTGAAGCTTATATCTTATATATATGTCTAGTGTCTAGACCATTAATATTTATAAGCTCAACGCAAGCTCAGACATCATTTGAACAGCAGCCGACAAGTGGCGGTAAGTTGAACATCATTCAGACAAACACTTTCAGATTCATACATAAATGGGCAAAAAGGCGTAAAACGCTTCGCAAATCCCGACACAACTTAATGACATGCTCCGAGTAGCGTCTTCGCTGCCTACGACTTCTCTTTATTTCGTGAATTTATGGCTACATCTAACTGTTGGGTTTATGATGATATTAGCTATTCAATACGACAGTCATAAAAGCAGACAGATCTAATCTTCGAATGAAACACAAAAACAGCGAAACGACTGCCAATTCTTTTTCTATCGCTCTCTTTGTGAGTCTCTCTCTCTTTGTTTATATAATTATTAGAGGAATTATACGCATTTTCGGGTAATAAAAATTCCCTTTTGTCCTATCAATTTCTTGCCTCTGTTATAGATATAATTATTATTAATGACTCAAGCAACAACTATTTCTATTTCGACCAATCTCTTTGTGAGTCGCTCTCTCATTGTTTATATGTTATGATTATTGGCGATATATGTGGATATATAAAGGAATGTTAAAGCCAAAACATCTCTTATATTTCCGATTTGTTGGTTAACTGTTTTATTGGTTAACTTAAGTTACCTCTGTTATAAATATAATTATTTTTCAAATTATAAAGCGCTAAGAACTCAAGCAACAGCCAATCTATTTTCCTCTCTCTCTCTCTCTATTTCTATCTCATTCATTAGATATAAATATGTACAATCAACAGTTATAACTGTGACTATAGTCACATTTTAGGACAGTAACAATTGAAGTCCGTTGACTTCAACCTTTATTATTATTATTATTATAATTATAAAGAGCTTTTATACTATTCAAGGGCAGCTGCTTGTGATGTCAGAGTATTGAGTAAATCTTAAATCTCTTACTTGTTTCACTTTCATATCACTTTACGGTCACGTATTCCCAAGGGGGGCATTTCCCAATAAGCTGGGGCATAAATCAAACATTTTTGTATTATTTTTGGGTTGCTCAACACGTTCGCAGCTTTAGTTTAGCGCGATATCTTTTGGCATTTTTGCACGTTGCACATTTATTTTAATTTCTTACTGATCTTTTGCAAATAGGCTGGGTTCAAAGCGATCAAAAGAGAGGAGCGAAGCGAGGGAGGTGGAGGTGGTTGAGTCCGATGGCAGATTATCTCTGTCAGTTTGGGTCTTCGGGCGGTGTCCATACCGAGAATGGGAATCAGAATGAGAATGCACCTCGTTTGGCTGCCTGCAAACTGCTCATTAGTTTATTAATTAAGTTGTGCAGCGCATTCTCAGGTTCCCAGGGATGCTGCTGTGGCATCTTTAGCTTTAGCTGTGGCAGTTACTGTAACTGCGGCTGCAGCTTGCAGATTTATTTCTGCCCATTATGAAAATTGTCTACATCTATGGCCAAGACTGAGTTGAGAGAAGAGTCGCCATCGTCTCTTAATATTATTATGCTAGTTGCGGCAGTTATTTTAAATTGTTTTGCCGGGCCTAATGATACCCTATGAGCGGCCAACTAGCAACGGGCAATGGTCAATGGGCCCAACGGCACTTAAATCGACAGTAGTTGAGCTTTAACGCCTGGCCCAGGGTCCGCACCCAGAGCCAGCAGAGTTCTGCGCTGCTAAGTGGAAGGTGTTGAGAAAATGCACAAAAATTAATCATTTTATAATTACTAAATTGCCAGCCAGGCTTTGCACAAAGCTAAAGCCGAAACAGAAAAAGAAACAGAAACAGAAAGTTTAGCCATTTTCCAGCTAGTTTCGCTGGCGGCGTGGGCGTTTTCTGGCCAACTGTTTTGTGACCAAATGAATGCGTTCTGTGCCGTGAGGTGACGTCACCTGCGGCACTAAAGGGGGAGCAGCCCCAGTGAACGCCCCAAACGATCAAACGACCTTGGCGCTGTGCAGTGCATAACAAGCGGCATTCTATACGCTTTGAGATCCAACAAGATCTCGATGCTGTTGTTGTCTCAGTCGCTGTCTCAGTTGCTGTCGCCCTGTCTACATTTTTTCTCGCTTTACTTTTAATTTTGCACGCGTTCCAGCGTTTTTTCTGATGAGTTTGTTTAGTTTGAAATATGTTTTCTATACGTGCGTCATGTTTGGCCACAGCAACAACTGAAGAGACTGAAGAGCTGAAAAGACACAGCTCTGACTTGAGCTAGAGAGCCACACACTTTAGCCCCCGGGGGCTGCAGTCCTTGGCGGGCTGGGACTATAATTAAAGGTATTGGTAGGCGTTACTATTGGCTCAGTTGGCTGCTGCCTGCTGGCGGCTGCCTGAGATCACTTTTGCCTAGATCGACGCGGCGGGACATCTCATCTCTGATTTGGCCTGACATTTAGCAGTCGCATTGCGTAAGTCTTGCAACCACAACAGCCACAACCACAACAGCAACCGCAACACAATCTCCATTAAGAAGCTACTAGAGTTTTGCCGAACTCTGCGCGTACAGTTATGCAAGTTTCCTGTTGCTTCTAAAAATTCTTGAGAAATTACTTTGGCAGCGCCTAACTTTGGGCTTTGCTCTGACCATTAATTGTGTGGCGGCAGCTTCTGTGCTTCTCTGCCAACAACAATGACGATAACAACAACAACAGCAACAGCTGTCCGGCGGATGTTGAGCATAATTTGCTTTACGCTTCCAACGCCTTCACCTGAAGCCATTCATTCGCTCACTCGCGCTCTGAATTAATTAGCACTTTGGCTTCAAAATTAATTACAGCAAATAACAAGTTACACACCGTAGACCAAGCTTTGGTCTCAGCCCCATAACCTCAGCACCTAACCCTAAACCTCCTCTCATCCCATTTACAATTTCGTTGATTTCGAAAGCAAAATTTACTGAGAATTTCTGCAATTTCAGATTCGTTGTCTGCCAAGCACACTTAACATAGATTCTTCTTGCGAATGATTTACATTTTAATCAGGCAACAAACATTTATAATGCGGCACAGTTGCACACATCATCATCGGAAGGAAGGCCACTCAAGAGGCAACCAGGGAGGAGGTGCTAAGTGCTACTCAAATGTGGCACAAGGTGCAGCAACTAGAAGCACACGCTAACAAACCAATTATCACCTCAAAGTGTTTAACTGTGAGATACAATGCCTTTAACCAAACACCATGAGAACTAGTAAATAATTTGAAATGCCTTAGTTTCTATGTATAATATTGTACTACTATGTTTTAAAATTAATGTATAATATTAGGTTGGCCAAAAAGTCTTGCGGTATTTCCGATAGGTGTCTTTGCAAGCGCGTAGTTCTAGTTCTATTTATCGAATCGGTTCATGCGATACTTTTTTTGGAAAGCTCTTTTCCCGCGCTAACACGTGTTTGATTTATTGTTGTTTGTCTTGAGTCGTTCGTGAGTTATAGCGTCACAAACATGGAGCAAAATAAAGAGAAAATACGGCATATTTTACAGTACTACTACGATAAAGGCAAAAATGCAACTCATGCTGCCAATAAAATTTGTGCAGTTTATGGACCCGATACAGTTTCCATTTCCACCGCACAACGATGGTTTCAACGTTTTCGTTCTGGTGCGGAGGTGGTCGAAGATGCGCCACGGTCCGTATCTCAATTATATAAAAAATTTATAAAGTTGAATTAAAAATTCTTTTCAAAACTATAATCGAAAAAGAACATTACCTTTTTTGTAAACAAGGTCAACATTACTACAAACTAACAGTAAAGGATTCTAAAGATATCAACAAAATATCTGCCCTACATTTTTTTTAATATTTTCAAAGGGTATTTATAGAAAAAGTGGCAAAAAATCCGAAATTCTATCGTATATCGGGCATTTGAAGAAAGACATAAAAATCCTCCTTGCAGTTCTCCAGTTTTCCTGCAGTTTTAAAATTTTGGTGTTTTCTCATAAGCCGCGGACCAAAAAATTGCAAGTGTTGGATCCTTAGATGACCCCATATTTTTTGGATGCCAATCGATAGAGTTCGTCCTTGCGATCCTGGCAATGTGTTTCCTGTGAAAATGTGGCAGGATATAGCCGAGATATAGCCTTTTTCGAAAAACTATTCCTGGTGCATCCTCAAAGTATGCTACAAAATGTGCATTATTTAATCGCTAATTTAAAAAATCCGTTAAAATTCAAAATGATTCATAATTAATTTCGTTTTTGTTTGCCATATCTCTGTCAAATCGTAAAGGATCCTGTCAGGACTTACCGTTTTGTACTCAGGGGAACCAGGACTATCGATTTTCATTCAAGGATTTTAAGGATCCTTCTAAAAAAAGTACCTTACATTTTTTCAAGGGGAAGGTATAAAAAAATTGGCCGGAAATTCGAAATTCCGCCGTATATCGGCCATTTGAAGGACGATCGGGATGTCCTTTGGCACAAGGATAACTCTTTTCAATAGACACCGATTGGCATATCAAAAAGGACGAATGTCCTGCAAACAGCCAAGTTACAAGGACTTTTTTGTATTCAGAAAATAGCGTATATCTTGGCCGTATCCTGTCTGATCCTTGCCGGTCATGTGTCAAACAACAAGTTTTCATGAGACCTACCATCCAGCCAAAGGACATTTAAATCGTCCTTGCAGTTCTCCAGTTATCCTGGAATTTTCAAATTTTGCCATTTTTTCATGAGCCGCATACCAAAAAATTGCAAGTGTTGGATTCTTAGATAACCCCATAATTTTTTGATGCAGATCGATAGAGTTCGTCCTTGCGATCCGAGCAATATGTGTCCTTTGAAAATGCGGCAGGATATGGCCGAGATATAGCTTGTTTTTGAAAAAAAATCCTTGGTGCACCCTAAAAGTATGCTCTATAAAATTTGAATTTTTCAGCGCGAGTTTCAAATTGGGTACACCCTAAAAGTATGCCATACAAATTTTATTTTTTAGGAGCGAGTTTCAATTTTGAAATTTAAAAATAACCGACAATAATAGAAATCCGTTAAAATTCAATTTATTTTGTTTTTTTTGCCATATCTCTGTCAAATCGTAAAGGATCCTGTCAGGACATACCTTTTTGAACTCAGGAGAGCCAGGACTATCGAATGCCATTCAAGGATTTTAAGGATCCTTAAAAAAAGGACCTTACATTTTTTCAAGGGGTAGGTATAGAAAAATTGGCCGAAAATTCGAAATTCCGCCGTATCTCGGCCATTTGAAGGACGATCGAGATATCCTTTGGCACAAGGATAACTCTTTTCAATAGAAACCGATTGGAATATCAAAAAGGACGAATGTCCTGCAAACAGCAAAGTTATAAGGATATTTTTGTATACAGAAAATAGCGTATATCTCGGGCATATCCTGTCTGATCCTTGCCGGACTAGTGTCAATCGAAGTTTCTTGGCAAGGACTATTATCCTGCCAAATTTCATCCCAATCGTCTTTGCGGTTCTCTAGATATCCTGGAATTTGTGATTTCGGCCGGTTTTCTTCGGCCCCCGGACTGAAAAATTACAAGTGTTGGATCCTTAGATGACCCCATAATTTTTTGATGCAGATCGATGGAGTTCGTCCTTGTGATCCTAGCAACATGTGTCCTTTGAAAATGCGGCAGGATATGGCTGAGATATAGCCTTTTTTCGAAAAACTATCGCTGGTGCCTCCTCAAAGTATGCAACAAAAATTGAATTTTTGGCACCAACATAAAAATTTTTGTTTTGTTTGTTTCGTCATATCTCGGCCATTTGAAGGACGATTACGATGTCCTTTGGCACAAGGATATCACATTTCAATAGAAACTGATTGTCATACTTAAAAGGACGAATGTCCTATACACAGCCAAGTTTTAAGGACTTTTTTGTATACAAATAATAGCGAATATCTCAACCGTATCCTGTCTTTTCCTTGCGTCTCGTATGTCAAACGCAATCTATTGGTGAGACCTATGATCCTGCCAAAGAACATTCAAATCGTCCTTGTAGTTTTCAAGATATCCTGCACCTGGCAAATTTCAAATAAATGGTGCACCCTAAAAGTATGCTATATGATTTTCATTTTTATGGCGCCAATTTCAAATTTTAAATTTGAAAATAAACAACAAATATGATAATTCGTTACATTTTTAAAATATATATTATTTATTTTTCGTCATATTTATACGGTGAAGTATAAGTTACATATTATTATAAGTTACGTTTCAAATTTAAATTAAGTATAAAAGATGATTATTAAGTTACACACAGTAAAATACCAGGCAAACATAAAACAGCAGCAAACAATTATAAAGTAATTTAATTGCAAAAGTGTCCTGTCGAATTTCAAGATAAGTTTCCTTGCTTCTATTTCCTTGCTTCTATTAGGTTCCTCTGGTATTTAAATTTCTCCACATATTATCTAAAAGTGAATCCCTTCGATAGTTGTAGTTGTTATTTAGAACTGGAAGCCGCCATCCAAAAATTTACTTTTACTTATTTTTGTATCTTATTATATTCTATACTTTGAAATTGTAGAGGTCCTCCAACTCCGTCAGGCGAAGTAATTTCTCATCTGTAAAAAGAAAATGAGATACTAGCATTATAATTAATTTGACGTTATCTAATAAAATAAAATGAATTTGTATATATTTAATAAAAGTATTCCCATGATTTTTGTGTAATTTATTTATGACATTTCTATCGCATAACATTACGTAACCACAAAACAGAAAAAGATCAAGAGAGAAGGGAATTTGTGAGGGAAAATCGTTTGGCATGTTCCGATCCAGTCAACAAGTGTGTGCGGTAAGTCTCGACAATGGCAACACAGTTCTGATGACTTTAATTGTTTGTTTGCGTTGCGCGGAACGAACCCAAGCCGCGGGGTCTGGTCGCAGACTAGAAACGAATAGCGAGGGGGCTGGGGAGAGCGGGGAGCATGCGAAAATGCAAAGGTAAGGAAATCAAATTGGAGAACTCGAGCGTTGAGAAAGCACCGTTAATGTGACCCGACGTGCGCGGCAATAGATAAAAATGCCAAACTGAGTAAGAAACAGTCAGGAGACAGTCACAGCAGTCAGATAGATAGATAGACTGGACAGACGACAGACAGAGAAAGACTGAATTGACTGAGAGACAGACAGTTGCAGCGGGCGGTCCGACTGCCAGCGATGACCTCGTGCAGAAAACTAAGTCAGACTGTAAAGTCGGGCTCACTGAACAATCAGCCTCGGCTGAAAAATTACCAAAGATATCTGATGCAAGCAAGGGATGCGGGTCAGTGGGCGAAGAAAGAGGAGAGAAGGGAGGGCGTTGCATATGCGCAAAGCGAGCCACAACAATAGCAGAAGGCAAAAGGCAAAAAGCAAAGCCATGGCCATTGACACAGCTGGGCAACATTCGGCAAGCCCTGAGAGGCTAGCCTTATAAGGCAGGCTGTTAAGCTGGCAAGTTGGGAAACTGGCAAGCTGGCAGGCACGATAAAATACTCGTATGTAACTAGTACATGGTGTGCCTCCCTCGCCGACTTCTTCTACCCACTCCTGTGAGCTGTGACCAGGCAGTACAGTTAGCACGAGGGATTTATGACATTTACCGTAACCTGTCGACAACGACGACGACGACGATGACAGCAATCAGCACTCAGCAATCAGAGACGTATGTAAATGTGATACCCTGTACACAATAAAGATATTCACAGAATTGCTTAGTAAATGTGATACCCAGTACACAATAAAGAGAGCCAAAGGATTGCTTAGTAAATGTGATCAATAAAGAAAAGTCAAGGGACAATTCAGAAAGAAGGTTTTCTTTAAGGTACCTCCAGTATTTTCCTCTATAAATTTCTCGCATTCCCCAGCCTATCTCCTGTATTAATTTTCGATATTTGGTTTGCATTAATTGACTTTCAACAGCTGCGCCCAGTTTGGGTTAGGCAAGCCAATGTCAATGCCACTGGCCAGACACAAAATCGGGCGAGGAGCGGAAGGGAAAACTGTTTGCTGCGGATGCTGCCAAATGGCCCTGGAGCGTCGTGTCAGTTGTCAACTTCGGCGCGGTCATCTGACACCTGACCACCGAATTGAAAATGCGTGGCGAATGCGCCTCGAGTCTGGTTTGCGTGTATTTGAGAGTGTTTCTGTGTGTGTGTGTGTGTTGTCTCTGGCCCGTCGGCTGCAATTTCAATCAAGGCGCAACAGGCTAAGGGTTGACCTGGGATTATAGAGAGTTTGAGTTGCTGTTGTTCTTATTGTTGTTGTTGCTGCTGCTGCTCTTTTTTATTCGCAATCTTATGGTTATCAAAATAAATGAAGTGTTGCCAGCAACAAGTTGCGAGGCGCGAAAGCTGCTCTGTACGTGCTTGCCACAGCCCGCTGATTGCTTGCCCCAGCCCAGCCCTTGCCTGTTACTGTTGCTGTTGGGAATTCGGAATTGTTGCAAGTTGGTGAATTGGCAACTGCGCCTTGTTAAGCTGCCACCAAGGTCCAAGCGGAGACTGTGGCCAATTTTCAATATACAAATACAAGGCATCAACAGAGAGAGTAGAGAAGGGTAAACAGTGCAGAGACTTATTTAACAAACGTTTGCACAAATTGAATATTAAGCTGGCGCTGTCCGCCATGTCAGTGCTCCCCCTCTCTCTCTGTCTCCCGCTTGCATCTCAACTGACCGCTGAGCGATGCAGTCGCAGATAACAGAGATCGAGATAAGCATAGAGCGAGGCGCTTCCTGTGCGCTCAGTTGGCAGTCGCCTGTTGCCTGCTGCCTGTTGCCTGTTGCAACTTTACTCGTACTCGTATCGTACTTTCGGACTGTGGCATTTATTTGCCACACGCAATCAATAGCTGCCCCAACTGGAGCTGCAGCACTTTGATCATCATTTCGCTTAATCGGCCCGCTGTGCACATGCAGATATACAGCTGGGAATCAACTCGACTCGACTCAACTCGACTCGACTCGATTCGAGATACATGCACATGTATCTGATTCTGCATCTGCATCTACTGTTGCTGCTGTTTATCTAGCCTGCGATTGTCGTTGCTGCCTTGTAACTGACTGGGCCATGTTGTTAGTCATTTGTTATGAAATTTGTGCAGAGAGAAAAAGGGACTGCTTCTCTGGTCTCTGGGCGGGCTCGTCTTACCAGACGACTCTGCATATGCATGAGAAGTCGCCGTCTCCTTCTTCGTCTGGAGAGTGCTGACTGTGTGGCATTTCAACTGGCCATGTGCGGAATTCTTAACACGTGTCAGTGGCGCATTTGTCTTGTCTCCAGTTGGCCCCAGCTACTTAGTCACTTGGCAACTGGCGGAAGCATAAAGTTCTAGGGATTCTAGGGATTGTGCCCTGTGTGTAAATGTTGCTCCACGTTTCCGTAAACTTGTAATCAACATAATGTTTATTGCAAACAAAGCTGAAGGCAAATTGCTATTTTCAGAATTAATAATGCATTTTCCCTTTGTTACCGCTGTGTTGCTGTATCAGTTAAATTTACGTAAATTACTCTACTCAAAGCTAAATTAACAGAATGCAGGTGGATTTTGCAATTACCCATCAAAGATTACTGGTGAATCAAAGCTGTTAAAATTATAGTACAATAAAATTATCCCTACGTGTTCATTATAAAATCTGGTTTGCGATATTAAAAATAACTTAATACCCATAAAGAAAAATATGTGTTTGAATGACGCGCTAATTGAACTCAATTTTGCGTTGCGCAGCCAACTTTACGTGAGTCACAATTTGCGTTGCGCAGCCAACTTCAAGTGAGTGAAAGTTTGCGTTGCGCGCCAAATAGACAAAAAGACAAATATTGCGTTAGCAGCCAACTTCACGTTGCGCACTTTTACGCGCCTGGGTTCATGTCTTTGCTAATGTAAAAACTGTTCTCATGTTATCGAAAATAATTTATCGATTATGGGCGCAAACTCTTATGAATTTGAAAAGGCATGGGCAAGTTCTGATTTGAAAAAAAATATTTTGTCAATGATATATTAGAAAAAAATATTTCGTCAATGATATATTAGTTGAGTCTGTCACTGGGATAACAATAAATGTGCGTTGTGGGCTAATTAGGTCGCTCGATGAGCGTAATTTAGTGCCCGCAGCGTGACAAAGAGATTTGGCAATGAGTTGGTTGTTGACAAGATAATAAACACACTAAATATTCGTCATGAGTAAAATGCGGATGGCACACGAAAGTCTTAAAACCCTCTCCTTCCAGTTACTTTGATTTATTACGCACTAATGAAACTTATGCTCCCATAAAACAGTCATAAATTCGCACACTAAACGCCGAACAACAAAGCCTGGGCGAAGCGGGGAAGAAACGGGCCAAGGGGGGATGAACCGCGGTGAGTCCAGACACTTAATTATAAGCACAAAGGTGCATGAATTACAGCAAAAACAGCAACAACAACAACAACATCGAATGTAAGAACTGAACTGCAGCCAGGCGAAAGCACATAAACAACAAAGGCCATAAAAACATGTAGAAAGCAAAGAAGAGCGGGGGAAGGGGAACTGCCATCCTGAACTGAACTGCTACTGACAGGGAAATGTCGGCCATTTTGTGTTGATGTCTCGTCGCCGCTTTAATGCGAACTGAGAAAAGAATTTATACAAATTAGCGGTGAAATAAATTACGCGACGGCAACGGTGGAAAAGCAAATGAAATTAGGCGCCCTACGAGCCGGCGAATAAATGAGCGATATGGAGGGATGGAGGGACAAAAACAGACGGAATGAAAGACAGTTGAGGTTGAAATGCAAAGCAAATATAAAACATGTTCAGGTGAAAAGAGAACGTTTAGTCGAAGAAGAAATACTCTTTTTGAAAAAGTTGAAGAAGAATGTTTGTTTGTGATTCGCTTTCAAAGAGTCGAAAGAAGGGAACAGCTTTAATAAGCTTTATTTCCTTACTCTACTGGCACGCTAGCAAAGCTTTAATTTAATAGTGAGTCGTTGGCTGCTTTAAAGACTATAATTTGTCTGTCATATTGTGTAGCTAAGAGCGCCACAAGTGAGTTCAACTCCCTTGCCAATGAGGTATAATCAAAAACAGAGCCCGTGAAATGCATAAAGTGTCGCGTGTTCTGCTGCGTGGCCCAAGAGGAAGCAGCCGCATAATGAAACATCCCGTGGCCCGGTGACGTAGCAAAAGGTGGCAATAGTAGCGTAAAGACTGGGGCAGGGACAGAGAGACAGAGAGATACAGAGGTTAGGGTTGAGGTGGAGGTTCAAGTTGAGGTAGAGGCTGTCGCCCTTGACTGTCTGGCGGGATTAAAGGCACGATGGAGAAGAGAAAAGCGCATTCATGACGCTGACATGCTGGAGAATAGAAAGAGAGAGAGGAAGAGAGCATAGGTAACAAGTAAGAGGCGTGGCGAGGGATGGCGGGAAGGTGGCATGTGAAATAGCAAAAAGGTAAAAGTCAACATGACACTTTTTGTGAGTGCCCGGGTACTTGGGTAACTGCGACTAAACTGACATTTCAAATTGCCTGAATGGCAACCAAATCACATGCTAATTTCGCAGCAGCAGCAACAGTAGAGACAGTGGCAGCTGCCAGGTGGCAGGTGGCATGTGGCAAGGGGCAGAGAAAGCTAATCATGCCACTAAAATGTCAGAGCATACGCAATGAGAATTGACGCTAATGAGGCTGGCATAATCCCTGTATATATCAACTCAACCGGCTGCGTAACTAAATGGTACACATTTTGCCGTACCTCTCTTCCCTTTCCCCTTCCCCTTCCCTTTCCCCCTTCCCCTTTCCTTTTAGAGCACTCGCAATTAACATGCTTCATCATTATTGACACACGTTTCGACAGGGTAAAAGTCAGCTCAACATTTCACAGTTTTTTCCATCATTTCCTTTTTTTTTGGGGGTGCTGACAAATTAAGCTGCTTGTCCTCCCCCTCGTCCCCCCTCATTTGCAGCAGGGTGCTTTGTTAATCCTCTTTGAGGAGGCTTCAAAAGTTTAATGAAGTCCATCAGAATGACTTTATGAAACGCACAACGCAGCAGCAGGCAAATGAGCTTCAGCTTTTTTAGCTTGGTTTTTCGTAAGGTGAAAGTGCGGAAAAACTTTCTTGGCACTCTTCGGCTAGAGAAATCTACAGAATTCTCTTTATGATGTCCTGATGCCAGGCAGCCGCAGCTTTGCAGCTGCCTCAACTTTATTACACAAATCAAATACTTGACTAGGTCCTTGGCCCGACAGCAGCTTAGTGTTCGTTATTCATACGCCCCGTTTGCCGGTTGCCAGTAGCCAGTAGCTAGTCGGCAATTGGTCTGGCGTGGCCTGCAAGCCATGACGACCACTTAAATAAAGGCTCATTACATGCGCGCCACAATTTTTATTGTTGCATACATTTGCGGGCACACACACACACACACTCGCACACACACACTCGCACACACACACTCGAACACTCGCAACACTTTACCACTCTTCACTTTGGGGTCTTATTTATGTTATACGCATATTTGCCAACAATTTGTGCGGCCGACAAATAAGTTTATTGGCGTCTTGCCTTTGTTTAACCAACGTTCGTTGTCCGCCTCGTGTCGAACAATAACCTCAAGTCCCCCCTCTTTCCCCTCCTCTCTATTGGTCGTCAAATCTGCTCCTTGTCAATGTCAGCGCATTGGCATATTTTGAATATTTCATAGAACTTTGCACCATTTCCTATGATGGATACAGCAGCTGACGGCGATTCTCATTACTCGGTTCGATTTTTGGCACTCAAAGGTGGCGCATGCAAAAGCAATCCAATTACGGCATCAAAAGGGAGACAGTGAAATCTAAATCGAATTTCTATTTATAATGAAATTGTGAATTGTAGAAACTTTGATTCAGGTTCAACTTGCAGTTAATCTATAAATTATTCTCTTGTTCGTATTAATGTGCATTGCTGATTCGATTGCAATTGATAGCTGTTGGATTTGGGCAGAATCGAATGAAAAGCACTGCAAAACCTTGAATGTTTCCTGTTCATTCTTTTCACCGGAAAATGGAAAACTGCAACTTAACAATTAATCGAAATGTTCATGCTTTTGCTCATCTCCGGTTGTTCTCTGAGCTGCAGAACAGGTTGATTAGAGCAATTTCAAGTTTGCATTGCCTTCCTTCCTTCCTCCTGCCTGCTGCTCTTTCTCCTCAACTTTCTCTCTCTATTCTCGTTGACCCCTTGGGGTCCACTTAATAATTGAGTTGCTTTTGCTCGGACAGCTTGATATTGGCAAACATTTTCATTTTCATTGAACATATTTTCAATTATAGTGCCAACCAATTTCACTTTTGTGTGCGCCCAAAAAAAAAGGATTGAAAGGAGATTCGAGGGGGTTTTCAAAAGGGTTGCCGTTGTTTGTCTTTGGGCATTTGGCAAAAGTGCTTACGGCCCCTTTCTGATTTTCCGCTAACAAAAAGAGCTGCGCTTTAGTTTCAGTTTCAGTTTAATGTTTTAAATAAACAAGAGAGAGAGCTGCAAATGAATTTTCCCAGGGTCAGCATGGAAATTGTTGTTAGTTCTCGTAATAGGCAAAACATGCATAAAAATTGCCCAGCAGTCGAGCGATTAAATTGTGGCCTCTAAGCACGCACACGCTGCCCACCTTCAGGCCTGCCACAGGGGGGAGATACGGAATGGAAGGGGAAGGAAAGGAGTGCTGCACATTAATTGAGCCACTTGGGGCATGGCATAATCAGAGCGCACGCATAATGAGCTACAATTAAAGGACAAACATAATTACAAGTCAGTTTTCGCACAGCACAGAAAACAAAAAGCCACCGAGTCAAACAATGAAATGAGCTGCTCCAAACTCTGACTCTGCCTCAGACTCTGACTCTGAGTTGAGCTGGCCGCAAATACTCAAATGGCAAGGAGCACAAACAATGCGATTGCAAATGCGGCTGCGATGCCCCTCGGGTGAACTCTGCGCAGCTAAAACTTGTGCAAACTCTGCAAATGAAATTAACAAATTTTGCTGGCGCATGCACAAAAGAACAGCAATGAAAACCTGGCCAAGAAGAAGCAAGAATCTGGAGCTTTCATTACGTTCAGCCGCTTCTTATTTACGTATGAAAGTCACACAAAACGATTTGCTTAGCGCTCGATTACACGACGCGACGTTCAAAGGGAGGCAAATAGAAGAAGGGAAGTGGTTAAGAGTGTGTCGAATTTCAGATGGGCTTAACCCAAACCCATTCCAGAGGCTGACCAGATCTCTCTGTCTCAATCTCCAGCTCCATCTCCATCTCCAGCTTGATGCTGGCTGTTAAATTTGGTGATAAATGAGTTAAGGTAATGCGTTACATGGCCCAAAAGCCGCATCTCCATCTCCAACTTCAGCCCTGGCCTTGGCCCTGTCCTGTTCTCTGCTTTACTCCAGGGATGCTCAGGCACGCGCGTCTCTAATGAAATCATTTAAATACAAACCCAAAACCCACACTCACATACACACACTCACTCTCACACACACATGGACAGTTGGGAAGTTGGGGCATGTGGATTTTGGAGCTGCCACAAGAACGTGCCAAAGCTTTAAGTCAGCACAGTGGTTCTTCCATTGTAAGCACTGAGTAAGTGCTCTTTTCTCTCCACATGACCTCAACCTCAAACGTTTGTTGGTCAAAAAAACACTCTTGAAATTTAACAAAAACTTGCATGCAATGCAAATGAGTTGAAGTGAAAATTCAACTAGTTTACAGTTTACTAAGAAAATGCTTGCTGAACCTCTGCAGAATTGATAAACATATATAGATAAACAGTAAGTAATGATTATTATTAAATAATAATAATAATGAGTATCTAATGACAGCATATAAGACATAGGGAAAAGGCTTGAAAGCCAATATTGTCAACAAAAATGTAATATTGTAATAGTGAGGCGAAGTACTACAAAAAGAGTAAAATTTCACATGTGTGTATTTCAAAAGGTCAGACTTCAAAACAGTTGCAAAATGCCTTGACTGCAGTAAAGAATAGAAGAAAAGCGGCACTACGTCTAAATTTGTCGGTCGTTATAATCGGAGATAATCGATGGCACTTTCGACACTATAAGGCCGATAGGTTCTAAGCTATCGTTATTATTTAAAAGGTTAGTTATAATTAAAATTAATACTAACGCTATTGGTAAAGCAATGGCAGCAAAGGCCTTCAGCTTACTAAGCTATCGTTATCAGCAGTAGTTAGAATTAGAACAGATTCAGTATTAAACACTTTTAATAAAGTTAATCAAACTGGACTTCATAAATACATATTATCAACTATCTATATACATATTACATAATCAAAATTAGATAAATTGTGCTCACTCCATCGTTCATAAAGTGACATAATTATGCCTTGATATCCATTTCTTGCATCTACTCATATTTTGCTCACTTTATTTTGGCACTTTGCAACACTGTTGTCTCATACACTAAGCCACATGTCTTTGCAATTCGAATGATACAAATTGCAAGTGTTTTACTGCAGTGGCAGCTGCTGTGTAAAGCAGAGCTTTAGTCACAGTTCCCACTAGAAGCCACCTCCACATCATCATCCCGAGTCTACAATCTCTCTCTCTCTCTCTCTCTTTGTAGCTCATCCTTGGGCGACTGCTGTTGACTTCGATATATCAGGGCGAAATGTCAAGCTGGTTTAGCACCAACAACAGCAGCAGATGGTGTCAAATACAGAGTGTGTAGTCCATGTATCTTTAGTACGCATTCATATGGCTGGGAGATACTTATGCACATCTGCACAACACACTATATCCCTCGTATATCGCCCAGATATCGTACCAGTTTTTATAGCTCGTCGAAACTGAAACTGAAATACTTTTTTTGCCTTGCCTTCGTTTTCCTACTCGAATCCCAGTGACATTCGGGTGCCATTGACTGCATTTGATGGCGGTTCGCTCATAAAACAAAAGCAAAGGGAGGAGGAGGGAATAAAACCATCAAAAAAAGAGTGAAAAACTACGCAATATGTTAACTAGGCGAAGCTGCAGCTTTCCACTTTCCTGATCCATAAATAATATACTGCTTTTTTGGCAGTTTTCAAATGTGAATTTCATATACAAGACGCACGCTGTTAATTTGTCATGTCATTTGCAACAATTTCATGATTTCGCATGCCAATTAAATCGAGAGTAAACAGCGCTTCATCCAAATTTAAACGACTGTGAAGAGTGGACACCACAGTGTGCACAGTGTGATGAGAAGGAGGAGCAAAGGACATCCGACCAGCAGTAAGTGAAAGCCGACAATGCAAACATTTGCACAGCAGCAAATAAAAAACGAAAAAGCGGAGGAAAGCGGGAAAAGCGAGCGCGTGAAAAGCCGCACAAAGTTCGCCGCGGAAAACGTCGCAAATGTTTGAGTTAAAGATAAACGCGCTTCATCTCTGGGGCAGTGGCTGAGGCTAAGCTTCCGTTTCCGTTTCCGTTCACCTCCCTCGCTTTTTTGCCTGACAGCCTTGAATATTTTTATGCATTTGCATGTTGCATGCCACTCGTCGTTAGCATTGCAAATGCTATCAAGTGGCGCTTGAAATTGAAAAAACATTTATACCAAATGGGCGTCAGAGGAAAAGTAGAAGCTGAAGCAGAAGTTGAATCAGAATCCGAATTTCCTGTGCTCAGTGCTGCATCTTGCTCTTGGCATTAACTGCAATTTATTGGATTAATCAAGATGCAACATCTCAACACTAATTGCAATATTAATCAGCCAACTCGATTCATTGCGTTCATTGCAAACTTTTCGTCGTCACGACTCGCGACACGCAACTTAATTAAACGCGAAACGAAAATTCCAACTCTTGCAACTTTTTTGTTTGGCCTTCGTTTGCCATTGGATTGTTGGCCCATTACACGTTTAAGCCTGGCCAAATTGAAAAATGAAATGCTCCTCTGAGTGAAAATGTTGCCGCTGCTGCTGCACCACAATTGCAGCCAAGAACATGACATTTACATACAGCAAACACATTTAAATGCCACAGCTACTTTGTCTGGGTAAATTGACTAACTCACTCTATTTGTCACTGAATTTAAATAGTTGTTGAACTGACTAATCGAATTGTAGGTTAAAAATGAAATTTCTTAATGCATTTAAGGGTTTTTCGAAAAGATAATTGCCACAATATTCGACTGAATTTAAATGTGAAATTGCAATACAATACTGCAAAAGTAATTCAAAGAAATCCTCTGATTACAGCTGAGCAACAATATTCAATTTTGTTTGCTAATGTGAGACACTCTTTGAACAGATATCCTATTTCATAAAGCAATTGTGCAATTTGAATTTACAGAAAATCTAATACTTATTGGACAAAGAAATACACTGCTGTCCTTAGGTAAGACTCATGTTCACTTGCCTTTAAATTTGTACAATATTTATTGCTTTAATAAGGATTGCAATGAAGTTGATATGAAAAAACATTTGGTATTAAATCATACATTAAATATGATATATATAATATTATAATAATTATTCAAATTTAACAAAATAATGTCTTTCAAGGATAACTGAATGAGGTTCATAATAGTAACATATTAAACACCTTTTAAACTTGTTAAGTTTATCTTAAAAACTAACGGGATTACCTTGACTTTTTCCTCTAAGCCCCAAGGTTTTCTTGAGGTAATCATCATATAGTTTGTATTATCTAATAAACGAAACGCTTTTCAATTTAATTTCATTTGTTAGTTGGTCATAAACATAAAATATTTGTTATTTGATTATTGCAAATGATTCAAACTAATTGAAATGACTTAAGAACGTCTCGTATTTCACATAATACAAATTATATGATAAGTGATTCAAGGTACTCTTTGGTATTAGAGAAGAGAGTATTTGAAATTCCGATCTAGCTTGCTCTACTTGCATTTTGGCATTATTTATTGTGTTGTTGTGTGCGCAATTCAACGTGTTGCAGCATTTTAAATTCATTTGTGCAATTTGTAACGCACACGCAACACTTTCTGTTGCATTTGCCGAGCGCTGCATAAAAGCAAATGTAAAAGAAATTATGCAAGCGCGTGCAAGACGAATGGCAAATGGCGAACGGTGAATGGCGAATGGTGGAACGGTGCAACGTGGCGTATGCGTGATAATTTTGCATGCAGCAGCTGCTGCCATCTTCATTGCGAGTGAGTGTGTCCGTATATGCGTGTGTGTGGGCGTGCGTGTGTGTGCATGTGTGTGTTTGTGCGTTGATTAAGTTGCATAAATTATGGCGCAGCTTGTTGATTAACTGCAATGCTATCTCAATCTGCAGCGCCTTCTCCTTCTCTCTCTCTCTCTCTCCGTTTCTCTTTTTCTCACTCTCTCTCTCTCTGTCTCGCTCTTTTGCCCAAAGGCCAAGTTACGCATTGAAACTTCAACTCGTTGACATTTTAATAAGCTGTCAAAATGTCATCAAAGCCGAAATGGTTTGCCATTAAAGGCAGCTTTCTCTGGTCTCTTTACTACAGTTAACATGTCAACTCTTTGACATCAACTGTATATATACATATATATATATATATATATATATATATATTCGATAGCCAACCGAATAGTATA
Source organism: Drosophila sulfurigaster albostrigata (assembly GCF_023558435.1). Taxonomy (NCBI): domain Eukaryota; kingdom Metazoa; phylum Arthropoda; class Insecta; order Diptera; family Drosophilidae; genus Drosophila; species Drosophila sulfurigaster. The sequence continues at coordinate 29,255,512 of NC_084881.1, forward strand.
CTAAGTAATGCTTTCTACTTTATTGAGTGACACTTTCAGCAAGTCAAAGCATAAAGCACTGAAAACTTTAATGTGTCTCGCAAGCACTAAAACTGAATAACAGCTGAAGCTAGTTCTTAAAGGAAAACTTATGGCATCGTAATAAAAGTTATATTAATCAACATTTTAAATGTAATTAAGAGAAAGAAAGAGAGTCAAAGTGTTGAATTCGTTTCCAGATTTTGAAACATCTGCAACTATTTTTTTAAGGAAAAACTTAAAAGTGATCAGAATAATGTAATTTTTCTGCTATTATTTCATTAGAAAATAATGTTAAATTCACTTTCAAATATCGAAAAGAGCTTAAATTCTTTTCCTAACCAACATTTGCAGCTAGTTCTTGAAGGCAAAACTTATGGCATAAAGTGATATTAATCAGCATATTCAATTAATTGAGAGAGAGAAAGATAGAGAGTTGAATTCACTTTCAGATTCCGAAAATAGTTTGAATTCTTTTTTTTTTTATAACATCTGCAGCTACTAGTTCTTTAAGGCAAAACTTATGACATAAAAAAAGTGATCAGCAATTTTAATGTAATTTTACTGCTATGATTTCTTAAGTAAAAAGAGTTGAATTCGCTTTCAGCTGTTGAAATTAGTTTGAACTCTTTGCCAACTATTTGCATCGCCGCTGATTTAATGTGTTCAGCAAATCCTTGCTTGTAAGCAGCTTTGAGTCTGCGTTTACGATTGTGATTGTGATTGAAAATGCTGTCCAACATCTGGGCGACAAGCCACTTAAGTCAGAGTCAAAGTCTCAGTCTGTCAACTCGCTCCCTATGCAAATGGAATGGCATCGAGCATTTGCGGATTGTGACCTCTCAGCTTTTGGCTTTTGACTCCGAGCTGTGGCCTGTGTGCAGAGCGAGAGAGGGAGGGGAAAGATGCATGGAGAAGACGTGTGGCAAGTGAAGTTCTTGGGGATTAAATAATTTATAAATTCCAAACAGAGGGAAAGAGAGAGAGAGAGAAGGGGCAAAGTTTTGATTCCATGCGACGTGCATTAAACATTGACACCTTTTTAAGAGAGCAGCTCCGCTGCCAGTGGCTGTGTGCCGAGTTAATCAACTTTACGCACTCGCATAATATGGCAAAAAGTTTAATTAAAAGCGTAATTAATGAGGGCCAAAGCCTGGAAGGAAGGAGGCAAGAATGAGGATCCATCGCCACGCGAGCTGTCAGACTCGATGCCACGCACATGCTAGCAATTAAAATTAAAATTTTATGCTAAACTAAGTAGCAAGCAAGCGGCAACAGGCTTCGGCTTCGGCTCTGGCTCCATCTCCATCTCCGGCTCAAGGCATCCCCTTTCACCCCCTGCCTGACCTTTAACTGGCTGTTCCAGAGGCAATGTCGTGGCCGTCAGCTTAAATTATTAACCTGCATGTTGGCACTCAATGCCAAAGTTCACAGCAGTCACTTTCAAACGCCAGCAAAAGTGAGAGAGAGAAAGAGGGAGAGTGTGCCCAATAAGTAATTCACGAGTGCTCGAACATGCATTACATTTTACGCATGCCAGCCAACACGACGTATGCGTCATAAATATTCATTAGACATTTGCATTAAATGCCACTTGTGGTGCATTTCCCTAACCCGACCGACGGAACCAGGCTTTAATTAATAAATTAACTGGCAAAATTGACTAGCATTAGTTTAACACGTTGGTGATTAAACTGAGACTTTTGGAACTTGACTATTTTAAACTTGAAATTTGCTTCGCAAAGTTTTTAGCAACAATAAAATTGGATTTGCTCACTAGAGAATAAAGTTATCTTGCAATATTATGAAATATAAATATGATGGAGAACTGCTTGCCAAATGAGTAATTTCTTTGTTCATTAACTGTGGATAATAATACTTCAACTCTTTTTTCTGATCCGCACTAATCTCTATATATTTTTGTACATCTTTCTCCTTTGCTTTGATTCCACCAAATTCTTTTCTTCTCTTCGCCCAGTTTTATTTCCACCCATTTTTCTATATATGTTATCATATTTCTCTCACAGTCTTCATAAATCTTCTCACCAGAGAATAAAGTTGCAATATTATGAAAATTAAATATTATATAATGTTTGCCAAATGAATAATTTCTTTATTCTTTAATTGTAGATAATCATACTTTGACTCTTTTTTCTGTTCTGCACTAATCTCTTTATATTTTTGTACATCTTTCTCGCACTCCTGCACATCCTTTGCTTTGATTCCACCAAATTCTTTTCTTCTCCTCACCCAGTTCTATTTCCACCCAATTTTCTATGTATGTTATCATATTTCTCTCACAGTCTTCATACTACTTGCTCACTAGAGAATAAAGTTATCTTGCAATATTATGAAATATAAATATGATGGAGAACTGCTTGACAAATAAGTAATTTCTTTAGTCATTAATTGTGAATAACCATACTTCGACTCTTTTTTCTGTTCCGCACTAATCTCTATATATTTTTTACATCTTTCTCGCACTTCTGCACATCCTTTGCTTCGATTCCACCTTTTTATTCTTTTCGATTTTATTTCCACCCAATGTTCTATATATGTTATCATATTTCTCTCACAATCTTCCTACTCTTAGCTTCTCTGCATCTCTTCACCCATTTCTATTTCATTTGTCATAACCCAAACCCCTCTCTGTTTGCAGTGAATTGCTCTCGTTTAGTCAGTGCCTTGCCATCAGCTCAGTTCATTTCTCAAAACGAGCGCATCTTTAAAGCCTAGACTCAAGTCTGCTGCTACGCTCGTAAAGTCTGACCCTTTTTTTTCTTTTGCTGCTGAGTCTTATTTCTGATGAGTGTCATTCAGTTTGCATTACTTCTGCTGTGCTCTTTCCATCAGTTTTGCTAAGTCTGCGGCTTGCTTGCTTCAATTTCGTTTGCCTCCACTAAGTCTGGGGCCATCTCTTCTAAGTCTGGGCTACGCCCCAAGTTTAACACATTCCCGAAGTCTGGCATTCATAAAAAACTAGAACTTTTGCTGCTTTGCTTTCTGTTTTATCAATTTCAAGGCCATCACGTTGACAATATTTGTGCAAACAACTGCCATTGCCATCGAAATTGAACTGAGAGCGAGACAAAGAACTGAAAACACATGTCTCAGGTTGTTTTTTTTCCCTCTAAGGTGAGAAGCAGCATTGTTCGCTTCTCTTGGCCATTTGATTTGGGCCAAACTTTTTGCTGTCGAAACTAATTTTGTTGTTGTCTTGTCGCTAAGCTGCCGCAGCCCTTGCGACTGGGTTACTCCAACATAGCGCATACGACATGTGGTACAATCTCTTCTATTTCTTCGTTCGCTCGTTTTGTGTGGCAGCATCTGGAGATGCCACATCTGTGTTTGTAGTGTGGCATGTTCTGCTGTTTCCTCTTTGCCAGCGAGTTTATTTCATCTCTTTTGCTGCTGCTGTTGTCACCTCTCGCAATGTTGTTGTCATGTTTTGTTGGACTAGTTGCTGTCGCTGTGTATTTTGCAAAACCTAATAGATTATTTGGCACTTTGCTGTAGCAAAATAAGTTTGTCTTTGTCTCTTTTTTTGATACCCCAAACTGACGAGTCCTTGAATTATCTCGTTCCAGTTCGTCGACTGCACAGTGGTTGCACACAAATGTTTATGAATAAAAAGAGAGAGAGAGAGAGAGAGAGAGAAAGTAAAAGCTTGGTCCAATTTATGTTGCAATTAATTATAAAAAGAAACACAAACCCAAAAAGAGCAACTTGTCCCCGAAAATGCAATCAACGAACGACTGCAAAGTGATGAAATGTTTTCAAGGTTCAAAGTTGCTGTGAGTTATTTGTTGGCAAATGTGTTTTGCCCTGTAGTTTATTGGTTTTATTCGATTTGGCTGCAGCTCAGAGCAGTGTGCAGCAGCAACAGCAGCAGCAACAGCAGCAGCAATGTTCAGCAGTTGCATGCCACGTCTGTTGCCGCATGTGCAACGTCAGTTTTGTTTTCCCCGATCACATTTCAGCACGCTATTTATTCGAGCGTATTAGACGTGACAGGATTTAATATCCGTCGCAGTCTGCTTTACAAAAACGCAAGTCACTCCGTTCTGCTTTTCCTTTTCCTCCTCTCCCCTTAGCTTCTTTATTCCTCGAGTAGCTGCCAAAAAATTAATAGCTAATGAAGCATGCAGCAGCACGGCCGATCTAACCACAGAACCATAAAAGTCAAGTGCTTCAGATTCAGAGTGCAATGCCAATGAGCTGAGCTGAGCTTGTGCTTGCAACTTTGCCTCTGGCAGGTGTGTGTGTATGTGTGTGGGTGACTGTGGCATGCCTCATTTGCCACAGAAAGAGAGCAACTGCAGCTGCTGGCTCTTGACTTGGCCTGCAGCTAACTCGAGTTGTGGCAGCCAAAAGGCAAAAGGCAAAAGCCAAAAGTTCACAGCCAAATAAAAATCACATAAATTACGATTTTTCTACTTTTCAATTGCAAATGCAGCGTTCCGCAATGATTTCCATTTGTATTTTTGTATCATTGCAATATACCATTGCCATAAACTACTTTAGTTCGCTTCGTTTCGCTTTGCTTTGCTTTCTTTTGATTTTTTTTGCTTGCCTTTTGCTTTCGTCTTCTCTCCCCTCAAGTAAAGTTTTTGGATTTTATGTGCTTGACTGGCAATTTATGACCAAAGGTTGGCAAAAGCAGCTGCAGTTTTATTTGAGCATCGTTTTCATTTAAGCTGACATTAAATACGACAAACTTCGACTCTATCACATACATTTCGTCACCTTCTTGAGATAAAAAGTTGATTATCTTTGTCACACTGCATCTGATGATGCAAGGACAACGATTTTGAGTGCCCATCAAAAGCTGATCAAGTTGCAAGTTTATGTCGCATTTCGCAGACAATTCCTAGTTAATTAAATGTCTGAGAAGATGCTTCTATTGTTAGAGAATCTTTTATTCGAGTTGATCACAGATTAATCAACACACAAAGTAGTGTGAAAGTCTAGTATATTTTTCACTCAGTAGTCTACCACTTAAATATACCAAATTCAACCTTTAGTATATATTTTCATTTACGATATATTAATTTGGTATAATTTATGAATAATTTTGTACCACTTTTAAAGCTTTAACTGACAATCTGGTTTATTTTTCACTCTATGGTATATTTTGCATGTATTACTATATCTATATACCAATTATATCCTCTGATATCTTTTGATACCGCATTAGTATTACTTAAAATGGATAGCAGGTATCTTATAGTCGTGCACACTCGAATGTCGCTTTCTTTAAAAGCTGCTATAAATTTCATTTCTATCTTTTTAAAATCATTTTCAATTACTCAATAACATTGGGTCAATAACCCGCGTGAATTGAAACTTCGTGCTCTCTTTTTCGTCTTTTTTTTTGTCTAATTAAACTTGCTCAAAAGTTAAAAGTGCTGTCATTTTAACGGTCTCGTTAACATTCCCCTCTCTCTCTCTTCTCACTCTTCCCTCGATTTGTATTTGGCATCTGCACTTCCATTTAATTTCATTGATAAATGAAATGTCAAATCGTTTTACATATCAATGGATTTCATCGCTCATTCGAATGTTGCCGCTTTTTCTAGCATCATTTGGGACTGGGTCAGAGAGGTCGCTAGAGATGCGCGAGAGAGGGGGAAGAGCGGGGTTAGGGGTTAGGGTCAGTGAACATGTCGAGACTTTTCTTATTGATTACATGGCCACCAAACACCAAACGCCAAACACTTCTGGAGCACATTTCCCGACCATTTCTCGTCTCATTGTTGCGCCCATTTTTCGCTTCATTTAGCGCAGCTTTTTCTCTTCCGGGCTGCTGCAAGGGGGGAAGGGAAAAGTCTACGGAAAATATATATTTAAATGTCGTTTCCGCCTTGACTCCTTTTTGCATTTCATTCAGAAGAGAGCGCGTTGTCATTTTATTTGAAAATTCGTGTGCGTCTTGAGATGTTTTATTGATTTTCATTTATGTATGCATAAAAATTGGTTTTTGACGTGCTTTTTATGATCATGTTGCTGTTGTATTTACGAGCATAACTCATACGACATGTTGTCGCAGCGCCCCAAGGCGCAATAAAACCACGCCCCCTCTCAAATGTGGTCCTGTTCCGAGTGTGGGAGTGTGTGTTGTGCTTTTTAGACAAATTAAATGCGTTAATAATGCATGGCCCATAAATAACATTGATAAAGCCGCGCTCCATTGCCTGTCAAGGCTGGAGAACTAAACTCAAGAGAACTCGAGAGAACTCAGAACAGAAGTCGCACTGAAGCATGGCAGGCTCATAATTTGGCCGCGTCTTAACACTTCAAGTGTTTAGCAAGTGCACGTGGCGCGGCGTATGTGGCGTATGCTTAATTTTTGTGCACAATCATGCCACACACACACACGCATGCATAGCTATTGAACGCACAACACACAACGCACAAACAGCAACCGCACACACCATTTACACAGGCATAAACCTGTCAGTTTGGCATTAGGCATAAGACCAAAGGTTTATTTACGCACACAAGGGGTAGAAAGCAACAACTGATAGACTAGCAGATACTCTGTGAAGTGATTTAGGAAATAAGCTAATGAAATTACCTTCCAATTCAACTAAAATATATATGTATGCATTTCATGTTTCAACTACATTCATATTCTATATATAATAGTATCTTAGCATTCCCTATTTATAATAGTGATGCAAGTTGGACAGAAAACAGCAATGTCAATATCCGTCAATGTTTTCAAAATAAAACATCGATGCATCCCTTAACATAGATATCATAAAAACATTGGAAAACATCACAAAAAAAATCTTTGCTCGAAGCATCTTTGAATTTCGTAATAAAATAGAATAAAATTCTTCCAACTTTTAAAATATGTAAACATTTTCAACAAAAAGCTTCTTGAGAATTCCTTTTTTAAGCAAAAAGCTTCCTGAGAATTCCTTTTTGTTTGTTATTTTTTGATAATACAAAAACTTGAAATTATATGTATTAAGCAACATTTTTTGTCAAACATCGAAGCATCGCTTAGCATCGACATCAACAAAAATCTCGAAAAACATTGCTACAAATAATATCAATACCCGATGCGTCTATGTTTATAGCATGCCTATATTATAGGGTATACAACAAAGCAGCAGCAATGGTGTGACATTTGTTGTCGCTGCTTCGGCAGCTCATAAAAATTAAAATGATTGCCCCAAAACTTTGCTCGCTGCACGTGTGAAAGTTTTGTCATTATGCTGAGTATCTGCGTCTCTCATTACTCGCAGCATCGCTTCCCCTCTCTCTCTCTCTCTCTCTCTCTCTTTCCATCTCTCTTCCACTTGCTAGGTATCGTTCAAGTATCGCCGTGTCATTAATGGGTTTTTGCCAGTGGCGTGTCGCTTTAATTTCGCTGTCCATACACTCGTAAATACCCCATTTGCTCGCACATTTGGCACACAGGTGAGAGCATATTTTAGTTAGTTCCGCATACTCCACGTGAATCAGATGCCAAAGAACAGAAATGCTGCTAAGCACGCTGAGTGCTGTTAACTAACAGTCAGCTTAACATTGCGCCTAACAGCACTCAGCAGCTGCGCACTGTTAACTGAGTGAATGTTAAGCAAACAGCTGTTGTTTGTTATGCTGCGTATGAGTGATATTTTAGACAGCGACAGCGACTGCTGACTAGAGTTAAGATTAGAATAGTTTTATTTCTGTTGCTGCGGCTTGTCAGTCCTAGTTTTTATTCGCAAAACTGTTGCGTTGACCAGTCAAGCTGCTGTCGTCGTTAGTCCCTCTGATTTATGCTCACACGCGCTCAAACATTTCTCATTTCCTGTCACACAGAGGCAAGCAACAACAAAAAAAAGCAGACTCAAATCTTGCCCCTTCTCCTGAAACATTTTGCCATTATAATCGAAACTTTTTATCGGTGCGTCGCGTCGCAAACTTTTGCATTTCGCACGCGCTCAAAATTACTTTACAGCAAAGAGGAAGGAGTAAGGAAATATGCGGACAAGGGGGATTTGGCTTGGCTTGCCTTAGCTTAGCTATCCTGCAGCAATTTGGCGCATTAATGTTATAGGAATGCGATACATTTTGGGGCCATAAACATAACGAAACTTTGTAATTGAAAGCAACAAACGGCAGACAACAACTCTCCAAAGGCAAAGCAGAGGCAAAATTTAAGGATGCCACTTGAAAGCGATTAACGAGCGAAAGAGAAAGAGATTCGGAGATAGAATCACTTGATTAGATTAGATGAGTTTTCGGCTTTCGGATTTCGGGTTTTTGGGTTTGATTTTGTGGCCAGCAGGTAGTCCGCTAATTACGCTAATTGTTATTACAACAAAAATAGAAAACAGTCCATCTATTCGCAGAAAACTTGGGCAACTAAGGAAACCTTGCCATTTAAATTCCTATGCAGAATCAGAATCAAAAACAAACAAAATCAACAGCATGCGAGCAACTTTTATGCGAAAACTTTTAATGAGCATTTCGATGAAAATGTGTTGTGTAAAATGAGTTGCCAATTTTTCCTGTGGCTGCTTTTTAACTTTGCCACAACTCGAGCGAAAACAAAACTAAACCCACAACACAATGAAACACTAAGTACACTAATAACACTAGCCAACAATATGCGAAACAGTTTCTGTTCTATCAAGTAATTAATTTAGCAAACTCTTTTCATAGAATTAATTGTATTAACATGTTGTGCAAACTTACCCAATATTTGATAATAATATTGATGAGAATTTCCTGGTTATGCCGATGATGAAAACATATTAATCACTTTTGTTTCTGCAAACAATGATAAATAATAAAATTAAATGTATTGAAATATTAATTTGATTAACTATGATTTTCATAAAACTTATATTTATGTATTGGCTTTCATTTTTAATAGTTTGTGGATTAAATTTAAAATGAAACGATACCAATATTTAATACTTTTCTAGCTTTGTTCTCTTGCTTCGATTTTATTCATTTTCAATTGCAGACTAAAATTCATGTGTGTTGTTGTGGAGTGTAAATAAATTTAGCATGTGCAATGCTCGAAAAGTGAATTTCAAAATTCAAATGAAGCGTCAGGCGACGTCTGAAGTGACTTTTTGGCTGGATGCAATTGCAGCCACAACAAAAAGCAGCCCCAAAAATAGCACATACACAGAAGAGAAAGGAGAAGGAGGGTTGAGAAGGGGTGTTGGAAGGGTTGTCCTGTGCCGTAGTGTAAACACAATTCAATTAACTCGGCGATTGTTGTCGAGCGGTTGGCCATTGTTGTCGAGCCGGCAAGGACGCTAAAATAACTGAAAACTGAAAACGACAAGCCGATGATGTGCCCAATGATGATGCAGACGATGAGGATGACGATGACGATGATGTTTCCCATGATGATGACGAACATCAACATGCTGCTGATGACTACCACCAGCTGGATGACGTTGATGGCACATGGCACATGGGAGCTGTGAAGATGGAGATGGGATGGTATGGGAACTCAGAGCTGGTGGTTGGGGCGATGGCAAATGGCCAATACCCAAGCTCGACACAAAAGGCTGCACAGCCAGCAAATTTCTGGTTGCATGCAACAAGCAAAGCAACTGGCAACTGGCAACTGGCAACTGTTTGAGGCTGCCGACGCCGCCGCCGCCAGCAGCGCATTTGCATTATTAAAATTTTCATTTTGCGCTGCAGCGATGCCAAAAAAAATGCAAAAATATATACTGCATAAAGCCACACCTAATTGACTTACGCCCGAAATTCGAGGCTCAGACTCTGCAACTCTGGAGGCAGCGAATTATGCGGCTAATTATGATGGATACACAAATCGCATTTCGCTCTTTGGCTTGTCAGCCTTTTCAGCTCAGACCGCAGCAAAAATAATTAAGAAAGCAAATATAAAATGAAATTAGGCATGATTAATTATGGATAGCGAATGCATATCGTAAAAGATGCTTGATTAGAACTGCCCTTTTCCGCTTCAATTCTTTTTCGCAACAATTGTTTAGAAATAAAGCAATTACACAATTGATAATAAAAGGGCAAAGGCAGTGAAACAAAAGCGAAAGTAAACCAAACTCGACTCGATAAATAAAAAACAAGTGTTCTCGACTGTGAGATACCCGCAGAACAATGCGGTATTAATTTTTAAATATACCGAATTAACATACCACAAAAATACAAAAAAATATAATGAATAGTTCTACATGCAAAATATACCATAGAGTGCACAATATACCAGATTTTCAGCCAAAGCAACCGAGACCCGTGTTAAGTAAGCGTTTTTTCCCAAACAAAAGTATTTCTTAATATAATACTTCTCATCAAGAATATATTATATATATACATTATAGGGTCAGAGTTGCCTTCTTCTGCCTATGGGTAGCAGGGTTAACAATTGTTTAGAAATAAGGGAATTACACAACTGACAATAAAAGGGCAAAGGCACGAAACAAATGCGAAAGTAAACCAAACTCGACTCGACAAATAAAAAACAAACGCTGACTATTACCTGGATTTGGATTTGGGCAGTTAAGCTGACGTCATATTTGAGAGGAACTCAAATGGTGTGTGTGGGCGTAATGATAATATGGATAATGGCAATGCGAGATTTAGGTATTTCAATAGCGAGAAACTTAATGGACTAAATCAAAAGAGAGAGTGAGAGAGAATAGGGTTAGCAGGGAAGCGAAGCAAGACGAAAGTCGCAGAGTTCGTTGGATTCATTCATCATCTACAAGAATTTTCAAGCAAAGCGGCAGCAGCTGAAGTGTAAATGTCATTGCCAGTTTTTGTGACTGAATGAATGAGTGGGGAGAAGAAGATGTCAGGGGTGCCTGGCCTCAGTCTTGTTCTTGCTGACTCTGACTCTGACTGCGACACTCGCTGTGGTTGCTCGCTGGTGACTGTCGACTGTCGACTGCCGACTGCTGAATGTGGTGACTGCGGCTCCGGATGGCGACGCACGACTGCCGATGACACTTTTGACTCAGCTCCAAAATTCGAAAGGGTAAACGAGTACAAGCACAAGGACAGCAGCAAGTGACAGCGAGAACGAGGCAGCTGTAAGCTGTGAAGTGTGACTGTGATTCTCTCTCCTGGCCAGGTTGCTGACGTGGCATCAGCAAACAGGGCAACAGGACAACAAGAGCGCAACGTGACTTCTGCCAAGAATAATGACTTAATTTTCAACCGCATACAATTCTGTCAATGTCATCGTGTCGTGCCGCTGTCTCTTCTTGGCCAAACACAACATTCTTCAACTTTAAAGCGGAATCAATCAAATTGTCTGTGATTTGCCCTGTAAGCAGGCAGGTGAAGGAAAGGCAATAGTTGACATAAGTTTAATATAAGTAATACTAGTTGACTAAGTATAATAATGATCACAACTTACAAACAAATATAAAATTCAATCAGTTTACAGCGCATCTCTCAGTCGTTCATCCTCAACACTCGCTTTCGTATTTGTTTTACTTTGCTAGCTAAAAATAACTTTAGACCGAAATTTTCTTTAAATTGAATACAGTTTGTAGGCATTTTGTGGCTGTCTTTTGCGGTATTTTTCGAAGGCAATTTGCTCAGTGGGTAGTTTTGTTTTTTTGCTTTCTTGCTCTGTTTTTTGCTCGTTTGCTACATTTCTTATATAATGTTTCAATTTGCTGCCACATTTCGTTCGAATCGTCTGCGCCTGTTTGTGTGTGTGTGTGTTCTCTGCGTGCGTACTGTGCGTATGATTGATATAAATTTTGCTTTGATGAAATGCCCTGTGGAATTGCGAAAAGTGTTTGTCGGCTTTTGTTATTTATTGCCATCTTTGTCGGGCAGCTAAGCCAATTTATTTGCTAGTTGCGGCTAGTTAAATGTTTCCAAATGCCATTTCTATACAATTTACAATTTCAGCAGAGCCCAAGCTGAACCAAAATAAACCAAAAATGCCAACAAAACTTTGCTCCTACACACAATGAATATACAAAAGCGCATGCCAAACTACTTGTGTGCACAGTGAAACCACAGCAAGAACTACTTTAAAGCTACAAGAAATTATTTAAAATTTTAGAGAATTAAATTAAAGTAAATACACAATTGCTGCCTGAACTTTTACTCTTACGCTGAGAGTTTAGATTTAATAAAGTTGAAATGTTTGCATAAACTCAAATTAAAAGTTTCCAGCAATATTTCGCTTTGTAAAAATTCCAACCTCTCTCTCTATCCTCGACGCTTCATGCTTTATCCTCTATCCCCTATCATCCATCCTCTATCATTTATCCCGTATCCTCTAGCTCTCTCTATCTATCTATCTATCTACCTCTCTCTTTATTTCCTGTCTAGGTCATTGAGGATTCTATAATATATTCTCTGCAATCGTACTTTGCTAAGCCGTTCTTCATTCGGTATGCTCACTGTACCAAATTCAAATCCGACTGCCTTTTTATGGCTGACACGCACAGAGACACACACACACACACATTTACACACTCACACACGCACCCACACACACTCAGCCATGGCATTTGCATATCAAAATGTTGGAAAAGAAATGTGAAAAAAATGAAAATAAAAATACAAAAAAAGGAGAGAAATAAACTATTTACTATGTAGATATGCAGAAAGCATTGACACGTTCTTTTGCTCAAAGGACAACAGAAAATTGATTATTCTATTTATTTATTATAAATACATTCTTCGAGTACACTCATGTGTGTGTAAGTATGAGTGTGTGTGTGCTTGTGAAAAATAACTATGCAATATCTTGTACTCTTGTGTAATATTGACTCGCTGATAGGACAAATATTTGTCCTATATAATGTATTGCATGTCCTAAATCTTTTGGCCCAATCCCAAATTCTCCTCCTCGCCATATTTTGTATTTTAGCCACAATGCTTGTTGATTTATTACGTCTGCACTGTGACTGAAAATGCAACCAAAACTAAATAAATAAAATCCATTAAGAGGCCAAAGCGAAGGCAAGTCTAAATATTTGCAAATAATTCACATTGATTCCTGTGAATAGGCAAATGCTCTTAATTTCTAAATAATTGCGGTCACATAAATCTTCAGAAGCGATAATGAAGGGAATTTTAGTTGATGTTTTTCAATTAAATAAACGGTAGTTTGGTATTAGAGAGTCATTAAATCAATTGTCCCAGTTTCAAAGATACAATTGAAATTTGTAAAATATTTGAAGTTAAACATGTTAGGCATAAGACTTTGTCATTAAGTTCTGCCTAATTCTATCATATTTATAATTATCAAACAGAAACGGAGTTATAGTTAATGAGAAAAGAAACAAGTTGTGTCTAATATAAAAAGATATTCAGTAGTTCATAAATTCTGTTCACTTCCGTATAAAGCAATTTCAATAATCAACACAAAATAGTAAACATAAATTCAAGTTTAGAGAATATTTGAAATTAAATAAATCATCATTATAAATTTTCTAACTTCACCATCTTTCGCTCATCATCCTTTTTTGTAAAGTAGAAACAGAGCTGTTTAGGTTAAAAGCATATAAAATTTTATTTTTTTTTACATTTTTTAAATATTTTTGTTCAATTCAAAATTACAAACTAAGTATGTGATTTTTTTTTACATTTTTGACAATTTTTTTCTGGGTAGTTCAAAATTCAAAATTACAAACTAAGTATGAGAAAAATAATAAGGCAATAATAGAAAATCGATCGGCGCGATTCAGATTCTGGGGAGCATAATGCCACAAGGAAGCCACAGTTGTTGCCACGAAATGGATCGTAGAGCATGTAAGGAGAGCACGGGTAATTGTGATTGTTTGTTTTGTTTGGTTTTGTTTTGTTTGATTGGTTCGATTGATTGGGATAGATTGATTGGTTTTTCATCATCTGAATGGGATACACTGGACCATTTCCACATGTGGCTGGGCCGATGTATAATGCATGTAGTTGATTGTATTGATTGATCTAATATTTCTTAGTGCGGCGACGACGACGCTTCTTGGCTCCCTGAGTCTCCAATTTTTTCAATGCCACCACTAGATGTTGCGGCGGCACAAACTCGATGCCCAACCGCTCTGCCTCTTTTCTCGCCTTTTCTATTTCCTCACGCAATTCGCGTTGACGCTGCATCTTTGTCTCGTCAGCGCATTTGGTGGTGATGGCGGTGCGCACCTCCCGAGCAGTCATGTCAAAGCAAGAGGTCATAAAGTAGACCAAATCAGCAACCCGAACTGGATCCAGCTTGGCCTTGACTGGCATCACACAGTCCTTGAAAGCGGGCGAAGGTTTGCCCGACAAAGTGTAGTCAGAGAGTGGCATCCGATCGAAGATCTCGGTCAGCAGCTTGCGGGTGATCGCTGCTCCTGTGTTGTCCCAGTTGACTTTGTCCAGGAAAACACGAGTTAGGCGTGTGCCCTGTGGTCCGAGTACGATGTGAGTGGAGTTCGGATCCTTTTCGAACTCAAAGGCTGGCTTGTTACTGCTGCCACTCGATGAGGTGGAGGCAAGACGCCGTTTGGCCTTGACACGCTTGCGTTTCACTGCCGGCTTCTTCTTAGTCTTCTTGGTGCTGGGCACATAATCATCGTCATAATCGTGCTGATCGATGATGTCATCCTCAGCCGTCTCGGGGGCCCTTTCAGTGCTCGGGGTGATGGGAGTGCGACCCAATGAGACGTTCAGGTTTCTCTCTCCATCGTGCAACTTGTCCATCTCCTTGGTCAGCAGCTCGAGAGCTGTCAACTTGCACTTATTCCAATTCTGCAGCATCTTGACACGAGCAGCGTTCACTGCCGCAATAGTGTTCTCCTCGAGAATGCGGCGCTCGTATGTTTCCACATCGACATCCTTTTTCGGATCGTTATCAGTTTGAGTATCCATCGGCTCATCCTTGCCTTCAGGTGGCGGTGTTTCCATGAGTTTCTCTGCAGCCATGGCCAGTGTGGCAATTGTGCTGATCTGTTTCTTGATAGGTTTGGGAGCTGTTTCACGATCGGTTTCCTCAATGTGACGCATGGCGAGCTCAGCGAACCCAGCGGCTTGTCTTTCCTGTTGGCGAGCTTTTTCCTCGCTTGTCATTTCCTTCACTTTCGGTTTTTCAACTTTTCCCTTAGCTGTGCAAGGTTCATCGTTTGTGCATTTGGCCACAAGATCGGCGACCTTTTTTTGTGCTTCGCTGAACTTGATCAACTTGTGATCGTAGGGCAAAATGCTTAGTGCAATTTCTAAACGTTGGCGGCGAGACATGTTCGCTGTCTGTGTCGTGATTGTTGACTGATGTCTTGTCCAGCGAGCACAGCTCTTTTATACTCTCGCCAGGTAGCTTGAAAACCCAACGCTAATCCCTTTATGATCCTTATTGTATCGTTGTCAGATGCTGAGCTAGCTTATGGCCTGAGTTTCATGGCTGCTTTCAGACAATTGCGCTTCCAATGGTCGTCGGGCGGATCAGTTGGGCGGCTACCTGCAGGCGGATCGCGATCTTTGCTGTACGGGACTAACGATGACAATAGCGAGGAATGCTTAAACCCAACTTGCAACTGTGATCTACCTGTGGAAGTAAGACGTCCCGTTTGCGTTGTGTTTGACGAATCAGATCCGATTTCCGCGCTCGAGCGCAGCTTCGATTTTTCCTCAACGAGCACTCAAACTATTTTCGTGGAACACAAATCCGCGCAGACCGACGAGAGTTTAAGCCAAATGAGCCATCAATCCACGCAGTACGAAGACCAAGGGAATGTTAAGAAACCAGCCAAGAAAAAAACGCAGAAACAAGCGTATCCTGCTGCGCCTTACTATCCGAGGAACACTCGACTAAGCAATGATTCCTTAGAGTTTCCCAAGCGACGTAATGTGCTACACAGAATGCTGCATTGGAGGCAAAACTTTCTACAAATGCCAACAATATCAAAAGGGGAAAGTCCAATGTCAGAAACTTGGCAAAATTCAGATTCAATTCGCAAACTTGTGCCAGAAATATACGAAAGGCTGAACGAGTTGCTGAAGAAAGTCGACAAACAGGAGACACAAGTGAAGCAGCTGCAGAAAGTTATAGATTCCATAAAGCAGCAAGGAAACAACAACTTTGCTGAGAGTTCAATCTTTACGCAGAAAAAGTTGCCTTTTCTGCAGCCTGTGAACACAAAAAGGACTTGCGATGCCGCCACTTGGACTTCATGTAACTCGGGTAAAAGTACTCTATCAAAAACTAGGAATTCCTTTGCAGAGAAACGATCCACAAAAGTAGAATTCGCTGAGCAATCTAATTCGAATTATATGCTAGAGAAACAATACTCCAGCGAGTGCCAATTGTGTGTGGAGAAATCGCAGCCAGTTCTTGATGATCTAATTGAGAAAGTGCTGCAACTGATTGGCAAGCGAAACTTTGAGGATATCATGATCACTGTGCTGCTTCGTGCTGACAATGTCTACCATGTGAATGTCCAGGAGAAACAATCAAAACTCAACCTTGGCTGCCTTCTGGCCACCCACGAGGCCATCGAAAAGGCCGCCAAGCGAGGTTTCTTCAATCAGTTTCTCACCTACTCTGTGACTGATGTTCGTAACACCGTTACGCCCCCCACTCGCCAATTTGGCATTCCCTTTGAGTTCGTTTCGCAAGAGAAGACTACAGAGAATCCGATTTATGTCGAGGTTGATCCCGACCCCACTCACTCTGCTGTCCGTGAATTTATTACGAAAGTTCTGCGAATGCCAGCGGAAAAAATTAACAAAACGTAGTCCTAACTCTTGCATAGTCTTTGAATTGTACCAATTTTTAGACAAGCTGCTGTGTGGTCAGCTCTAAAATTACATATGTCAATTAATATCTAAGTACCAGAAAATGTTGCGCAATTTAAACTTATTGACATTCAAAGAAATGTACGTGAATTGCTTTAAACAATGTCCAAATCATTTTAAAGTATCGATTGTAAAGAACTCAATTCCTGATTGTAATGCTGTAGACAATTGAAATGACATTTTAGCGCTCTTTCATAACATTACTAACTTGAAAATAAATTAAAAGTGTCTGGATGCGTTTTTATTAGCCACCAATTATTGTAATTCCTAGACATTTTTTAATCTTTTTTAATTGGCCAAATTTAAATAAGAACAAAATGATGTTGATGGTGTCCATAATATAGATAAGCATATCTATCTACTAATGGCTTCCTTGACAATTTAGTTTTTATCGAATGGTGTTAACCAAGACAAGGGTGTATTATTAAATGACGGTTACATTGCGTCACAAATTAATGAAAAAATAAACATTGATATTCAGAAAAAACTGAATTTAAAAACATGAATGAATAGAATTCATATTTTCCAATAAATAGTATCTCCAACTATCAGAAATAGATAAGAACTTCATATACCATAACAGAAATTCTCTAATCCACTTAACAAATAGCTAATATATCAATAAGGTAATAATTTCTTAAGGAACATTAACAAATAGCAAACCAATATGCAATAACTATGTATATTTTATTCGATTTAAAGTTTTCACAGCTATTGAATGTTGTAAAATTAGTTCTCTGAAATTTTGCCAATTATTGTCAAGCTAGCTAGAAATTGTAGTATATGAGTGATATAATAGGGAATATTTTAGAGCTGTTTCGAATTGAAGATATCTCCTGGTAAATTTCTATACTTCATTTAGCAAATAATTAATATTTCAATAAGCTAACATTTAGCATTTCAATGCATAGAGCATTCAATGCTACGAATGCCTAGGAAAAAATATATTTTTAACAAATTTTAAAATTTACATTTTAGAAAATTTCACAAAAAGTTGCGCTATTATAAAAAACTTCCAAATTGAAGACATCTGAATGCATAGAATAAACTATTTTCAATATAAATTAACATCAGCTATCAGAAAACGATAATAACTATAAAATAATAGTTATTGCTTTATTCATAATTTAGCAAATAGTTAATATTTCAATAAGTTAGCACTTAGATGAAAGCATTTGAATCATAGCAAATGCTATGAGAGAAACCTAATTTGTAATAATGCGATTCAATTTTAAACTTTCTACTCCTTACTTCAAACAATTTTTTTTTGATAAACTACTTATCGCAGTGTTGAGTGTAGTTATAAACAAGTAAGAAAGCTACAGTCGAGTGTACTCGACTGTGAGATACCCGCTACCCAATTTGATTAAAAGCAATATATTTTGCGGTATTATTCTCAAAATATACCGAATATACTGCAAATATACTACGAATATACCAAATGGTATGTTTGGAATATCGATATAGTACACCATTCAAAATATACCATAGACGGCACAATGTGCTAGATTGTCGACCAAAGCAACTCAGACCCCTAGTAAGTAGGCGTTTTTGCCCATACAAAAGTATTTCTTTAATAACTTCCACAATTTTTATCTGATCGCAACCAAATTTTCAGGAATCATAACTACTATAGTAATTATTGTAGATACCAAAATTCGCAGCTTTAGCTTTAAAATTACGCTTGTTATTCGATTTTTTTGATTTGCGGGGGCGGAAGTGGGCGTGGCAAAAATTTGAAACAAACTTGATCTGCGTGCAAACATAACAAATGCTGTCTCTATCTTAAGAGATAGAGCTATAATTTTTTTTTTTCGACAGCATTTGTTATGTTTGCACGCAGATCAAGAGACTATAAGAGTCTCTGAGATCTAGTTGTTCATACGGACGGACGGACAGACGGACAGACACACAGACACACAGACACACAGACGGACAGACGGACATGGCTATATCGTCTCGGCTGTTGACGCTGATCAAGAATATATATACTTTATAGGGTCGGAGATGCCTCCTTCTACCTGTTACATACATTTCCTGTCGGCACAAAGTTATAATACCCTTCTACCCTATGGGTAGCGGGTATAAAAATACTTCCGAATGCAACATTTATCTATCAGCTATCAGAAAGCGATAGGACCTACAAATCAATCAATCTAAAATCTCTTCCCTTTATTTAGCAAATAGTTCATATTTCAATAAGCTCAGACTTAGATAAAATCATTCGATTGAACATTGGCGGTGAGAAATATCTAAAGTATCTATTAGATTTAATGCTTTCGAGTCCTTAAACGTATTAATATGGGAGATTTGATAAATTCTTATAATTAATCAATAGTGAGTGATTTGATCTTAGAAAATTTTGGGCACAATATGAGCTTTGTTATATAAAAGTTTCGAATTGAAGTCATTTGAATGCAGAGATGTTTTTCAATACTAACGATCATCTGCTATCAGAAAACGTTAAGAGATATTCAAATAATCAGAAATCTCTCTACTACATTTATCAAAAAGGTAATAGTTAGATGCAATCATTTTGATTCGATTGAGCATTTGCACTAAGAAACACC
This sequence comes from Drosophila sulfurigaster albostrigata, assembly GCF_023558435.1. NCBI lineage: Eukaryota > Metazoa > Arthropoda > Insecta > Diptera > Drosophilidae > Drosophila > Drosophila sulfurigaster. The sequence continues at coordinate 29,274,843 of NC_084881.1, forward strand.
TAATTCTCATGTAACAGCAATATCCTGTTCGATCTGAAGTCCTTAAAAATATGAATTCTTGGAAATCGTTTCTTGTGGTATAGTATTAATCGCAATAAATGAGTAAACATTTTAGAAGCAATATGAGTGTTTTTGTAAAAATGTTCTGAATTAAAAACATCTGAATACGGATTAATAAAATATTAACAATATATAATGATTAACATCTGCTATCAGAAAACGATAAGAACTGCAAATTAATCAGTCTGAAATTTCTCAACTTCATATATCAATTCGATTGCGCATTTCCACTAAGAAGCCCCTAAACATCAAAATTTCGATTTACTGAACATATTAATATAAGATTATGTAAATTAATAAGTTCTGTAAGCTTTATCGTAATATGAGTGATCTCATTTTAGAAAAATTGTGGACATAATATGAATGTTGTTATAAAAAATTCCGAATAACAGATCTATCTATCTTAATGCATATTATAAATATATAACATCTGCTACATATCAGAAAACGATAAGAACTGCAAATCAATCAATCCGAAATCTCTCCACTTCATTTTGTGAATATTTCAATAGGCTAGCAAAAATCTATCTCTATGCTGAAATCATTTGAATTCAATTGTGCTAATTGAACTAAGGAACATCTAATGAATATTTAACCAAGATGGACATACTCTTCAATTTTAAGATGTCGCGGCTTCATATTAAATTGAGTTCTCGAGAATTTTGCCAAATGCTTGGAACTGTCGAAGACTCGCAGCAGGTATGTGATGGAAGTGGTGTTATAAAATGAGTTTCTAAAGATCCTCTATGACAGATGGCGAGGTCTCATTTTATGGCTAATCCGCGCAGCTGTCGCTTGAGCCGCGCTGAAATTGTGCCTGGGATAATTAGGTAAATCGGGAAAACCCAAACCGAAGTGCGCAAAGAGTTTCGCGAAAAGCGTAGGCGGACTACCTGCTGACCACCCTCGGGTGGCAAAAGGGATCGCTTTCAGGAGAATAAAAGCGACTGGAAACGAAGCAGAGAGCATCAGTTTGCAACAAGCAGCGCAACAGTAACAACAACAGTGACAGCAACTCTTTCAACTACTATTTAACCTTCAAGTCAAGTGCATAAAGAAAAAAAAAAGAGACAACATGAGCAACAACGAAAACAATCAGCCAAAAGCAGCTCGCATCTCGACCATTTCGAAGACATCTCCAACTCGTCTTTCTTGGTTTTTGGCTGAGATCGACGAAGGCGTTGCTGACAGCGGCAAGGCGAATGGCAAGAAGCGACTCTGTGTGCTCCACAGCATGGAGCTGCTCGAGGCTGATGTCTCCGATAAATACATGACTCGCTTCGTCGAGTTCCGCCTCAATGGCAAGCGACTGGAGGCGAAGCTGATCCTCGCTTCCGACGATCGCAAAGTTGTCGATGCTGCACTCGAATCGATGAGCAAGGAGCCCAGAGATGAGGAGGATGATGGCAGACAGATGCTGATACAATACCATGAGGAGGATGGAAACACCAGGCGACTCTTCCAAAAGGTGATCTCGCCGGTACATGTCGTCTGGATGAGCGTCAATCCCGAGATTGGTGGCACTCCACTGATCAAATTGAGCGATCGTTGCATTGCCCATGTGCTGAATGCCTATGAGAAGCGCGATTACATGGAGAAGATGTTGCTGCATGTGAAGGCCGCCTGCTTCGATCACGCCTTCGATGAGCCACTCGAGGACAGGCCACAGGCGCCCATGGACGAGAACAGTTGGATGCTGGTGCAGTACAGTCCCGAGCCAGAGATTGTCATCTATCAGGTTGTGCACTATTCACAGACCGTGTGGCGTGAGGAGAATCTCTTCAAGGATGTGATTGCCTATCTGCGTCTGCCTGGCAGCGAGGTCATCCTTCAGGCCGTAGTCATTTGTTACAGCCAGGACGAACAGGCCATGCACACCAAGTACGATCAGCTGGCCAGCTATGCCTTGGAGATTGACTTTCCTAAGCCCGATGACATGGACTACGATCTGCTGGAGAACAAAGGCACCGCCGCACTCTTTGCTCGCACTAGCACCACGCTCTTCCAGCGTGCTGAGCAGCGCGATTCAACTGGCGCTCATCGGCGGGCGCGACGCCATCTCGAAGAACTGACCGAAAATGCCGAGAACGAGGCTCAGATGATCATCGATGCCTTCGAGAAAGTGGACAGCCTCAGAATGCAGCAGCAGGAGCGTCTCGACAATGGGCCATCTACTTCTTCACCCCGCATTTAATCAGTCTACGATTTGCCACAATTTTCTACGATTTTTTTAGATTATATTGAACTTAGTTCTAGTTTGCACGATTATCCCACATTCTAGCTTATAAAGTACTTTAAGAAATTGCATGCTTTAAATTTAATATCATTTACTACACAAAATTACTATAAAAATATAACAAAAAAATAAAATAAATGTATTATATCTGCAACTCTTTGGCTTTTTAATTATTACAGAAAAATGTGATCATGTCACAATTATCTTACAGAAAACACGGCTCTTTTGTTGGTGTCCCAGCTACAAATTTCTTGCTTGCTTTTCTAATTTCCTCAAATGTTAAGTTTTAAAATCTTGTTAATTACTGAGAATATTTAAGTCACACGAATGTGTTTTTCACTTCTATCCCTATTTCATTACCTTTCGATCTTTACTTCCTATAGTATATTGCAATTCTTGTTGGTTAAATTGGCTTCCTATTGCTTTCGTATTCTATAACTACTAAATAAAATAATATATTCATGTTTACATGTTGTGTTTAATATAAATTGAAAAAAATAGGTAAATGTGAAGTAAATTTAGTAAGTTAATGAAAAAATAGTTGCTTAAAGTAAATCAGAAATCTGTCTTCTAAAGATCGTTTAGCTTAGCTTTAAAGGGTTGCCCATGTGCTGCGTAGCATAGTAAAAAGTAGAAGTAGACGACTGCTGCAACTGTCCTTGATGCTGCTGTTGATGCACCTTAAGAGGCAACATCGACTGCTCATGTTTCCTTGAGCTGAACTGAGCTGCAGTCTTGGTAAATAATAAAACTTGTGTCCAGCTCACACAGCCCAAGCAGTTGCTCATAAGCTTCTTCTCCTCGGAGTTGCTTGAGATGGCGTCAAAGTTAAACGGACTCTGCTGTGGCTGCTTCTGTGTCTGCAACTGTTGCTGCTTCTGTGTCTCAAGATGTTGCTGCTTCTGTGTCTGTAGCTGTGTCTGCAGCTGTTGCTCCTTCTGTGTCTCAAGATGTTGCTGCTTCTGCTTCCACTGTTGAGGCTCGTCTAGCGGCGATCGACGCACTTTCGACAGCGACACTTTGACCATTTGGCACCAGTGAACAACGTAGACGAAGCAAGAGCGTGAGTCCAAGTCAATGCTCTGTATGTAACAATCGAAGAAGCGTTTACTTATCGACACCACACACTTGTCGCCCACTTGCAAATTGTCACAATAGACATCAAGTTCCACATTGCGATAGAATTGGGGATGCAGCGACTTGGCCACCTGATAGGAGAACGGCACACAGTGACCATGAAGCAACTTCCTCATACAGGACACACTCGAATGGCCATTGTGGAAGCTGCATTGCATCTCGTTGTTCAGCATGCAGTTTGTTTGCTGTGGCTTATCCAATTGGAGACTGTGTCCATTCCGAAATACTAGTTTATCTCCGAAATGTATTACAGATGACTTCTTGTAGGTGCCAGGGAAGAGCATGTGCTGCACAGCCAAGTCGACATCAGGCATTCTTAAGAGTTGCTTGAAAATCAACTTGTAGCAAATTGCCTGAGCTGCAGCTGCTGTCTTGTAGTAAGCGTTTGTGTAGACGACATCAAAGTGATGCTGCGACGTGTAGTAGATGGTAAAGAGTTGTCTAAACTGCTTGCCGTAGGTGATCACCACAGATGGTTTGTTGAACTCATGTATTCGCAAATTGCGGCGATACAGCAGACACATGGCACGCATTTCGATCATTCCGCCTCGAGTGTGTGGCCAGGACATGCGCAGCGTGTATTTGTCAAAGTCGCCTTGGATTTGCTTCTCGAAGAGGCGACGCTTGAGTGTCAAGAAGCGCACGCACTCTTTGCGCACCTCAAAGTGCAGCGTCTGCGAGTCGTACATTTGCTCAGCCACCGCCCTGAAGAGGTCGTTGCCATCGCGTGGCATCTGCTTGCGATACAGCGATTGGGACTCTAGAAAGATGTCATCGCGATCGCGGCGACCCGTCTTGCAATACAACGAATAAGCCATTGGATTCTAGGAATTATTCAATTAAAGCACGTTTCCTCAAGAGAGTGGGAAAAGCAAGACTAGCACGTTGGATTCAAAAGAATTAGAGATGCAAGTAAACTTGCGATAGTCAACGATTGTAACTATCGTGTGTCACAAACTAGAGAAGAACATTGAAAGGGAGAAGAACTAGAGATGCACAATGTATTCATAAGATAGTTGGAGAGTTTCATATTGAAATTCACGATTTAAACGACTCTTAGTAGATAGCTAAGAAAACTGAGTTAGATGCAAAATATATTTTGGCTAGTAACCTTTTCAATTACATCAATAACTAAATCATTATTAGAAAAATCTGTTCTCAACATCTCAAAAGATGTACAGTAAAGTAAATACACTAAAAACACAAATTTCTTGAAATAGAAATATACGTTTCATTCACAAGAAGTCCTAGAGATGCACGCTCCTTTGCAATAGTTTATCGATAGCAACGCAGCTCTATAATCAGTGTTGCCACCCTAACGCAAGCTGATCGATACTTTGTTATCAAAATCTTGAAAATACATAATACAATTAATACAATTTAAAAACTAATATTAAAAATTTGTTGAACTAGAAAAAAGCATTCCATTCACAAGAAAACCTTGAGATGCACGTTGCTCTGCGATAGTTAATCGATAGCTACAAACACAGAGCTCTCTCTGATCAGCGTTGCCACCCTGGCAGAAGTTGTTCGATATTTAGCACGCAAATATCAAATAAGAAAACGCTAAAAGAGAAACGAGTAAACATTTAAATGCAAGAAGACAAAGTAGAAAAACAAATTTATGCAGAATCTGATTGCAATTTCAAATTATACAAAAAAGGAAGCATTACATTCGACTATAAATAAATCCACATTAACTACAATTTCTCTTTGTGCAGACAACAAGCTAAGGGAGAATGTATTTCGCTACTTTTACTGCATTTCCGCTTCAATTGCCAGCGCAGCTCGTCGCACCAACGTCATTAAAATATCGTAATATCCAGCGCAAATAGCAATGCAGCAACACAACAGCAATAGCAACTGTGGCAACAGCAACCGTGATGCCATTCCAGCGATGCCAACCGTCGTAAGTTCAAATTAATTGCATGCAATTCGGTGGCTTTAAGCTTCACGCAGCTTCAAGTCCCTTCACTTTGCATTTTAAGCGCGCGAGGCTTTGGCTTTAGGCAAGGGATTTGCCCAAGAGGCAGACGAAGGGCGAAGGACGAAGGGCGACTGATTCTCAGTCCCCCGTCCATTGGCATTTGGCATAAACTCTAGATAAAAATGTAATTTCAACGCTCAGAGTACATAAGTAATTGTAAATATGCAGTCATCGTCATACATAAAACTGCTGTCGCCCCCTTTCTTGCTCTAATGAGCATTAAAGCCTCTGTCCCTGTCTCCGTCTCCGTTTCCGTCTCTGACTTGACTTTGGTTCTCTCGGCGCTATTAAATGGAGCACGAATGCTCTGCTCTTCTTACTGCTGTTGCATTTGCATAAATTGAAATTGTAAAATGACCAAAATTGTCGCAGCAGGCATTTAAGAGAGAGAGAGAGAGGACTATATAAATCGAGAGGGTTCTCAACTAGCAGATACCCTTTATTTGATAAAGTTTGTGCTCTAGTTGTCTACAGAAACGTTAACAAAGATTGTGCAGTCAAACTTTTTTGAGTGAAGAAATTTAACATTAATGTAGAAGTTTTGGTATGGGCAAAAACGCCTATTTACTACAGGACTTTGTTGGTTTGCTGTACCATACTTTAAATATAACATATCAAGGTATCGAATATATGTAGCATTTTCTATATTTCAGTATTTTTGTAGTATAATATTTAATATAATTTAGAATTAAAGCCGCATTGTGGTATATTTTGAAAGCAATACTATATAAATATACCAAATATAGTCTTCGGTATATTTGTAGCATTTTTGCGGCATATTAAGTTGGTATAATTTAAAATTACTACCACACTGTTTATACTAAATACAGACTCATGTATATTTTTAGTGTTTTTATGGTATACTTTCGGTATATTTTTAGAGAAATATGGGTAGCGGGTATTTCACAGTAGAGCACACTTTGCTATAGCTTTCTTAATTGTTTAAAATTGAAAATGTTTCAACTTTTACGATTGATTTGTTAGGTTGACATATTGCTTATTCGAGTCTATTTTGTATTAGCCTAGCGAATCTATAAAAATTGCTTTCTTTGATTTCTTCTAAGTGACAAACACACCATAAATTCGTGTATACTCTCAGTGCAATTCTGTTTGGGGTACTGGGTATAATCAGTGACAGATAGCATTGGCATATTCTGGCTTTCAATTTAATTGGTTTGCATTTTAAATTAAATGAAATTTGTTTGAGGCAAAGCATTAATTTTGGCTTTTTGTGTTCGGTATGCACTTTATTCATCTGCAACGCCCCCCAAAAACACACACACACACCCTTCACACACACCACAGACACACACACGCTGGGGGACAGCGGCAGACAGGCAATCATTTGGCAATCAATTTACGAGTAGTGTACAACAAATTCCCAACGCTTTGATTTTTTGATTAGTTTTTTATTGATTTATGTGAGGCTCTGTCGAATGTTTGAATTCAATTCCAAATCGAACTAAATTCCCACACAGACTACGGAAGGAGAGTGAGAATGAGAAAAGGAGAAAGTGAGAGTTTCGCCGTGCATTAATGTGTTAAACTTTGTTATTGTTTTGTTTAACTCTCATCTTTTTGGTTTTCGGTCTCTCTGCGGCTGCTGCTGCTATCTCATACCATGGGCCATTTAATGCGGCGTATGCGCAATATCTGACCCACACACACAGACACACGGACTCACTCAAGAGTTGTGGGCTAGAAACGGAAGCACTAAACCAAACATCAAAATAAACAGCACACTTAATCGTGTATAAATGTTTATATTTACCCTGTAGGCGCTTTTTCGTTGCCTCTCCTCGAAATCAACATCAACATCGGCATAGTTTTATGTCTCAATCGAAACGTTTGCGAGAGCCAAATAAAAATAATCAGCAAGTCAATACAACTCAGCCCAAGACAAACCCGAGAAATCGTTGTCAGTCTACGGAAGAAATGCTTAAATCTCATGTGTATAAACAGGCAGAGAGAGAGAGAGAGAGAGAGAGAGGGAGACGCACACATATTTGATGAAGTTGTTGGTGCGTTTTTATGGCATCGATATGATATGGTGATTAAGTGGTTAGTTCCATAAAAGCCAACGGGGCGTATGCTTGTTTAAGTGGTATCAATGAAATTGTTGTTGGACGCGTGCGATTCCATTTCGAAGAAGGTGTAGAATCTGCTTAAAGAGATCGCCCCGACAGACCGACAGACGGACATCTGTTTATGCTATGCAGAGCAAACTGTGCACATAAAGTGCTTAAAGTGTGTGGCCAACTAAGTTTTGTTGATGAGGCCGTCGTCGGATATGACTTTGAAATATCAATGAAACGAGGAATATGACGACTGTTATGGAAAATGTTAGAGCACGAAATGGTTGCTTAGGAAATGAATCTCTGTCTGTTGAATGTCAATGAATGTGACATCAAAATAGTTTGGGGAAGTGCTAAAAATCTTTGCTAGATTTAAGGAATTGAGTCAGCTGTTGATCATGGGAATATTTTAGACGGATTTTGTAGCACATTCATAGTATGGAAAGGAAGCATATAAATGTCTGTTTTGGCAATGAATCTCTGTCTGTTGAATGTCAATGAAAGTGTCATTAAAGTACATCGGGGAAGTTTTAAAAATATTGATAGATTTAAGAAATTGAATAAGCTGTTGATCATGGGAATATTTTATATGGATTTTATAGCAAATTCCTAGCATAGAAAGAATGCATATTAATGTGGAAAGCAATTTCCAACGCAGTTTATGAAGCATTATTTCCGTTGCTGAACTCAGCTGAAGAATGCTGCAACTATAAACACTTGGTAATGATTCACGCTACACTTAAATAGCGCTTAAAATATATAACTCTGCATTTTTGCATTTTCTATCTGCATTTTTATCGCGTGGCCCCTTGTACAACAATTATTGCGTATACGCAGCGTTTTCATTGAAAGTTGCCACAGCAAACAGCAAACTTTCAACTCATTAAAAACTTTGTTTACACAGTTTGTGTGAGGTGTGTGCAGCAGGTAATTATCTTAAATGTGAGCTGTTTTATTTTTTATTCATGGGGTGCATTGAGGTGACATTTTAATATATTAAAGCAAATAGTTGCATTGAAGCCAAAAAGTAGTGAAAGCAATTTGCTTTAATAAACTCCAAGCCCCAGTCCAGAGACTGTTCACTGCTTGCTGTTTGTTGCCTGCAGTGTGCTCAGCTGGTGACAGACACTGTGGCGACAATCGAGGGGTGCAACGCTGCTTGACTGCGGTCTAATTTGGAACTTGTTTGTCTAAGCTATAAGCACAATAAATCCAGCTTTGGATCATAAGTTTTGTCAGCACTAAAAGAGGAGGGAATCTAAATTGTGGCCAGCTGATAAAGCCAAAACAAGTCCAGGCGGTTTTTAGTTGCTGCAATAACAAGTGCAACCTTTGCCTTTGCACAATTGCAATCGGAGAAGGGGAAAAAAAGGAAAGCCCACGGGAACACTCAGAGTGCTTACTAACTTATGGTTGTGTTTGCTGGTTATCTGTGTATGTGTTGCTACCCCATCATCATCATCATCGTCATCATCAAGAGCAACGTCATCGTCATCGTCAGCTCGTGCAAACACTTGACTTTTCCCTCCCCTCCCTCTCATTCACATTCTCGTTGTCGTTCTCGTTCTCGTTCACATTCTCATTCTGTTTCTCTGTATTTGCCTTGCCATTTGCTGGAGCAAATTTTCTTGATTGCCCTGGCATTGGCATTGGCATTTTCGCCTGTTTTCTTGTTTTCTTTTCTGTGTGACTCTTGTGCTTATGCGTTGTCATCTCGCTTTCTCCTTTTTTTCGGCACTTTTCCCTCCCGCCTCGCCTTGACAGTGATTTTGACATTTCACGCGCATTTATGTCGTTCCATCTTTATTTTTATTATTTTTGTTTTTACAAAAAACAGCCAAAAAACAACCAAAAAAAAGGTCAACAGTCGTTTTGCATACACAATCAACACACTCAGCACACTCGCATCCTTAAGCAAAGGACCTTAACTAGCAGCACACGCGCGCTGTCCAGTTGCTCCCTTGTGGCGCATTTGTGTTCAAGTAAATTGATTCACATTCCATCCTAGCCTGGCCCCAAGAATAGCATTTCACTCAGCAAAAATAATTATGAATGAACTGTCAGCTCAGCTGTTTGCTGTTAACTCGCTGTTAAACGCTGCTCTTTGAATTAACAGCACTCGAAATGCGGCACAGCCAGAAGCTGCACAGCTGTTGGTCGCTTGTTTTCAGTTTTCAGTCTCAGTCGAACCACAGACGTTGAGACGAGAGCACACGCGACGCGCATGTTCAAAAAAGAATATATTTTGTTGAAAGAAATTGTCGAGCGAAAGTCGGAAACGAAAACACGAAGCACATTCGCTCACACGTTGCGTATACGCGCCGTGCGCCGTGGTCAGCATAGACACACTACATCAGTGCATTTGAGTAAATAAAATGGTCAGTTCTCGACAGCAATAGCAACAGCGACTTTATTATGACAGCTAAAATAACAAATAAACTGTTTGTTTGATCAACAAGCGAAAATATTCAATTACCACGAAATTAACTCAATCAAATGCCTGACCAAATGAATTCGATTGCTTAACGTTTAACCAACTATAACGAGAATATTTTAATACAATCCAAAATGCAAACGAATTGCGGAAATTGCAAATCGAATTCACTCGGAATGTAACGCACAAGTATAAACTCGTTTGCTATATAATAAATTTATATAAATTTGATCAGACTTTGCCGAATGTCACATTTGAGGGGAATTGCATTAGATCAACGCCTTTTTAAATTCCACTTTTCCCCTTCTGTGTTCAGCTTCTGTGCCCTCAAGGCACGTGAAATCCATATTGATGGTTCGCTGGCATCGTCAACGTCGTTGTCTTCTTCCTGTTGGCACTCAGTTCTTTGTTTGATTTGCATATTGCTACCTGTCTGAGCTGCGACACAAGTAAACAGGGCAACAACACAAAAAGAAGACTTCAACGAGCAGCAGCAAGACAACAAAACGTGATAAAATAAGCGGAAAAATAGCTGACAAGCAACGCACAACCTTCCCCCACTTCCTCCCCTCCACTTCTGCTCTCTATAAAAAAATGCGAAATAAAAACATTTGCTGTACAGAACAAAGAAAATTATCTGACCAGCGGCCTGAGGCGTGCCTCTTCGGCTCTGTCTGCGTCTCTTCCTACGCCTACACAGCTTTCCCTTCTCTCTTCTTCTTAGCTGTGTCTGCCTTTGTTTGAGCCTCGGTCACTGTCGCGTTTTCCCTCCCCCGCTCTCCCCTGAGGTGCCTGTGACAAGTGACAGTTTTGTTTGTTTGCCACCGCCCCGAAGGGGGCCTGAGCTATATTCTCCGAGGAGTGCTGGTCACCTAATTTGGCCAATGCTTTTATTGTTTGCCCATGCCACGAGGCTCGCTCTCTGCTATTATGCCATAGCGTAGCGCGTATTCTCGCTTCATTCTGTTTACACGCACTTTTAACGTGTGTTTATTCGTGGATAACGTAAACTAATTGAGCTATTCACTTGGCCAACGCTGCGTATGCGCTATTTTGTCTACAACTATTCGCTAACTTTGCCTCAGGCCAGTCACGTTTGCACACTCGTCCCAAGCAATCAGCGAATGCCTTGAAATCGTACACAGAGAACTGAATTCACTTGCAATTGCAGCGGAGGAAAAGCGGGGAAATTCTAGTGAAACTTTGATCAAAGAAGAATGTATGCTCTTGCAGTGAAAAGTTCTGATGAATTTTCTATTTGTTCAAGGTGCAAGTCCTTACTCAATTGTGATTTGTTTTGTTTTATTCAATTATTCTGTTATTCATTATTCAAATGTGAATTTTTTATATTTTTATATCAATTACTTATGCGAGAAGGTCTAACTTTTGCTCGTTATAATCTGGCATTCAATTTTAAGGTATAAACAATAATGAGGAAATCATTTTGTCAACTTAAATACAAAATAATTTGTGCAAATATACATCTAGTATTAGAATCTGCAACTATATTTGTGTTGTTATATTAAATTGCAATTGCGGCGCAGCATAAGCTAGAAAATTCTAGTGAAATTTTGAAGAAGAACTGAATGCACTCACTTGCAATTGTAGCAAAGGAAAAGCTGGAAAAATCTAGTAAAATTTTGCTTAAAAAAGAATTTATACTCTTGGAGTAAAAAGTGCTAACATAAATTTCTATATTTTTGTGGTGGTTTAAAGTTTAGCAAGTCTTTTTTAAATGTGGTTTATTTGTATTTTTATTTTACTAACTTCAGCTTAAGAGACTCAGTTGTGTCTCAGCATTTAATTCTAAGCTGCACACAGTATTCAGTGAAATATTTTATAAAATGTGAAATAATCTATGCAGATATTCAGCTAGTAGCCGAATCTTTAATACTCGATTTTCAAATATTTGCTAACAATTCAATTAAATTAAATTATTAAATTTGAATTTCAAATATTTTCATGTTCATTCTGCGATTGCTAATAAAATGCATTGCAAGCTGAGCAACTCTTTGTGAGTGTAGTCAAAGAAATCATCGTTCACCTTCCCTTTGCGGACTTTCATTTGTCACTCGTCACCCCCTCTCTACCACACTTATAGTTGTCACTCTCAATGGCAACCATCAAGCCTGTTAGCTACTTGCTTGGTAGTCATCGTCGTCATCCTCAGCGCCCATCGTCAGCTGAGTGAGTGAGTGAGTTGCTTTCGTTGCCTTGCCTTGTGGCTGCAACTTGTTTACCTGGCCGTGTGTTTTAATGAAATGCAAATGCAAACAAGACGCCGCCGCCGCCGCCGCCTTCGTGGAAAGTTTCGCCCTTGCACTCGCATTCATATGAGGATGAATCGACAGCATGAAATTTGTTTTTTTGCTTCGCACTTAAGCAGCAATAATATTATTTTTGTGGTTTTTCCAATGATTTGCCAGCTGTCACACAATTGCAAGTGTAAAATGTAATTAAATTGAATCATTTTACAAGCTCGCTTGTGGCCCCATTAAATATGTATCTATCATCATTTGATTTCGTTTACGAGCAGCCTCCCAAAACACACATAAATAAATTGGCAAAATGTTACTTTATGACAGGTGCCCTGCGAGGTTTTTTCGTTGCTTCCAGCTTCGAGGCCATAAAAACAGATTTGTGCATAATTTGAAAAACGTTTTGCTTTAAGTTTACTGAATTTTGCAGACTTTGGCGAAGGGATTTCTATTGCATTAAACTTCAAGCTTGTCAGGTTAATGTCTCATTTTATGCCGCAGCTTAACTTTCCCTTCTCCACACATATGAAAAGTGTCATAAAAACAGTTTATGGACCTTGGTTGTGTGTAAAATTTAACACTTTTTATATGAAACAACCTTGTGGAAGCCCTTTGGGGAGCAACAAACGTAACTTTACTGCAAACCTTGAATGCATTTGAGTTGCTGTTGCAATTATTTACTATACATTCCATCACTTATTCAACTTGGTCTCTTTAGCATGCAATATATCTCGGCTAATTAGCTGCACTTCAGCTCTAATTCAAGGAGATTTCTTTACTTCTTTTCGAGCAACTTTTGCCACAAATTGCTGCCACACATTCATCTATTCATGAGTCGGTAACAAGCCAAGGACAAACGAGCGAGAGAAATGGCGATAAGGTGACAAAGAGGGAGAAAGAAAGAGAGAAAAGAGAGTGCAAAACCCTTTGGCAACATATCGCAACAACTTTTCGGCTTGACATGCTTCAGCTTCTAAGCTCCGATGAATAACTTGCAAATTTGTTTCTGAATGACCGAAAATAAAGTGAAAGTTTCTCTCTTCATTCTAACACACATACACACATAGATTGAGGGATATTGTTGGGGTCAGAAGAGAACACTTGAATTTAATTAAAGATGAGTTTACGTCATAAACTCTTAAGCTACTAAAGCTGCTTTTAATTACTGTTTGGCCAACTGCCCGACTGGCTAATGGCTTCAATTTCAAATTTGTGCGGCTTAAATCAAACTTAATTTTCAACTTTGCCAAATAAACTGTGGGCACATCTCAACAAAAACTTTAGCTAAATCTGGGGAACAAAAAAAAAAACAGAAAAAGAAAGGAACTCCGACCCTTAAGACAAAGTCAAAGCCGAGAGCTACTTATAAATATTATGAGTGTATTCATTCATTGATTTATGCTGATTTCTTTGATTACAATTTCCCCTCTTCATACGCTTGTTGTTCTCTGTTGTTGTTGTTGTTATTATTGTTATTGGTTTCCTTTTCACTTTGTTGGCTTATTGTGACGCTCGCCGCATTTTCATTAATTTATTGCAGCCAAGGGCAACTGATTTCAGTTTAATTCAATTTATTTCCCGATACAAACAGCGAGACAACAACCACAGCAAATAGTAATAATCATGGGAGGTAAAAGAGAATGAACGACTGTTGAACACCCTTTGGGAAATTGATTACAAGTTGTATAGGCCCACCTTAGTTTCTGCTTTTTAGAGGGTATGCTAAGAATTTCGTATTTATTTCATGCCTCCTTCACAGTTGCGCATACTCCGCTCTTCTGCTGCTTTTTACAGGATATACTAAAAACAATAACATTTCGTATTTATTTCATGTCCACAAATGTTGCGTTGGCGATGCTTTCGGGTGGCATTCGAGCCACACAAAGTCACTCAACTGCTTATCTGGCGAGTTCCATCGGAGGGAAAAACTAAGTCAAATCAAAGCCAAGTGTGCCTTCATCTTTCTGTGTGTGTGTGTGTGTGATTGTCGCCGTGTCGAGACACGCATTTGAAATGTATGCACGACAAATTCATTATAATTTTCGCCGCCCAGCTCCTGCTCAGGCTTTGATCCGTGCGTGCCAAGACATACGCCCCACGAATTTCCTCTTCAATTCCATGTTGTTGTTGATGTTTTTGTTGGCACGCGCACACACACAGATACACACACACACACATCGATACACCGACACACTCACTAGCAAAATGAAATCAGTTTAAATGCGCCCCAATGTGTCGTTTTTGGATTATGATTCCGAACGTTTCTCATTCGCTGTCGCACCACAGAAACCCAAACACTAAAGACATGTGCGAAAGAAAGAGGGAGAAAGACAGAGGTGGAATGTGTGTGCGTGTGTGTGCAAATGAGATGCCCAAGGCGCTGCAAAAATATGCCTTTTTCGCACACAATATGCCCCATGGTCATGGCCAGCATTCAACATAGTACAACCTACAACATTCAACATTCAGCTTTTTCTGTTCTTCTTCGCCTTTTAAAGCAACAGACCCTTCAAAGCAACAACAAGAACTACTTAGAACAAGTCAAGAGTGCTCAACTGTGAGTTACCCGATCCCCATTTTGAATAGAAACAAAACAGTGCGATATTAACTTTAAAATATACCAAATTAATATAACATACAAATTTTTAAATGTACCAAAGGCTACATTTGGTATATTGATATGGAACTACATTGAAAATTTAACACAGTGCGGTATTAATTTCGAAATATACCAATTTAGTATACCGCAAGAATACTAAATATATACCAAATGCTATATTTGGTATATTTACACAGTATTCAAAGTACAAAGTAAAGTAAATATACCAAATAGTATGCCTCAAAATACTAAAAATCTACCGAAGGCTATATTTGGTACATCGATATAATACTACATTGAAATTATATAACAATGATGTATTCATTTTAAATTATACCACAAAAATACCACCGAAAGCTTTATTTGGTATATTGGTATTATATCACATTCAAAATATTCCACAGAGTGCAAAATATACCAGATTGTTAGACAAAGCATCAAACCTACTTCTACTTATAATACCCTTCTACGCTATGGGTAGCGGGTATTACAACGGGAGGAGCAAAATTGAAGAGGAAAACTCCTTTCTATATTCTCCATTGACCGCCCATGTGTGTAAACGCTTTGCCTCTACGAGTGAGTGTATGAATGAATGAATGAGTGAGTGGAGAGTGAGTGTATATGTGAGTGAGTGAGTGCTGCAGGCATTAGACTTGTGCTCCTTGGCATTTTTATGGCACTTTAAGCTAACGTTGAGTAATGCCCTGCACACACACACACCACACACTTGCCCCTTTAACATACTCTCTCGCTCTTGCCTTTTGGCAGACGGTGGGAAATAAAAGTCAAGTGGCAGCTTGAGTGGGTCAGGCAAAGATGAAAAGTTGCCCGCGCCAGGTGCCGCTGAGAAATGTGAGCCACTGAGAGCATAAGCAAATATTCAACTTGCAAAATGTCTTTGAGTCAACTCTAAAACATTTCTTTGGAAAGATGATATGCGACAAGCTTATGATTAACAACTTGAATGTTGTTTTATGTTTTAAAGTTACTCCCAAAAGTATGCTATACATCTCTACGTTAATCAGCTTAAAAGTACTTAAAAACTCTTAAAAGTCTTGATTTTTGTTTTGAAATGAGTTCACGTTGAATTCGCTCATTACAATTGGCAACCGCAAGCTAAGATAATGGCTAAACCCAAGTTGATATCCGTTTCCCCTCGAGACGCGTCAGATTACAAATGATTCGGGCGCTCAGTCCCACATATTAAATGACTCTTAAATTTCCATATAAATATCATAAATCCAAGAGCGAAAAAACTTCGTTGTAATGCTGACCTTGATGGTCGATTAGTGGCACCTTTTGTCGACGACGAAACGTGGGAAAACGAAAGCGAATGCGAAAAGAGGCGCCCCACAAGCAGATGCAACTCTTTGGCAATGTCATAAATAACAAGTTTAAGTCTCGCTCAGCAGCTGCTCGCCATCTTCATCGCCATTTTGTATTGTTGGCAGAAGAGCGCGCGCTCAGTTCCGTCTCCGTTTCCGCTGCGGCTGCGGCTGCTTGTTTTCTTTCTTTCTTTTCTTTTTTTGCGCTTTCCCTTCGGCTGCTGCCTTTTCTTTTACTTTTTCTGAAGAAGTCGCGTCGCGTCGCGCATCTGATTTATGTGCCCGCTTTTTATATCATACGCGATGCCGTCAAAATAAATATCAAAAAGCAACAAATTGCGGCCATGCCACGGAACCTGAGCAGCGTCTAAAGAAGTGGGAAAGGAAATGAGGAGCTCAGGCAGCGCTGAGCTGCCTTTTCTCAAGTTCGCGCGTTGCGATGTCGCAGTTGGCGTTTAATTTTATGCCAGACGCTGCTGCGGCAAGGACACACACACAACACGTGCCCAGCTGGGACCAACCAAGGTGTCCACATTCTGCCTCTCAAGCTCTCTCTTTCTCTATGTGTTCTCTTCGTGTCCCAAAAGCCCCTTTGGCCTTTGTGCATAAATTTGAAATTGTTTGCCAGCATTTTCTGCCTCTTGTTGTTGCCGTCGTGTTGCGCGCGTTGCACACTTTTTGGCCACAGTGTCCTCGGCTTAATAAAGTCGCCTACTTAACGCAAACGACAATGAGTGTGTGTGCGAGCAAGGGAGAAGGATTGAGAGAGAGAGGAGAGAGTGCGTTGGCAGCATGTGTCACACATCCGCATCCGCATCCGGTGTTGGCATTGGCATTAGGCTACCTCTCACAGACGTTTGCTGTTTCCGGCCTCTGACTCTTTTATATCGTTTCTTTTATTTTGTTCTGCCCTCTTTTTTGCCTGCTCATTGTCGCCACTCTTACGAAACAAAAGTGAACCGAAAAAAACACACACAGCACACACACATAAAGGAAGAAAAGCAGTAAACGCTTTAGCTGCAATACGCTTCAATTGCTAATCCTTAATGGCTTTGCCTCCAGCTCAAGGCTTTCACAACTGAACTAACAATTTGTGTTGCGCTTTGAGAATTACAAAACTTTTCCACAAAAAAATAACTCAAAATAAAGAAACGCATGCACTTACCTTAAACTTTCGAATGTGGTTGCCACTAATCGTTACCTAAACAGATCCCTTGGCATTGCTATAAATAAACAAACGAAAAGAGTGGTAAATTATTTTGGGGGAGACAACTTTTATTTATAAACTTAAGCTTGAGACCTCGTTTGCATCTCTCTCTTTGACAGTTTGGAAGCCACAAAAGTTGTCTTACGCCCACACATATTTACACCTGACAACTGTAAAGGGAAGAAATAAAGTTTATACCAAAACAGCACATAAACATTTTGATGAAGTGCTAATTTGTTGTTGTTGGCTTACACATAAAAAATTAAAGCTCAAGTTGGCAAATGTTGTTGAATTAATCACACATTTGTCAAAATTATTCAAATGCCGCACAGCCACTCAGTGGGCGTCCCTCAATGAGTGTGAGTGCGAGTGTGAGTGTATGCGTGTGCACATTCACATTCACATTCGCATTCACATGACATGAATAGTTAATACAAATGATGCCAAATGAGTCACACTGACAGTTGTGACTGTCTCTCTCTTGTGGCTGTGTCGCTCTGCGGTGCCGCAGTCTCATTATACCCTGTAAATAAGATGCTGTCGAGTGGTTGCAACTAGAGTTCAAGTAATGAAGAAATGTTAAATCATATTTAAAAGCCTTTTTTCCCAAGTGTCGAATACATTCAACTGTGGCTTTCATACTTGTTTTATATAATCCATTCATTTCCTTTATGAAACATTCATAATTTTAAATTAAAATTAACGTAATATTACAAAAAAGTGGCGGAAAATTCTAGGGTATTCTCTAGCCTAACACTCTCCACTTTCTAATACAGCTAATGAGTTTTTGTCATGCCCACCAAATTGCCCAGATTCTGTGACGCTGCCTCTGACGTAGGCTGGCTCGTTGCGAGTTGCGAGTGGAGAGGCAAATCCTTTTTCTTGTTGCATGCAACTTGTTTGAGTTTCCGCTTGTTTTGTTGCCATTACAGGCAGGTTTATGAGACTTTTGCATGATGATAGCGCTTTGTTGTGCGCATACGAATACGAAAACGAATGCGAATATGAGTAGAGATGAGTGTACTTTGAGTGTAGCCGCTAGGCATTCACTTGACTTTGTCTGCTGTCGCTGACAACTCGCAGACAGAAAAGGGAAAAAGATTCGAGATCGAGAATTAACAGCGGCGAACAAAGTTGATGGCACGTGGCGTATACGTAATACGCAAATTGTTTTAAATTCACCATCATCAACAACATGAAGAGCAACAGCAACCAGTTGGCAGTGATTAAAGAGGCGACTGACTCTTATGGCATAATCATATTCGCATTAATATTTTACAAATGCTAAAAGCGATGCATTTAAATTTTTAATTTAAGTTTTTAATTACATTTCAGTGAAATGAGCAGCAGAAATCCTTTAATGGCTGTCGCGCCATCGCGTTCTTAATCCTTTCGAGCGGCATATTTTCCAGCGCGACTTAATGAGTCGCATTTCCATTACCATTTGCCATTTCCATGCGAAGCACGCAACTCGTCTCCGACAATAAACCTGAATGCCCTCCTCGCCTCTCTTGGCTCTGCCTTTTAACAGATGAGATACAAGCACTAAACAAAGTTTCTTATCAGCTGCCGCTGATGTTGTTGCTTCCCAGTTAATCACACTCAACGCGGCGCGGCGCGGCACAACATAATAATTCCCACTCCCATTTGTAATAAGCACTTGAGGAGCGGAAATAATTAAAATAAACTTCGCCTTAAAGCACAAGCACAACTCATTTCCGCTCATCACCTAAGTGCTGCTCATCACTTAATCAATTAAACGAGATTGCAAAGCTCAAGTGAAAACTTTACTCGACCTTTAATTGTATCTCTATCTCTATTGCAATCGCAATCACAATCGCAATCGCCATCGCAATCCATTGAAGAGCTAAAAAACTATGCCACTTGGCTTAAGAATTCAATTAGGAAAGCGACTTTTAAGTTTGTTTTCTCTCTCTATGCCGAAATAAGGTCAGCGAATTGAAATTGAAGCGGAAAGCAAGGAAAACTCAAGAAAACACGAAACAATCGCCCACAACAACTGCTTATAACTGTCTTTCCTGCAACGCGCAACTTGCAACTTGCAACAGAATTTACCTGCTGCATTATTTGTTTGCTTTTGTCTAGGCTCCGCGCAGCACTTTATTGCATTCACTTTGTGCAAAACTATCTGCAAACTCGGATTTTCTTTCTCTACACTCTCTGGCTTGACAAGAATTTATTACTCAGCAATTTATGCGACCTACTTGCGGTGGCTTTATGGTAACTTTGTCTGTCGCCAAGTTCAAGTTGATGTATTAAATAAATGTGACATGGAAAGCGTATTCAATCTTCGCTGGAACGTTAAGTAGCGCTCTTCTCTGCTCTTGTCTTCTCTTGTATTGTCTTCATAATGTAATTTCATCGTCTAATATGCAAACAAGCGCTGAGCTAACGGAAGCACAGACCAATGCCAGTTAGTTGGCAAATGGCAAATGGCAGCAAGGACAACGACGAAGCAGCAGCAGAGAATTTAATTTCATTTAAGTTGACTCAGTCCTGACTCTTGGCTCTTGACTTTACTCGACTTGACTGCACTTTGGTTGGCTTGTTTATTTATGCTTGCCACAATGCAACGCGCAACTCTGCTGGCTTACACTTAAAGCCGGAAACTGCCCGGTAGCGACGTTCTCCTATGATGCCACTCAAAAGGCAAATGAAGTGTTAACGTCTGCCAGGAAAATTGCCAAAAGCGATTGGCAACTGTCGCATCCGGTATGTGAAACATGACGGGCCACAAATTCCCTCCTCGAAATTTCTCGCAAAAATCGAACGAAAAGAATTCCCAGCGACACGGAATGTGACGTGGCGGATATCGATGCAACTCCGACACTCCGAAGTTGCCCCTTGAGGCAGCCAAGAGGCGTGTCAATGTGTTCCGGTGTCGCATGTCTCCACTGTCATTTTAATTTCAATCTCTTACCCTCTCTATCTCATTGTGTGCCACAGGTGGAATGAAATTCACGTGATGCGATTTGAATTATTCGACTCTGAGTGCAACAAGCAGCAATTTGTGTACTCCGCTTGCAACGACATCAGAGTGTAAAGTGCGGAGTCTGTGCAGTGTCAATGCCATAGCTATTGTTGCCATTGGGAACTGCGGGGGAAACGTGAGGTCGCATCAGGATCCGCAAATGCATCCGCATCCGGCTTGATTGATGGATTGTGCAATTTAGCCGGCAATACAGCGACGATAATCCAAATAGCACTGAGAACTGAGCACATTCGTGACTTATGTGTGAGGAGTCTGTGAATGCAACAACATGTTGACGACACATCACCTGCATCATTTGCATCATCATCGCGGCAGCACGGCTATCGAATTGGACAAGATTACGAATTTGAACACGGTAAGTTAAGCAACTCAATTACAGTCCATTACAGAATTATAGTTGGGAAACGGAATCGATAAAGTTAACAGCAATTCTCTTAAAACTGCCATCAAATTCTATAGAAAGAAATGATTATTTTCTTATTATGCAGTCTCAACTATAATCCCTGGGGCAGCATTATATAAAGCTAGAAAAGACGCAATTTATCGTTGCAACTAATGAATTTGCAATCCTCTTAAGTTGGACTACGAATGGCGACTGGTTCAAAGGCTTAGCGAGAGATTGCTCAAGTTGATGGCGCCTTGAGGTATGCAACAGTAATTTGAAGCGGAAATGCTTTTGCAACTTTTACAGCTTGCAAACTGATTGCAATGGCCTTCAATTCAACTTGACAGTTGTCGCAAGTCCAAAAGTTGCAGTTGCATCCGACAAAAAAAAAGAGAGAAAATCGAGTGAGGAAAAGAGAAAAAACAAGAGCATTCTACCATGTGTGACAAATTCCGAGAGAAAGCGTAAAAGAGATTGATTAAACTGACATTTTGTTTTTGGCCAAAAGATTTCATTAATTCCCATTCAAAAGCGGGGCAAAAAATGGTGAATTTCCATTAAAGAGCGTAGCTGAAAATCCACTCGTGAAACTATTCATACGAATCCTTTGGGCTGGCCGGCTCTCTGTTGTGTGTCCAGTGTCAAATGGATAAAATTTAATATACACCATCATTTTTTAGTGAAGCTGGCTGGCTGGGCAGCTGTTGAAATAAATGGAAAACACAACGAAGAACGGAAGGGGGGATCTAAGGGGGTGGCGAAAATGGAAAGCGAAAAAACGTAAGGAAAATGTGAAACACGTTTATTGCCATTCATTATATTCTCGCGAGCTGTTGCGCAAAGTAATGAAGCACTTTTCGTCCGCTATCCTTTTACACCCCCTTCCCGCTTCTCTTTCTCCTTCTCCTTCTCCTTCCACTTGACTCCTCTTTCAACATGTTTTTGCTTTTCAAAAACAACATCTACAACAACAACAACAACAACAACACCAAGAGCGTGTAGCAAGTTGCAAGTGGCAACTGGTGAATTGACTGAGATGAGCATCAACACAAAAAAATAAAAACAGCGCTCAAGAAAAATTGCTGGCTGCCTTCAGCAAGAGTGGAAATAATAATTTTTAGTATGGCTATTGCAATTTTTCCCCAAAGGAAGGGCGAGGAAAGTGGGTGGGCAAGTGCGTGCAAAAACTACAACCAATTTTCATTATATAGAAAGAAGCGCAAATGCTCGCTGGAACAACAACCGCCGATACATCTTCATTACTTTTCTTCAAAATAATATATGGCATGTTTGTGTAAACATTTAACGCTCACTGTACTCAAATGTATGAGTGTGTGTTTGTTGTGCGATACACACTAAAAACTTGCGCTTAACTTTAGCAGCCCAACATTTTTCTCTGGCCGGAAATGTTTGAAGGACAAATGAATTTGTATTACGTTTTGGGTTTTGTATGCGGGTCGCCGTCTGGAAACTCGTACAAAAGCGCACAACAGGAAGTTATGTAATGTGTCGCATCAGAGCATGCCTTAGCGAAAATACCCTTTAACTACAAGTACACATATCAAATTTCAGCTTCGTAGCTTTAGTAGATTGCGAGTTATGCAGCTGAAACAGTTTGTGAATCGGTTCAGGACTTGTGAAATTGAGATAAATTAAGATAGGTTGACCTACTTCATTAAAAAAAGACAACGAATAAACTTCCCACCAAATATTTTATCAGAAAGCTTTGAACCAGTTAGTGAAACGGTTCACACTATCTAGTCAAAGCACTGAAACAGTTTTTGAACCGGTTCACACTAGATAATTGATTGACAAAAATAGCAAAGTCACCAGATTAAATCCTTAAATTTGACATAGAACATTCGAATACACATCTAATTAAAGTTCTGAACCAATTTGTGAAGCGGTTCACACCTGATAAATAGAGATAAATGGTTTCTTTGTTATAGTCTGTGGGTTAAAGAACCATATTGAACATCAAATAGTTAAATTCATATCTCATATCGGAACCCTTTTATAAATTGGTTTACATTTGTATTCTTATTCAAATTACGGTTCACAGTCAGTCGCCATTCATATCGCAGCAAAATGCATTAAGTTGATTATTACCCCATACGATAAATTGTCATTGATTTCTGTCAGTGTCGAAATGTACCCGAAATATTTATCTGTATCCGTATCTGTATCTCATATCTGGCAGTGCTTATACCCCTTTTTATTGGCGAGGACAAAAGTAGTGAGCGTAGCGTAGCGCAAACAAAGGATCGTGTTCAAGGCACATGTCCAGGCAGGCAAACAAATAGATACTAATGACAATGACAAAGACTCAGAAATACACAGAAACACACACACAGGACTATAGAAGGGATATCGTTCTTGAACTGGGTCGTATCGCTTTCAACTGCAAGGTAAATGAGCTGCCCTCGTTGATTGTCAGTCAGCTTGATTGATAATGTAAACTGAGCACACACACAGAGACGAAGAGAAAGAGAAAGAGAGCCAAATGGACATGACTGCGTGAGCCCATCGTCGTTATCGTCTGCCATTGAGTGCGATATCTCAGCTCATTCCCCCGCCAGCTAGATGGAAATAAAAGCAGCCAACAAACACTAGCCACACTTCAGACAGACGGACAGACAGACAGACAATCAACCATCCTCTGCTCTGCTCTGCTAGCCTTAGTTGGCTGACGACGTAGACGATGAGGAGGAACAAGCATCTATCGATTACAGGCTTACGACTTTTTGCTATCATTTACGCAAAGCAGCCAAATGGATGCTGTAATCGTGGGTTAGATAAAACCGAGTGTCTGCTGCTGGCACGTCTTGAACAAGAGAAGAGTGAAAAAGTAAAGTAGATATAAAGGGGTTTCTTTGATCGATTAGCTTTTGCTGAAATCATAATGACACAACTTGAGTGAGAGTTCGAGGACATGTGATGTTTGCTTGACTTGAATGGTTTTAAATCGTTTTGTGGCAGACTTTGAAAGAAAATACAGATTAATGTTCATTAAATTTGTCAGACTTTAAGAGAGAAATCGTATATTAAGCACAGAGTTAACTTCCATTTGTTACACATTTTACTATATATCGAACCACAGAAATCGAGCTGTATGTGATATATAATTGCCAATTGGCCTATACCCAACGTAATGACCTTCTACAATGGACTGCAAGCTGTGAGCTGAACTGTGAGCTGGACCAACATGTTGCCATTTTGCAATCATCGCATGAAACTCAGTTGTCCAACTGGGCAATGGGTATTGCTGTTGGGTATTGGGTATTGTGGATGTGGCTTTTGTTATTGCACTTACACTTGTTCGACACACACACAGACACACACAGAGACACACTCATACACTGTAACTTGACCATTTGATATTGCCATTTGCCATTGGCAGCGTGTGTACAATTGCACTTTGTACTGTTGCAGTTGCTGTTTCTCTTGCTTTTTGCCTGCAAAACTGTTGACTGCTTCGTTGGCTGGTTGGGGCTGCACTATAAGCACCTCTAAGAACCTTTATCCGAAGCCGAAGGTCGCTTCTATAGACAGTTGGCTAGTCAGCTGGCTAGTTGGTCATTTCCTGGCAGTTCGATTGTAATTATGCCACAGTTGAACTACAGTTCTTGGCTAATGCGTTTTCACTTTGCTTTCACTCTGACAACTGAACAAAGTACGATTGTGTGTTTCTGTGTGCGATATCAACAGATGTGAAAAGCGCATTAGTAGCAACTTTTATCAGCTGCTTGACAGTCTCTCCGATGTCCTTCAAGTGCCGCCCATTGTTTATGTAGCAGCCTTGCACAACAATTGCCAACAGCTCACAGATTACAGTTGGACAGCGCCACGTGTTGCCGCCACTAAAAGCAGCAAGACACTCAGTGTTGAGTGCCTCAAGAAACGATTTCCACAAGATTTCAACAAGTGGATAAAGCTTCTCTTAAGTACAGAGATAATGGTGTAGGAAATGATAGTTAAATGAATTGCAATTCATTTAATTTTAAAGTTATGCGGCTGAACCAGTATGCGAACTGGTTCACACTAGAGAAATTGAAAATAGTGAGGACTTAATTCTTTTAAATTAATAGATTAGAAGACTAGACTTCCCATGACATATTTAAAGAGATTTCTTTGAACCTGACAGTTCCCACTATCTAATTGAAGCTCTGAACCACTTTGTGAATCAGTTCACACCAGAGAAATTGAGAAAAATAGCGAACATAGTGGACAACTTTTATAAATTTACGCTCACGTAAGCAATATAATATTCTGTTATGTAGAACACATTATAATATTCAGAGTTTTACTGGGAAATATTTTATATTGCTTTTTTTATTACTAAAATTATATCCAGTAAATCTTTTCAGGCAACATTTAAGAGACACAAAAGAGTGAAAAAAATTGTCTAAATTCCTAAAGCTTTCCCGCCTCTTAATGCGTAATTACTTTCTGCTTTTTTGCTTTGTGAATTCTAGTCGGAATTGTTTTTGAGAACGTTTTGCGTGTGTTGCATTGTGTCTGAGTAGAAAAACGTTGTCAGGCTCACTCACTCGCTATATGTATATTTTGTAGGCGTCGCAGTTCGTTGTGTTTTGTAGTGTTCCTTTTGGCCCTAAGGGATAAAATAGGCGTGGAAGAAAGAAGCATTGTGAATGCAAGCCAGCAAGCAAGCAAAGCACTTGCCACAGCCAGCCGCCACAATCGCTCTTTGCTTTCGCCTCCCACACATTCACTTCATTACAAATGCAATGCAGTCTTCTCCTCTCTCTCTCTCTCTCTCTCTCTCTCTTCTTCTGTCGTCTCTCTCTTGTGTGTCTTCGTCTTGTAACGCGTTGTCCTTTGTATTGCAATTTTAATTTCCGCTTTCACTTTGTCTAGATTCAGTTTTTGTTCGTTCCCTCGTCGTTTTCCCCTTGTGCCTTTCGTCATGTATTTGCTGATTTGCACTTTAAGCAGAGTGAGTTTTCTTTTTGGCCACGCCACACGCATGCAGCTTTTCCATTTTCCCTTCCATTTTCTTATGGCTGCTGTTCTGTTTGCATAGAAATCTCTAAAAAGAGGGACAAGCGCCGGCAGCTGTTTTTCAATTTTCCGCCTCAACTGTTGCCCACAAATGCTCAAGAACTTGTCGATGTTTTTGTTGTTGTTGTTCTTGTTGTTGGTCTAGATGTTGCACGAATAGAATAATAAAACATTGTGCCACATGAATATGCAAGCTTCTGCTTCTGTTTCTGCTGCAGCACGTAAATCTTTTTTCTTAGCCGCTTCCATTAGCAGAAATGCGCGTTGTGTACCAAAACTATTTGCGGCCACTGTACATCATGCTGCGTGCTGAATTGGACAGCAAGCGCTTAGAGAATTGAATTTGCTGTGCTCAGTTTCTTTTTTTTTCGTTGGCCAGCTTTGTGCGAGCTTTATGGGCTGCAGCTAACTCGTTGGACCTCTAAATGAATGCTCGGTCTGGCAGTCAGGTAATTTTGGAAATGTGCTCGAGGCTTTACTTCATCTTCCTCTCACGTTCACTCCCCTCCCTCTCCCTCCCCTCTCTGTCTGTCGCTCTGTTTTGCTGTCCAGCTTGTCTTTTGGCTTAGCGCTCTGCTCTTTTAGTGGCTCTGAGCTGTGGCTCTGTGCAGTCCCTTTTTATGCGAGTTACTCGCATTCTCGCTGCCGTTTACATTGGGGATTTGCATGTGTGTTGCATGCTTCCGTGTTTGTGCGTGTCTCTGTGTCGCTGTGTGTGTGTGTGTGTCCTTGCCTCTGCTGAGATTTAAGCTACATATAAAATTTATGCGTGTGTGGCCTTTGTGTGTGTGTGTGTCTTTCTGGGTTAGTCCCTGCTTTGTTTTAATACCCTGCACCCATAAAAAATGTCAAACAGCAAACTGACCGACTGCTTAGAAAGGATAACCATCAATGATGATATTCTACTGTAAGATACTGTTGGGTTTTTATACGAATCGCTGATAAAGGAATATTCGGTATATTTTACATTTAGTATTATATCAATATACCAAGTACTGCCAACGGTATGTTTCAATATGTTTGTGGCATATGAATTTGGTATCTTTAGTAGTTTTGTGGTATATTAATTTGGTATATTTTAAGAATAATACCGCACTGTATCACTTTTTTCTAGCTTGCTATAATTGTTATAATAAACCTTGAAGAAGTAACTTTCATTTTATAAATATTTTTTCTAATTCAAATATTTGTCTAATTTCCCAACTAAACAATTAAGTTGAAAGACTAAAATGGTTTTTATACTTTTAGAAGAGAAGAATGCATTCATTTAAACATTCATCATTCATTTATGTTTCCAACTTATATTTCTTAGAACTTGATTGTTTGAAGAAAGAAATAAAATGTGAAATTTGTGTATTACATGTTTTGGGCTGACTTTTTTTAGTTGTGCACTACATTTAGTACAATTCTGGCTTTATATTTGAATTTCTATATATTTTCAATAAGCAATTGTAACACCCCATTCAACATTCCGCTTTTACAGAGTATCTCCCTTGGCGACCCTCATTCTCTTCTTGGTGCCTGCAGCTTTTCGACTTGTTCATATGTGGCATTAGTTGGTAGCTCTGAAAATACTTCAATAAGGCAGCTTTTGGCAATTAGAGCTCGGGCTTTGCCAAATGTCAACATTGAAGGGTAACGCCCAAAAAGCGAACCAATAAAATATTGCACAGCAGCAGCAGCAGTTTCGCAACACACAGTCTCTACCTCATGGCAGCAGCTGATGCCCTCAGTAGAAGGCAAAACTTTGCCATTGATTGACTACAAAGCAATGGCGTTGCCACGCCCCCCACAGCCACCTCCCCTTCGCTCGGTTGTTTCATGTTTTATCTAGTCGGCAAAAGTTTTTGGGCCTAGAACATTTCGCTCTAGAAGTTGGTACTTTTAATAAGCAATTTGCTTAAGTGCCGCTGCCTGTGCAGCCTTCTCTCTCTCTTTCTCTTTTACTACATTGTTGCCTTCCTTGTCGGTCTATTGTCAATATGACTAATCATGCATATATTTCATACCAAAATCCCCTCTCTGTTGCTGCCGCACACACACAACCGCACAGCTGTCAGCTTAAATTGAGTCAAGCCACAAAATTCACTTTGCATTCGCCAACGGCGGTCGCGTCAGCCGTTGGAGGATTATTAAAATTACGCATACGCCGCGTTTTAAATGAAGTGCACAAGGGGACGAGTCAGCGAGCGACTCAGTCATAAATATTTAAAAGCTGCTTCGTTGCTGGTACTCGTGAGTGGGCGTGTCCCACCTCGATTTATATGTGGGATATATTTGCGAAATTAATCTCTTGTTTGGCTAAAAATACTCGCAACAACAAAATGAATTGCTGCAGGGAAACAGGCCAAAAGTAAACACAAATGTAATACGAAAATTGTTGTCTATTTTCGTATCGCTTATGATGAAATGCTCTTCTCGCTTTAAGCATTTGATTAATATGTCGTCGGGGAGATGGCAAAATGTATTTATAATCACACAAGAATTACAATGTTTCATTGCAATAGATTAGCCAAGGGAGCCAGAGACTTTGATCTCTCAAGTTTAGTTCGTCGAATTGAACTGTGATATCGAACAACAAAAGTCGCTATTCTCATTCACATTGTAATGAATTATTGCCCACGATATCTTGTCAATTATTAATATTGACTTCCAGTTCCAATTTAAATACTCTTCCTTCTTCCTGGTAGAAGGGTCTAACTTTGTGGATTCAGGAAATGTGTATAACAGAAGTAGGTTAGGTTAGGTTACTTCGATTAACAATCTGGTATATTTTGCACTCTATAGTATATTTTCAATGTAGTAATATGTATATTAATATACGAAATATAGACTTTGGTATATTAATTTGGTATATTTTAAAATTAACACTACACTGTGGTATATTGTGAATTCAGTACTATATCAATATACCAAATGTAGCCTTTGGTATATTTTTAGTATTTTGGTGGTATATCAATTCGGTATATTTTTAAAATTAACACCACACTGTGGTATATTGTGAATTCATTAGGCAGGTTTTAGTATGTTTGTGGTATATTAATTTAGTATATTTTCAAATTAATATCGCACTTTCTTGCTTTCATTAAAAATGAGTAGCGAGTATCTCATAGTCGATCACACTCTGCTCAAGCTTTGTTATTTGTCAATTATTAATGTTGACTTCCACTTCAAGTTTAAATACTCTTCCTTCCTTCTTCCTTTTGGCTTGTTTTTTTTTGTTTGGTGCATAAACCAAATGAAGCTTTATCCTTTCGTTTTTATGACTTTGCATTGTTGGCCACTTTTATTTTTATGAGTCCGATTTGGCCACAGGCAGAGAAAATTAGGCTCGATTGCTCGATTCATTTGCTGCCGCCGCCCCAAAGCTGGCCAAATGAGCCGTAAAAAGGCAGCAACAGCAACAACAACAACGAGAACGAGAACGAACTCGAACATAGAAAATAGGCTAGAAACGTGAATGTTGTTGAGCCTGTGGCCCTTTTTTGTGTGCTTGGAGCTGAGATACAACTCGCACATGGACTCGTTGTGCATAAATTAAAATGTATAATGTGTAATTTGTATGGGGCAATAGAGTGCTTGGCATAAATTAAGTATGAATTTCAGCATTAAAATTGTCTATTCGATGGCGCGATGTTGATGCGCATAAATTAAGCAAACTTGAGATAAAAGCTGAACACTGAACACATTTTCCCTTGCACTTTACACTTGCAGCTCATCGTGGAGATCAACAGCCATGTGGCGCTCTTTCGCGATATGCTGATACACGTTGGCCAGGCCAAGGACTGTCCGGAGCTGCGCGAGAAGATTCGCAAATTGCGACGCACCTGCGTGGAGGCATTCAAGCATACGGCACAGATACTCATGCCACAGGTCAAGAGGTAAGAGCGTCAAAGCGAAAGGCAAAAAAAAAGGAAAACGGAAATGCCAGCCCATTTCAATCCATTTGTGAAACCCAAACTCATTCCCCCTTGAACTGAGAGAGTGAGAGAGATACTAGAGTAACACGCATCGCATTAACATTAACATCAACATGTGTGTGACATTTTACGGCTTAAATACCCTCGATTCATAATTGTAGATAAAAAGGGAATAATGGACGGAGTTAAACTTAAAATTTTGAAAGCAAAAGAAAGCAGGATTACTAAACATTTTAAATAGAAATAGAAAACATATTATGAATAGACTTTTCAATCTGATTAAGGATAATACTAACTATGAACTTTGAAATAGCAGTGCTTACTACCTAAACGTTTTAAATTGGAAAGTACTATTTTAAGCGTAATCAATAAACAAAAAGAAATATGCAAAAATGCTTATATTGTTTTGTTTCTGTCGCACTGCTATTTCAATGTTCGCAGCTGTCCCATGATTTAAGTACAAACTTGTCAGATGCAATTTGAAATTATTTTACATTTAGTGTATTTAGTTCTCGTTTTCCTTCATTGATTTGCAATTGATGTTTAACTGATATGCAGCAATCTAATTCATATATTTACAGACTTTAATATCTTTAATATCAATAATGATAACCACAAGTTATTTATTTCATTATTTAGTAAGTTTCAATACAAGCATATCTTCAAGTCGTGCATTAATTTCTGGCCAACAGAAAATGCTTTTAAAGTCATACATTTTATGGAAATGTATGCAAATTTAATTGCAGTCAAATTTACAAGAGGGACAACCCACAGCAAAGGTACGAGAGCGAGTGCGGGTAAAAAAGGATAACATAAATAACAATTTGTCGTTGCTGTATTCCCGCTCTCTCTCTCTCATTCTCATTCTCTTTCTCTGTGACTCCAACTCGAATTGGAGGGTTCTTCTGCTACTCAAGTTGTAGCTGGTTTTGTGAAATGAGTTAGTGCTGGTTTTGGAATTCAATTTCAAATGCTGCATAATTTAGCAGCATGTGTTTTGACTGGCTTGGGTGAAGGATGCTGTTTCGGTTACAGTTTGCAGCTTTCGAATTCGGGTTTTTGGCTTCAGCTTGGGCTTGGGCTTGGGTTTGGCTTTTTTGACAGTTGCCCGGGGCCAGGAACACAAGAGTGAAAAGTTAATAACATTTTGTTTACAACAAGCTGCGGGCACAACAAAACACATGCAATTTCCTTCAATTTAACTTATGAAGTAGTTTTTTGTTTTCACTGAGCTGACGTGGGAAATGCGAAAGCTGCGCGAGAAAGTTTGCAAATCAATAATACATAGTATGAGCTGCATAATTAGACTAAGTTTTAATTTGCAAAGCTGCGATATTTGTACTTAAATCATTGGGGATTTGTGTGTGTGGAATTATCCAAGATGAAAGCTGTGTCCCAGCTGCAAGAAGTGAAAACTTTTTGGCAAACTCAAAGCCAAAGCCAAAGCTGTCTGTCTTCCAGTTTGACTCGCCGTCTGATAAGTGACTTCAAGTTATTGATTTATACTCTGTTGTTGAAGCATAAAATGTTGCAAAATGAATCCCCATGTGGCTGTCACACATGCGCCATTAGCACACGCCCTCGACTCTGACACACTCAACAAGAAAAAAAGAAAACAAGTAAGAAAGTTACAGTCGAGTGTGCTCGACTGTGAGATACCCGCTACCCATTTTTAATAAAGGCAAAATATTGCGGTATCATTTTCAAAATATACCGAAAATACTAAAAAAAATACTAAAAATATACCAAATGGTATGTTTGGTATATCGATAAAGCACACCATTCAAAATATACCATAGATGGCACAATATACCAGATTGTCAGCCAAAGCAACTCAGACCCTAGTAAGTAGGCGTTTTTGCCCATACAAAAGTATTTCTTTAATAACTTCCACAATTTTTATCTGATCGCAACCAAATTTTCAGGAATCATAACTACTACAGTAATTATTGTATATACCAAAATTCGTAGCTCTAGCTTTAAAATTACACTTGTTATTCGATTTTTTTTGATTTGCGGGGGCGGAAGTGGGCGTGGCAAAAATTTGAAACAAACTTGATCTGCGTGCAAACATAACAAATGCTGTCGAAAAAAAATTATAGCTCTATCTCTTATAGTCTCTGAGATCTAGGTGTTCATACGGACGGACGGACAGACACACAGACACACAGACACACAGACACACAGACGGACAGACGGACAGACGGACATGGCTATATCGTCTCGGCTGTTGACGCTGATCAAGAATATATATACTTTATAGGATCGGAGATGCCTCCTTCTACCTGTTACATACATTTCCTGCCGGCACAAAGTTATAATACCCTTCTACCCTATGGGTAGCGGGTATAAACACTGACGACGCCTTCGACACCAACAAAAACAAGAAAAGAAGGAGAGAAAAAACACAACTTTTTTAACAAACAACTTGAGCGAAATTTGATATACAATAAAGCATTTTTATATCCTCAGCCTCGATGAGGAAAATGCTTCAAGGGGTATGACATTTTTATGGTACTATTTGTAACAGAACTTAAAGCGCTCTGATTTCTTAACTTTTAATTACTCATATCTTATTAAAGCAATTTGTATACTTTAAAATACTATTTTTCAACAGAAAGTTGAGATGAAAGTGCTGTCTTTAGATTCATTTTGAATGCTCATTCTTTATAAAAGTAATCTGCACATTTAAGGTTCTAAATGTAACAGAAAGAAAAGAGCTAAAAGTTCAGATACTATTTGAAACAGAATGTTAAGATTAAAGTGCTGTGTTCTCTTAAATGTCGAATCTTTCTTCTTTATTAAAGTAATCTCTAATATGTAAAATGGAAGGAAGCGAGTTTAGAGCGATGTCTTTTGTTAACTTTTAATTACGGATTCTTTATAAAAGCAATCTGTATATATTCAGATACAATTTGCATCTACATTCTTAGAGACTTTTCGTAACAAAAAAGTTGAGATTTACGCTGTATTTTGTGTTAAATTTAAAATACTTTTTCATCTTCATAAAAACAATCAAACAATCTTTTAACTTTTTTCCTTTCCTTTAAATTTCATTAGTTTTCAGCCTTAAAATTGTTCTTGAATTGGTCTCAGAGCCAAGTAGAGCGTATCTGGCAGTCAAGTGCTTTTCAAATCAATGTCGTTAGCTGTATTTATTTGTAATTTCAGTCACAAAAGCAATAGAACATGCTGACAATTGTGAGAGAGATAGAGAGAGCTAACACAAGAGAGTGAGAGAGAGAGAGGGAAAGAAGAGTGAGTGTCTTGGCGCATGTTTTGAGGAAGAGCACGCTCTGTGTGGCATATGACAATGTGATTTATTATCGAGCAGACGCTTTAAATGTCATTCCAGCACAGCAGAAATGTCAATCCGCATATAACGAGATGAACATTCGCATCAGCATTTATTTATTTACGTTACTGTTGTTGTTGTTGTTGTTCTCATTGCATGCAAAAGAACTGACAATAAAAAATCAACTTTCGGCAGTTAAAATTGATGATTGGCTCTGCTTTGGCAGCCAGCCAAGGAGAGTAACGAGTAGAGAGAGCAACTGTTAAACTGACACAAGAGATTTCAATTAATTTTTTGGCACAAATGAGCCAAAAGACTTGGGCGACATCGGGGAGCAGAGGCAAACGGCAGCTGCTTATCGAGTTATTCAGTGTGGCCCACGGGGCGTATGAGTGACGGCATTAAATTAGCAGCCTGGATCAAAGCGCCAGGCCAGAAAGTTAAATTGAAAGTAAAAGTTCAATAAAGCAAAAGTGCAAAAAAAAAAGAAAGACAGAGACGAAGCGATAGACAGAGAGAGAATATGTGTTGGCAAAACTTTGAGCACAACTTGACAATGACACAGACGAAACTTTCTGACAGTGTTGCGTCGTTGTTTTTATGTTTTGTAAACACATGCCACGCCATGTGAGCCAGTCAAAGTCACAAAAACAAACGAAAACAAAAACAAAAATGAAAACGAAAACGAAAGAAAACACATAAGAAATATAAGTAACTAGAGCATTCTGTGGCAGCACAATGAGGAAGCTGTCATACTCTTATGACGAACAGAAAAACACTTTAAGCACTCGAGTTGAATTTTAGTTGAAGATAATGAAAAACGAGGAATTCAAGTTTCAAACTAATGAATTCATGTTGTCAAGTGCATATGCAGAAATACTTGAAGATAATTTTAATCCCTAATGAAAACTTTCCTAATAAAAATAAGTATACTAAAATCCAAAATTCCATATTCAACATATTACAAATGCAATCTAATGACTTTCAAGAATTCTAATTCCAAATTTCTGTTACATTCGATTATCAGAAAATTATGTTCTACAAGTTTCTACTGCACTTCAATGGCTGTTGATTCAGGTGTTGAACTAAAACTTTAATTAATGCACTGCCAAGTTTTCATTTCCTCGAACAAGACAATAAATTACCAATTGTTTACTAGTTAGTTTAAGCTTTGCACACTACATCTTTTAGTTCTCGCTGGCAGCCAAACAAAGTTGCGCAGCCAGCGGACTCGATGTGCGCTGAAAAGTATGCAGCAAGTTTGCTTTCACCTCCACTCAGAGACTGCACACTTGGTAGTTACCTTGACGCAGAAGATATGGCAACGATTCCAGCTAACTTCTTCCGCAATTCCCCCTTCCACCTTACATCGAGGGGAAGCACTTTGTCCAACTGCCTTAAGTGACTGATAGTTGTTTGCATGTTTGTTTGCTGGGCCGTAAGAGAAACATACGAGCGAATGAGAGAGAGATCGAGGGAGGCGTTCAACGAGGCGTATACGTGTTCCAGTTGCTGTTCTACTTGTTGTCGAGCGTTCAGCGCTCATTTCACATGTTGTATTTGTCTGGCTCGCTGTTGTTATGTTCTGTTCTGTTCTGTTCAGTTCTGCATTGTCTGTTTGTCTTGCAGTTATGTGTAGCTCGAGTTGTTGCTAAATTACTGTCGTTGACTGTCTCTCCGTCTCTATCTCAGTCTCAGCCTCTGTCTTTGTTTTATCTGCGCATAATGTGCGTCTCTGTATGTGTATGTGTGTGTGTGTTGTCTCTGGCATCTGTTTTGACAGCAAGTTAGTCATCAGTATGCCTCGAAGCAAACAGCAACAGCAGCAGTTGTGTTTGCCTCGAACGCATTTCCTACACAAATAATGTCAGAGCATCAGCCGTCATATTGCTCGAGCTTCCTTCTTATCCTTGACAACTGCAAACTGCAATGCAAACAGCGAAGCAACACAAAAGTCAATCATGTGTTGACTTTATCGATGCCAAAAACACGTTTCACGTCTGTTTGTACTTGGCCTGTAAATAATACGCAACACACTCCAGTATATTTTGCACTCCATGGTATATTCTTTAGTACTACAACAATATACCATATATATAATTTGGTATATTTTTAGTAGTTCATTCGGTATATTTTAAATATCAATTCGGTGTTTTTACCAATATACTAAACATTGCACTCAGTACATTTTTGGTATTTTTGAGGCATATTAATTCGGTATATTTCAAAATATCAATTCGGTATTTTTACCAGAACAGCAAACATAGCATTTGGTAAATTTTTAGTATTTTTGTGGTATATTAATCGAGTATATTCCAAATTATTAATTTGGTATTTTATCAATATACCGAATATTTTTAGTATTTTTGCGGTATATAAATTTAGTATATTTTACCGCACTGTTTACATTAAAAGTGGATAGTGGGTAACTAACAGTCGAGCACACTCAACTGTAGCTTTCTTACTTATTTTCTTTTGAATTATAATATTCAAAATTATTGCCATCGCTTTGTTCGATACTTGATACGTTGGAATCTTGAGGTGCCCATTAGTGGGTGAGGTCGTCACGTAGTCTAGTATACTCTACACTTTTATGACAGCCATAAAACAACAGCATCTGAAGTTTGGGCTGGAGTTTTACAGCCGGACCCCATCGCAGCTGCAGTTAATAACTTCGATTTGTCAGATGAGAGACATCATCGCATTGAGACATCGACACCAACATCGCACGTTAAACGCAGTTTATGATTCTCTTTTTTTTTCTTTTTCTATGTGTTCTGTTCTTTATTCCCTTCTTGGTGGTTTTACCTTCCTCTCTGCGGTTCTCCTTATCCACTCAACGCATAATTGTGCAATTTTCGTTGGAATTTTCGTTTACGTTTTTGCCATTTTCTTTGGCGTTTTTGGGCAAACCCAAAAGACGAAAGACGAAAAAATGTAGGAAAATCCCATTTGAGTTTGGGCGCTAGACCAGCCAGAGTACAATAAAAAATATTTCACTGTTATTTGCAATAAATGAAAGTAACGTCCAAACTGTAATCAACAGCAGCTGCTGACAATGCTTCTCCACACTCTCTCTCCTCAACTTCTACTTCTATTTGCCCTTTTGCCATTTCACTCTACCAGAGAGCAGAGATGGTCTTTGGCCATTTTCGGGTCTCGCTTACAACTGATGCTTTGCAGATTTAGCTCGTTTATATACCCTGCCCATAAAGGGTATAACAATGCGAGCTACGGAGCCATTAAAAAGTTTATGCTTTATCAGAAAGTAAACTACATTTTGTACATAGATAAGTGCCTAAAAGAGAAGCGAATACAAATAAAGTTGTAATAGAAAACTATCAAAAATAGAGTATTTACTATTCGATGGTTTGTCAGCTGCTTGTTTGACTTTTTTGAAAACTTATTATTGCGATTTCGTAGCTGTTGGTGAAAATGACCCGCATTAATGTGCACAGCAATGAGTCGAGTAGATAGAATAGAGAGCAGGAGACAAGGACAAGAGAAAGCATTAAAAAATGGTGCGTGTTGTGCTTCCGCAAAGGAAACGACTTGCAGCTTGAGAATAAATAAATTGCTGTGCATTAATTTAATCATATTTTAAGCACATTAAATAGCTTCAAATTATGGCTTTTATTAGTGTGTGGCACAATAATATGCATCTACTAAAATGCTGTGCTTTATGGTCAGTTTACAAGCTCTGAGGGTCACTCTACTCTATAAAGCATACGTTGGCTATATTAATTAAGGATTATTTGACAAACTTCTGGCGATTGTCTTTTAAGAGATTGATTAGTTAGCTAGAGCAGCAGCTTTCTACCTGGCGTTCAGCAAAATAATTAACTTGGCACGCAATTTATTAAATGTAGCTACTCCTCCCCAATCACATAATTATGCTGCTTCCATGTGTCACATGTGGCAAACATATGAAGGTTAGACAAGAACAATTTTGCTATGATCCTAGACTGTGCCTTGAATCAACTTTCGCTTGAGCAACGAACCCAAATCCAAATCGCTTTAAGTAGCTACACACACACACTCACACACATTCTCAGAGATGAACACGGACACCTAAGGCAAGATTAATTTGCAATTTATTTGCTTTAATGGTAAAAATGGGGCGTAGACTTTTGGAGCAGGGGCAACAAATGAGGTCTGAAGCCTAGACACGGCAACACTTACCATATTCAACGTAGTTGCAAGAGAGGCGTGGCACCGCCCCTTTTGGGTAATTTGCTTGGCGAATATATTTCTCATTCTCAGTAGGCATAATAAGGAGCTGCAAATAGTAAGAAGATAAAGTACGAATTAATGACAAGTTTCCAAGTCGTGTTGGTGGATTTCTCTACGATTCCGAGACTCGAATGCGAATGCTAGAGAAAAAGCAAAAGCAATTTTACAAATTGAATTTATATTCTCATGCTAGCTGTAAATACATTTATGGCAATTTATATGCTATAAATTCATGTCTGATGGCCAAGAGCTTGCTCCGATTCATAATTGCTGCTGCTGCTCTCTCTCACTCTCTCTCTCTCGCTCTCCCTCCCGTTTTTTCTGTGTCACAGTTCGCAAAATTAATGCTGTGAATTCCAACTAAGCGCCAATTTACACAGCAGCTGTAAATTCTCAACATTTCTTGAATTATGAGCATTTGAGCAGAAATTTCACCAGGAATATTCAGAGACTGAGGCTGATGCTGCGATTTAATTGCGTTTTGAGTAGCAAATAAAACGATTTGTAACGATTATTTTCATGAAATTAAAATGAATATACTACGTGGAACGTGAACGAGGTTTTAAGCCCATTTCAAATGCACATAATCAAGGATTTTAATATGCTTTAAATGAAATTCAATTTGAAATTAAGCAGAGCACAATTTTAATATGATTTACTTGACTCGGAATTGAATAACATATTTCATAGGATTTCCAAATTAAAGCCAACTTTAATAGAATTTCCAATTTCTATTGTAATAAACAAATATTGCTGTGAGATAGACCCGCATGTTTATTTTCATATTCTGACAGATTATAGAAATCGACATCTAGGCAAATAAGAGCTACACTTAAATCAATTGCCTTGTTTGTTTGTGTGCCAGCATAATATTTCGGATTTAGCTATCGACAATGGCCTTAAAACTTGCTTCAATGAATTGGTCTTGTCGACACACAAGACCCAAAAAAAATAGGAAGAAAGCGGCAGTCAAATTTGCTTGACTATGAGATACCCGCTACACATTTTCAATAAAAGCAAAACACTTCAGTAGAATGCTAAAAATATACCAAATTAATATACCGAACAAATATACCAAAGACTTAAATGAATGAATAAATTACAGTATTATTCTTAAAATATACCAAGTGAATATACTAAAAGTACTACAAATATACCAAAGACTCAAAGCAGACAATTTTAGTATTATACTTAAAATATACCAAATGAATATACCAAAATACTGTAAATATACCGAGGGCTAAAAGTAAAACATTACAGTGTAAATCCTAAAATATATCAATTAATATACCAAAAAAAATACTTCAAATATACTAAAGGTTATACTTGGTATATTAATATTCTATTAAATTCAAAAAAACAATAGAGTAAAAAATATACAAGATTAGCATATATAGTATACTTTAATACCATTACATTCAATACAATAGAGTACAAAATATACCAGATTGCCAACTAAAGCGGACGAAAATATGGAAAGACAGACGGACATGACTATACCGCCTTAGCTGTTAATCCTAATCAGGAATATATACACTTTATGGGATGGGATATGTATCTTCCTGCCTGTCACAAAGTTATAATACCCTTCAAACCTATGTGTAACGGGTATAAAAAGAAAAACCAAAAACGAATGTCATAAAATTCATATAAATTTCATTTCTCAATATCCGCATGCAATTCGGTGTGCCACAAAAAAAGGTGGAAGAGAAAGAGAGAGAGAGAAAAGTTTACGAATTCACCTTTGCCTTTGGATTTGTTCTCGTTTCAGTGCCATGGCCGATGGCATTCTCACGGACAATCCGCACTTGGTGCTGCTCTTCTACATGGCCCAGTTGTTTCTCCGGGAGCTTGTGAAAAGTTATCGCCTCATCCAAGTGGTGCCAATGGATATGTCTGGCTATTACGGTAAGTGCTGCCTATGTGTGTGTATGTGTGTCTGAGTGCGTGTGTGTGTGTGTGTGTTTGTTCAAGTGCAGGGCAACATCATCAGTGCAAATGCTTAGCCATTGTTTGCATTCCGCTCGACTGCATCAGACCTTTGCTTGCCTTGACTCCCCCTAAAATCAACCCAACTCTGACTGATTGCAATGCGTTGTTGCCTGTTTCGCATACCAAATGCAGTTGAAAAATGTCAAAACGTCAATTGCTGACCATTAATTTTTTAATTACCACTCAGCCTCCCCCTAACCACATCCGTTGCTGTCAACAGGCCAAGCGAAATGCAAATATTTACAATGCTTCAAGCCAGAAAATGAAAGAGGAAAGTTGCCGCAGTGGTTTTTATTGCCGCATACAATTTATGTTACCCAAATGCATTTGCATGGCACCCAAAATGAAAATGCCATAAAAACTGCAGAGAAAAGCGGCCCAAAAACTGAAATTGGCCTTCGAGCTGGGGAAACTTGCAATAACATTGGCTTTAAAATGTGCAGCGTAGGCGAAAAAAGGTTGCCCTCAAAATACATAAATCAAAAATCGCAACTCTGGCAAATATTTTGTGTATATATTGTATTTATTTGCATTGCGCATACGACACGTTGCAGCGATCAAATAAATTGCTGGCCGTCGATGCATAAAACTCGTCAGTGTTTTTATTAGATGTTGCAGCGAGCAATTATTATTGTTGCAGTTGTTGTTGCTGCCACAACAATGATTGATGATGATCCCCGAAATGTATGTTCGAAGTTTCGGGCAAATTTTCATGATTTCTCCTGATAGCATTTGGCATGTCAGGAAGTGAATCAACATTTTTCATCATATATCATTGGCAAAGTCTGACTAATTTACATGAAATAACTTTGGTTTGGAATTACACAAATGTAAAAATGTATGGTAAATTTAGCATACAAAAACATGAACATATAAGAAAATATTAAATTGTAGAATTTCACATATGATTTATGTGTTTTGATTTTAACTGCATTAATACAAGAACATGATAAATGAAATATTGAAATCTAACAAATGATTTATGTGCTTTGATTAAAGCTTCCTTATTATACACACAATGTTACAATACTCTTCTGCTATATGGCCGCTATTCATAGTATAATAATCCATTTATAAAAAAGTAAAAGATTCTTTTTAAAGTAACATTAAAGAATCAAATTCTAGGCTAAATTTCTTTTCATATAAAGTTTAACTTTAGCTTAAATCATTTCGGTTCCTCTTTAAGCAAGTGTCATTCCCACAGCGTCATTTTAAAGCCAATTCCCGAAATAATACCAAAAGCAAACGTTTTGCGAGCTTAATTTAACATCAAATTCTGTGTTTCTGTCTGTTTTGTCAGTTTTGTTGTTGGGTTATTCAGCTAGTCAGTTAGTCAAGCAAACATCAAAGCGCGTTGCAAAACAAAATGTTGTGTATTTGCGACACAACAACACAGAAAAAAAAACAAAAAAACACAAAAGCTAATGAAGCAAAAAGGAGAGAGAAGCGAGGGAAAAAGAGCAGGAAATTGTTGGCATTAAAATAAGTCGAATAAATACAAATAATCGCGCACTCGTTGTTTATATTTTTTATTTATGCGAATGTTTGTCGCGGCGGCTTTTTGGAATATTATGAATTTATTTATGCAGCAGCCAAAAAGGAGTTCAGTTTTTGTTGGCCTCTCTAATTTTATGGCCAATTGCAATTGCAGTTGAAGCTGCTCTTGAAATTTATATTTATGGCTTTCCCAACTACTTATTATTGCAGAGAATCGTGCGGGGCCGTCGAATTTGGGCAATGTTATAAGCCAGATATTGCTGTGCAAGCAAATAACGCCGGACTTCAATGAGGAGGAATTATGCAGCATAACAAAGGACTCGCAGGATATTGCCATGCTGTTATCGGAGATGCAGGAGTACATGCCACAGCATGAGGCATATTTGGGTGAGTTCATGTGCACTCGTTGCACACATTCAGACTCAGAGTCGCATTTGCATGCACTCTGATATTTAGCCAAGGTCCAGCCTCAGTCGCTCAGTCGAGGGCAAACACACAAAAATGGTGCAAAAAGCATAGAAAAGCGTAGCCCCGAAAAAAAAACAAGTAAGAAAGCTACAATCGAGTGTACTCGACTGTGAGATACCCGCTACCCATTTTTAATAACGCCAAATATTGCGGTATTATTCTCAAAATATACCAAATATAGTGCAAAAATACCAAAAATATACCAAATGGTATATTTGGCATATCGATATTTCTATCTA
The DNA here is from genome assembly GCF_023558435.1 of Drosophila sulfurigaster albostrigata. NCBI lineage: Eukaryota > Metazoa > Arthropoda > Insecta > Diptera > Drosophilidae > Drosophila > Drosophila sulfurigaster. The sequence goes on from NC_084881.1 coordinate 29,316,225, forward strand.
ATCGCAACCAAATTTTCAAATTTTCATAACTACTATAGTTATTATTATATATACCAAAATTCGCAACTCGCCTAATTTTAAAGCTAATTAGGCTTGTTATTCGATTTCTTTGATTTGCGGAGGCGGAAGTGGGCGTGTCAAAAATTTGAAACAAACTTGATCTGCGTGCAAACATAACAAATGCTGTCGAAAAAAATTATAACTCAATCTCTTATAGTCTCTGAGATCTAGGTGTTCACACAGACGGACGGACAGACCAACAGACGGACATGGCAAGATCGTCTCGGCTGTTGACGCTGATCAAGATTATATATACTTTATAGGGTCGGAAATGCCTTCTTCTACCTGTTACATACATTTCCTGCCGGCACAAAGTGATAATACCCTTCTAACCTATGGGTAGCGGGTATAAAAAGAAATGTGCACACACAAAGAGAGAGCTATTAGTGTTTATGTATTCACATTTCCATGCTTTGGCCTCTGCCATTCATTCGTTCATTCATTAATCAAACTTTTCACTCTCCGCCTACTTTTTTGTATGTTTTGATTACAGAGCGAAACGCTGCGCTGGACACGAATGGACCTTGGCAGGCAAAGAGGCGACAGAATTACATATGCAAGAACATGAGTCTGCTCTGCTGTGTCTCCAGGCCTAATTATCTCTGAGACGAGGCCGAAATTGTTTAATCTCTCTCCCTCACACAGACACACACACACACACACACACACACTACTTATATCAATTACTAGTGTTTAAGTTAAGCCTACTAAATAACTAAAATAAACGAGATTTTAGAGCCTAAGCAGAATGAACAACTCAATTAGCATTGTAAAATACTCGGAATCAAAGGTCAAAGGTCTAGACACAAACTAATTTATATATACATATATATAGTATCTATGTTTAGGCAAGTTGTGTATAATGAAAATAATCAAAGTTAGTTATGCTGCATGATACAATACTTAATCTCAATTCTGGGTGAAATAATCAGTTCAAAGTCTTCACATTTCGATTATCGATTATGCAAAGACTTCTTCAAAAAAATGTATGTACTAATTGTATAGAGCAAATGTTAAGAACTAACTAGAGTCAAAAAAGCACATTACCATTGAGTTAACATTAAGCTGGGGAAAGAGGGAAATAAACGAGGGGAGGGTAAGCATGGTAATTAAGTTAAAAGCCTGCCTTGGGCATGTGTTAAAACAAAAAGCAATAATACAAACTGTTGTTAACTCACACACACAAAAACACAAACACACATGTAACGATAAATGTATCTACGATGTCCTTAGGTTTCTGTTAGTTTATTTGAAAGACAACAACAACAACAACTCGAAAAGTTGAACTGTGCGCAGTACCTAAAGAAAAAACGAGCAACATGTGACCAATAAAAATAATCGTAAAAGCAGTGAATGAAATAAATCGAAATTGAATTACATTCGAGTCCGTTACGTTTTAAATCCTTAAATAGTAGAACATTTCCAATAATAAAATAATTAAATATATAAAACAATCAAATAGATATATTATATATATTCGAAAGCACGACAATTAAAAACACAACACACACACACAACGCACTTTTAGTCATTGCAAATTTAATGAATTTAATTCGTAATTTAAACAATTTGTCACACTCCAATGCATATTTCCATTTATTTCTGTAGCAAAAAGCAAATGAATCAATTTATTCATTACGAGGGCCAAAATAAATATTTAATTATTTATAAGAATTTCACTTTGCGTTTGCAAATTTAACGAAATAATAATAACATTTTAAATATGCGCTTTTGTTCAATGATTACAACCAGCGAAATTCAATAGAAACTCGACTACTAAATGAAACCTCGCATTCATTCTGGTTTAAATAATTAAATATTAATCAAATGACAGCACAGTAAACATTATTTTTTTCGCTTTGTACTTTTACAAAATATTTAAACGAGATAATCAAATCAGTTTGAAGAGCGAGTCAACAATAGAATTGAAAAGATTTTAGACACAATAATAACAAACACTTGTCATTTATTTAGTATTAATTCGAATTACGCCTAAGTCGAAGAAACACCAAAAGTAAATATTTATATGGATATATTTATAGAGAAATTGATAGAAAGTTCATTGCAAATTACTTGAATAAATAAATAAAGAAATATAATCGTACGTGTATAGATATGTATATCCCTAGCACAGTAACAAAAAAAAAAAGAAAAAAAGGAATAAAGATTGTTTAATTATATATATTTACCACATACAAAAATACTATAAATGCAAACATTCGTATAATTAATAATAATAATAATACTACTAAACGTGATTGTTATATGATATTCATATAAAACTTCATTAAATGTTTGTTCATGTTATTTGCAACTAAAAAAAAAAGAAAAGAAAAACTCTGAAAACAACTGAAAACTCGAAACTCGATAGAAAATATTAAACTAAAATACAACAACTTGGGGTACCAATCAAATATATATATACATATATACATATACACGATATATATATGTATGAATAAAGCTATTTTTAGAGAAACTCAAAACACAAACTCGGACTCGACTTTTACTTCGTTTTTCTTCTTTTCGTTTTTAACCTGAATACATAAGTCGACTTTTAGCCGTTAAATTGCGATGAGGAAACGTGTAACCTGAAATTTATTACACTTCATAAAAATGAGCGATTAACGTTTATGGATGTGATTTCATCACGAACTCAACACACTCACACACACACATTGAAACTCATTCACGCAAATGCATGTGAATGGGAAAAAGGTGAAACTCAAACCTCCTTCGAATGGAATTCAGTTGCCTGGCATCTCAGCTTCGTTACGTGCTCGAGCATTTACGTGTTCGACAATAGATACGTCTTAATCAATCTTAAACTGTTTCCCAGCCAAGAGCAGCAGCAACAACGCTAAGCCCTAAAGGTGAATGTAAAACCCTCTGTAAAACTAAACTCTGTTTAATTTAAACGCATCTCAGCACAGTGGCATTATTTCAGCAGTCAATCGAGCAGCCGGATAACCCAATGACAGGAGCTAACAAAGTGAATGCAAAAGGAAAGAAGAGCTAAGAACAATTTGAATAAGTGGAAATGTGCTTTTAGGAACTAACAGAAAAATGCTTAAGTAATTTATCATAGTAATCCCAAGCTTAAGTTTATTTTACACACAAACTTAAAAGAGCTTTTTGCTTTCGTAAAAGACCCCAACCACATCTATACAGAAAATTCCAAGCATAAGAGCAAAAGTCATTTTGAAGGAAGCATATTAATATTATTTTGCTGTTACAAATGAAATGTGTTATAGTACTTCAACAAATGTTTCACTGCAAAGCTTTAATGAACTTTATGCCAGATTATTAGCAAGCTTAAGACTAAACTTCATTGCAATTCTTGCTAATGTACAAACTCTTATCTGCCACTTTTATAAATACTTCTTACACTTGCTTCACTTCAAAGCTTTAATGATCTTTAAGCCCGATTAATCGCAAGTTCAAAAGCAAAGCAATTGCTGCTAATTTACAAACGTTTAAATGGCACTTTCATAAATACTAATTACATTTACTTCAAAATAAAGCTTTTGTGAGCTTTAAGAATCTGACAACAAAGTGATCATATCATTAACCAAAGTTCAATGCAATTGTAGCTCATTTAACTAAACTTAACTGTTTTAGTGCTCTTCAGATTAATCCCATCTATAAAATCGAATAGAATAGAGTATAAATGCAATTGAAGTCAATTTACATACGTTTAACTGGCACTTTAATTAGTGCTTTAATGTGCTTAACTGAAAGTTTTCCTGCCAGCTTAATCGCAAGCTTTAAAAGTGAATAAAGTATAATTGCAAATAAAGTTAATTTACATACGCTCAAGTGCTTTTTTAATCTGTGCTTTAACACGCAGATTAATCCACCAAGTGCGAGTATCATTTGACAGCGTTGGCAGCTTAAAGGGCTTAAGAGGCGCAGTTAACCTGCGGACCTCTTGATTTGCATGGTCACGTAGGTTTTCGGCGCGAGAAACTCTATGTAAATTAGTTGTGAAACTTAACCGCCAACGCCACCCAACAAAACCCCAGAGGAGCATCGACCCACTGTGCGTTGTGTTTGAGGTACGCACCACTGGAGGCGAAGCAATTGCCTTTTGATGTGGCTGGAAGAAGGAAGAAGCAGCGGACAGTGCGCTGTCGGATAGCGGATGGCGGATTGTGGCATGCGGCATGTGGCAAGTGGCATGTGGCAGCGATACAACAACAACTGGGGATACGTGCTGCTTGGGCCAAATGCTTCATTTACCGCACACTTCGACACCTTTTTGCGGCCGGCTTATCCAGCACGCTGAAGCCAAACGTGAGGTGTTAATAGATTTACGTGAGAGCGCTACAACAGTGGCAGCCAAAAGTACTCGCACACTTACAACCAAAATGCGCCTCGCGGGCCAAATGACAATGCCACACGCAATGCCTCAAACAGAGACTGAGGCTGAGGCTGAGGCTCATTATGCCCAAATAAAATGTCAAATAAAAATGAGAATGTAAAAAAGTAAAACAAAAAACAAAGTTAGGTAAAATACAAAAAAAAAGAAGAAAACTGTCAAAACAAGCGTACAAAAAAAGTTTGAAAAGCAAACGGAAGCAGGACATTACTTTTATTTGTATTTCCATTTCCATTTTCAGTTTCATTTTCATTTGTATTCGCATTGTTGCAAGTCCAAGGACGAGGTCAACATCGAGCCAGGACAATGCCTTAATGTCTGTGCAACATTGGCAAACAAGTTGCCGTCCAGACGCTGTCTCTCTCTCTCTCTCTGTCTCTCTCTATCTCTGTCTACGTCTGCTTCTGCTTCTGTGTTGTGTGCGCGGGGCGAAGCCAAAATAAATGCCAACAAGGATAATTCCAGGGTAATCCGATTTAGTGCGCTGCCTGTTCAAGCAGCATCCATCCCTATTCCTCACCAACACACACACAGCTTTGAAGAGTGAAGAAACCCACTTGATTATGTGCCGCTACTTCAGCTCCTGTTATCCCCCTCCTCCTTCTACCCATTGACCAAGGGCACTTAAGTGCCAGCTGGCTGGCTGACTTGGCTAACTTGGCTGGCTGTCGAGTTAGCTGCTGCTTTAGACCAGTTTACAGTGGTCGAGAGAGGATTGCGCGGCTAATTAACGGCGTTGAATGAACTGCATTATTCGCAGATTAAAAAATAGTACTAAATAGTGGATGAATAGCTTAACTACCAAGCAGAAAACTAATAGGAAAAAGTAATAAACTTTCTTTATAAATATAAATGATGAATATTGTTTAAACTGCAGAATAAGAAATAACTCGTAAGAAAGCTACAGTCGAATGTGTGTAATTTTAAATATACCAAATTAGTATACCATAAAAATACTAAAAATATACCAGAGGCTATTTTAGGTATACTGATACAGCACTACATTCAGTGAATGTAAATTCAGTAAATAGTGCAAACAATATACCAAATTAATATACCATAAAATACTAAAAATATACCAGAGGCTTTTTTTAGGTATCCTGATACAACACTACATTCAGTGAATGTAAATTCAGTGAATAGTGCAAAAAATATACCAAATTGATATACCTCAAAAATACCATAAATATACCAAAGCCTATTTTAGGTATATTGATAAAGTAATAAATTCAAAATATACCACACATAACAAATAAAATACTAAAAATATACCAAATGCTATTTTAGGTATGTTTATACAGTACTACTTCCAAAATATACCGCATACCAAAATATAACACGTATTCCAAAACGTAATACAATAAATTCTAACATTCACAGTTTTAATCTTAACGAGAAAACAAATAATAATTCTCAATTTCATTTGACTAAAATTTCAGCAAACAATATAAAATTTTAAAGCTTGCGAAAAAAGCATTATAAAAATGATTATTTACTCTACAAATTCTAACAATAATTTCAGTTGCATTTTATTTATTTATTTATTTCAACATATAACAAATTTATTTTCTAAGCTCACAAATCATTATTATTGCAAAATGTTGAATAACAATAAAAAACAATTGCAAAAATTCTGGCATTCAATAATAGTTTCCATCTCAAAGAGAAAGCAAAATTAGATTTTTGCTTAAGGCGAATAATTTTTCACTAAGTTTAACTACTCAATAAACAAAAATTAAAGTGCTGAAAGCATTTTAGATGTTCTAATAACTTATCAATTTAATTTATAGCCAATTAAAACACAAACATATGTATAGCTTATTTTCCTAATAAATTCAAACTTGCTTCCACTTTAAGCACTGATTTATGATTATGATATCAGCAACACAAATATATTATATTAATAATCTATTTTTCAACTAAATGATTTATTTAAATCTTTGCCACATTTGCAAGCTTGTTTCCACTGTGCTGTGTTGCATTAGTTTATTTTTTGTGCCATTCTTGACTTTTTAAATGCGTCTTTTGGCCAGCGCTTTTGTCTTTAGTGAACAACATAAAAAAGAGGACGAAAAGAAAAGAAAAGCACAGAAAAGAATGAAAAGCAAAGTGGAAAAAACAGATTCGGAACATAATTTTAATGCGGCTGTTTTTTTTGTTGTTTCGTTTTGCATAATTAAATAATGACAATGCGGCCGCAACAGAAGAACTCTCAACTTGAGTTATCGACTGAGCAGATTTAAGAGATAATTTTCTGTTCGGGAGCAGAGACCCAAAATCCGTCTGTCTGTCTGTCTGTCTGAATGTCTAAGACGAACGTTGACCCTCGCATAGAGAGAAAGCACAATCCATATGCTCAGACAATCTTATCGAAGCGCCTTGTTTTATTACGCTGGGGAATTGGATGTAATCGTAATCGTAATCGTAATCGTTATCGTTGTCCTAATAATAAAAGTCGAAGGATGCATTGACACGCCAGATTTAAATCAGACAAACAAACATATTCTTGCATTTGGAAGCATTTAATGGCATCTAATGGGAGTGTTTGATACGATCTCGCCTAGCGTTAAAAGCTTCCTTTTTCCGCGCGTCACATGCGGCGTATGCGTAATAAAAACGCCTCTAATGAACCCAAACACGTTTAGCTGCGATTGTACGCCGATAAGTGCAACAGCGGTGTGAGTTATTGATTTAAAAACTGTTTTTAGTGACATGAATGAGAGGCAGTGTTGGACAACGCATAAAAAGCGCTGCCACAGCAAATTGAAGTGTGTTTTGTGTACGTAAAACGAGAAGAGGAAACAAGCTCTTCAAACGAATCGCATTGCAAGGCCAAGGCCAAAAAGTTTTCCGACTTCTTTTGGAATGCACAAAGAAATACCGCAAAAGAATAACCGAATTAGAGAAGCGAACTTGCCGCACTGTTGCACTCTTAAAAATGCATTTTCAATTGTATTTTTTTGTGTGCGTGTGCGTGTGTGAATTGCATGCGATAAAGTTTCTAATTCAACTGTGTGTGTGTGTTGAGTGTGTCGTGTCGAATCCATAACGTGCTACAAATTCCTAACACCATATTCCACTTTAAAGTTTCCTTTGTGTCTGACTTTCTCTTTTTTGTTTTCGGTTCTTCTCACGTTGCGCCACGTGTCCAGCTTAAAATAATCAAAACTTTAAGTACACACACTCACACACACACATGCTCAGAATGATATGGGCCAGACAAGTTAAACGAAATGTAAGCCCAGCATTGTCATACCCTTTACCCAGGGTATGATTAAGAGTCCGCAACAAGAAAACAAAGCGAGGATTTTACGGATGTGCACAAAACATATTTTGGGTTTCATTAAGCAACTGAATAGGAAGCATTTTATCGGGCAAAGTTATGGCAAGTTAAAGCAAAGCTTTATTTAAAGCATGAGAGTATCTCGCATTCGTTGACAGTTTAAAAGAGTTTCTAGTGTTGTTTATTACGGTTTGCATTTGAACTCTAACCGCATAATTGCGTAGCTTACTGCTCACCTTAATTGTGGCAACAGTTACTAACAGCAAAAGAACAACAATTAATGTTAGTCCTACCAAGAATTCACATAACAGTTGTTTAGCTACATACATTAAAATGTATTTTCTTCGTACTTCAAGTGGCGCCATCTATTAAGCAGCACCTTTACTAAATATCTGAAGGATGTGGTCACTACCCCACAGAGGGCGCTATCACAGCACAGGGTGCAACAATTCATGGCTTAACAAAGACACGAACCCTTAGGTTAGGCAGGACATGCGCAATGTCATAGCAAGCAGCTTTTGAGTGATGTTTAAATTTGAAAATGAGAAAATATCCGTTGGCAAAAACTAATTAAAGCCAAAGATACAAAATAGTTGATGAAATTGATGAAAATTTTCAATAATCCACAACAAAGTAATTCACTAAAGAGTAACTTGAGTTTGTAAACTTTCTCAATACATTCGACCTGCATAAATTAAACGAATTGTTGAGCTCTTCAAACCTATTGACGAACAGCAACCAGCAGCATTTCTGATGAGGCGAGAGAGTGTAAATAGCTCCAAGTTCAAACACCTGCTAAAAGTTGAAAGCATAAACAGGGAGCACATTCTGCATACAAACCGAGAGACGAGAGCCGCAGCAACCACAACAAACAAATAAGCAAGGAGCAAAACGAAGGAAAAACTCAATGTGTTTCCCTTTGCCACGCCCCCTACAACTTGCCACATGCCTTCAGTTTCAGCTTGAGCTTTGGGTTTCAGCATTCAGCTTGCACATTTCAATGCGGCACATTAAAGGGGCAGAGAAATACCAAACGGTCATTGCGACGCACGCCTCAACGATTCATGTTGAATGTTTTAGTGCAACGTCCAGGGAAAGCGGTGGCAAAAAGGGTTACAAATTGAATGAATGATTTGCATACAAAGGAGCGAAATTAGAGCATGCAAATTGAATATATTTCATATGATCCCCTTTTCTAATCTAAACGACGCCACTGGATAATACTTTTTTATGGTTTGGCGACCAGGAAGTTGCTTGTAATTTTGTTTCCGCCTGATTTACAAATATTTGCATGGTAAAACTACACAAAAATAGAGAAAAAAGCATCAAACAAACAACAAAACAAATGGAAAATGCAGGAAAAACTAAAGGAAATACAGCCCCCAAAACCGAAATTGCAAGGAAATGTTCAACTCAAAAAGTTGTTGAAATTCATTTGCACAACTTGTGGCCATTTTTTGTGGCCGCTTGACTGACTGAATACTCGTTGAATGACTGCATGAATAAATGATTATCCTGCTAAGCACAATTATGCGACTGAGGTGAGCTTCAAAAGAGAGACTTACGACGCTTTAAAGTAAGGTAAGATTATGTCTGACTTGAAGGAGCTAAAGTTAAGCTGTTTAAATGTAATGTTTATTACTAATTTAAAATAAGCTTCTATTGAAATGTATTGAATAAGAACTAGAAATAAACATTATAAATGAAGATAAAAGAAATAAAAGCAAAAGATTGTGGTATTCATTTCAAAATATACCAACATAATATACCACAAAAATACTAAAATATACCAAAGGCCACATTCGGTATATTGGTATGGTATTGCATTCGGAATATACCATAGAGTGCAAAATATACCAAATCAACTAAGATTCGTAGCAAGTATTTAAAAGTTTATTTACTTTCAACAATTTAAACTTTGAGATCGTTACGTGAATTCAAGTTATTTAGTATAATAAAGTAATTGATTAAATAAACGATTTACTCAAATGCTAAAGGTAATGACATTGGAATTCCAAATAGAATTAAGAGTTCGCTGTGTTCATGATAAGTTTGGGCTTTAAAATTCAATTTGAAAATGCAATTGAAATGTATAAATCCTAACATCATCTATAAATTATATTAAATGCTCTAATCTACGTTTTTATTTTATTTTAGATGATTCATTTGTGCAATTTAAAGGTCGATTGTGAGCAGAGTTATAAGATGGCGATAAAATGTTCTCTATTTAGTTGTTGGCCACGTTTCCGTTGCTGCCAAACTCTATTTGCGCTGCACATAAACAAGTTGCACAAGCAGCTGCACTTGACTAAACAATACACAAACTCCACTTCAATACACAAGCTGAACAAACAGAGAGAGAGAAAGAGAGAGACAGGGAGAGAGAGAGGGAGAGAGAGAAGGAAACTTGGAGGAAAAACTGAAATTCGATTTGAAGTCATGCCACACACTCGAATACCAAAATGGAGAAGCTTCCACCTCCTCCCTCTATCCTCCCTCCTTCCGTTTCTTGAAGCATGTGGCTGACTGATACTCTCATAGCTACTGCTCATAATCCCAACAACACAACAACACACACACACAGTTAGTTGGCAGAACAATAAGCGAAAGTTACAAGACGTTGGAAAATCGCAGCTGGAGATTCCTTGTTGCCTGCTGAGCTCAGCACATGATTTGGCCGAGTTGTCGCTCAAGCACGCAGCCAATCAATATCAATCGCAATTCAATTTCAATTTCAACTTCAAGCAGCAACAGAAGTCAGCCCAGATACCCTGTAACTTTTCCCTGGCCAATTTACCAACTTTGCCAAGAGTTTTGGTTTCCCTTTTGAACTCAGTCAGAAGTGGAAAGTGAAGAGCATTGAAAACTTTTGACGCACTTGATCAAAGCTGTATTTCAAGAGGTATCTGTGACTCTGGCATGCCCTACGCCAATCGACGATTTGAAAAATAGCAAAGTGCACTTTGCAGTAGCGACAACAACGAAAGCAACAACAAAGGCAACAACATCAGTTGCCAGTAAATTACTTAAGGGGAGATTTGTGTGCGCTCGCATCGCAGTTGCAACGCAGAAAGGAGGCAACAGTGGCAACTGGCGCACATAATGAGGCAAGTCTGTCGTCTCCGTCTGCCGTCTCCGTCTGCAACCAAATGTGCCAAGCAGATTGCCAGTCACGCTGACGAGATTGAGGACAGCAACTGGCAACTGGGAATGCGCACGATGAAACACAGCAAGGATGAAGTCGAGTCGAGTCGAGTCTCAAGCTCGAGTTGCAGCTGAAGCAAAAGCTGAAGCACTGATTTGTGTGGCAACTCAACACAACGTTCTGCATGCAGATCTCGTACGTTCGTTCATTCGTTCGTCAAGAGAGAGCCAATGTTTGCGTGAATTTGCGCCCGATTTGTTGCCCATCAAACGAGCGTCGTAATTTTGCGTGTGATTAATGCACGCTAGCAAATGCATTTTTGGTCCTGTCAAAGGACCCAAACGGCAGTCGCCTTGATAAATGTGCAGCAACAGGCAGCAACCAGGCAACGAGGCAACCGGGCGGGCAACTGCCAACTGAGGAGCTAATGACACCAGCTGAAAGTGGCATTAACAACATGTGAAGTTTGACTGAGTGAACTCTATTGTATTCGCATACATAATATGCTGAAGTCTGTTAACTCATTCCTCCTACTGTTAATTGCTTTAAAAGTCACAGCTCAATAATTCTGCAATTTAACAAACACAAAGCTTTAATGAGCTTCCTAATTAGCTTCATTTGTTCATGCACTATCCAAGTTTGTTTCTTAATATATTCGCGTAATATTTTAAAGCCTTTTAATTTACTCCTCTGACTTCAAAATGATTTAAAAGTATAAGCTCAATAATTATGCAATTTCTCAAATGCAAACCTTTTGTAAGCTTCCTAATTAGCTTTCATTTTTAATGTGCTTTCAACGATTCTTTCATAATATATTCGCATAATATTTTGATGACTTAAACTCTTTCATTTTACTTCAAAATGTTTACAAAATCTAAATTAGACTGTGCAATTACACAAACTTTAATGTGCTTCCAGGTTAGTGTTTAATTTGATGGTGCTTTCATAGTTACATCCATAATAACAATCCAGATATCAATCGGACTTTAGACGAATACAGGCTTCATTGTGAAGTAACGCTACTTCCCATGTTAATGTGCTTTCAAAGTTTTTTTTCGTTATCTAAAAGAATATACATGAAACAATATTTACCCTGCATCCTGTCAATTGTGTTCTGCATTCTATCCTTTGGTTTGGTTTGTTTATAAATGCTTTCAATGTGTTCTTTATAATCTAAGCTAAATAGTTATAAAAGTTTGCAATCTCTAAAATTTAATGAGCTTCTAAATTATAAGGCGCTTTAAAACATGTTTTCATAATGAAAACTAAGATATCAATAGAAATCTAATTTCATTACAAAATGCATTCAAATTTTCTGTTCACATGATTATGCAAAGTTTATCAACACTGAGCTTTAATGCGCTTCCAAAAAAGCTTCAACGTTTAAAAGTTCTCTCCACAATCAAACTAAAGACACCTAAAAACAACCGATTTCCTAAGTAATACACTTCACTATACAATGAAAGTAAGTTTGCTTTCCAAAATAAAAAGTAGAACAAAGTGGAAGAAAAATCTAAGCACTGAATTTGTGAAAGACTTGAAAACTTTCATCTTTTCACAATGATGCTCCAATTACTCTCGAAGTGAAAAGAGCATCTCTTGACAAATCCAAAGAACTCTGGCTGGCTTTTGTTCCCATTTTCCACTTGTTTGTCAGCCAGTGTCATTGGATTATTGACAGCAGCATGCAAATTAAAAGACTTGCGAGAACTTTTGCCTCTTCTTTGGCTTTGGCTTTGAGTGAGGCAAACAAAAAAGTTATGCTGTCATTAGCAAGCGACACATCACATCACAGCACATGAAAGGCAACTCATAAAATGACAGCAGACAGACGGATAGACAGACAGAGAGAAATTCAAATAATGCCAAGAAAAAGGACACGAGACAAGGGACAACAAACTAAGCAAATAAACTGGAGACTGACTGCAGTTAGTGCCGTGCTAGCTAGAGAGAGAGAGGGAGAGAAAGAGGGCAGTGAAACTTACACCTACAGCTAAATGTGGAATAAAATCAACAAAATGCCAGCAATAACAATGCCAACAGACAACTCCAGACAGGACAACACAGCCTGGCTTCTGCCTAGAGTCCTTCGCTTTGCTCTGCTGTGCAAATAGTGTGGCATACATAATGCCAAAGGAAGTTGGCATGCCCCGTAAAATGCTTAAAACAATGATAATGCCAAACCAAAATAACAATCAAATATTGTTGTTATAGCTGGCTACCTTGCTAACTTGCTACCTGTTACCTGTTAGCTGTTACCTGTTGGCTTGTTGCTTTCCTTTGTAATTGAGCTGCCAACCGAGCTGCAAACAAACAAATACGCTTTAAGCCCAGACCATGGGCCTTTATGCCATTATCTGTTTGCCAGCAAAACTCTATCTCTGGCCTTTTATTATTAGTTCGAGTCAGTTCAGTTTTATATTACAATTATTCCGTTTATTCGTGTTTATTCGCCTCGTAAACTTTATGCTGTTAATGGACTCTCAGTTAGAGAGTAATTGGGCATCTTTGTTGAGGCAAACACGAGTAAATAAATGCGAGTACATGAGAATGGTTTCACAACTCTACAATGCGTCGTTGTATCCATTTGGTTTGCTCAGCTCAGTTTAATTAGAATTCTGGAATAGCAGTTGCTGGATTTCCATTGTAGTTGCTGAAACTCTTTCTCTTTACATGCTTTGAATTTGTTAAATACATTTCATTTATTAAGCAATCAAACTAATTATATTTAAAGAAATGGGTTACAAAGAAGTTACCTAATTTAAATATAAATAAGAGTATGCTCTATGATTTGTTTGCAAATGGATGATAAAATATTTAAGGGAATGAAAATTAATGCTCAACAGATTGTAGTTGGAATTTATTAGGAAATGGATGTAGTATATAAAAAATACTACAATAGAATAAAAATATGTTTATGCCGGAATCTCTCAATAAGAAACATAATTCTTTTAAAGCAAAATTAGAAAAGTGTCAAAAATTCAAATTGGAAAAACAAATTATTCAATGCTTAAAGCTAAAAGTTATGAAAAATTAGCTTAAACAAATGTCTATTGAATATCTCTTATCGATTAACAAAAATACCACATCGAATACGTATTTTTTAACACTGGTCACACTGTTATATTCTCTCTCGCTTGTCCTTGATTTCCGAGTATGGCAAAATATTGACGCAAAACATGAGAACATAAAAGTTTTGTATAAACATTAATCCGATTGGTTTTTAAATTAACTTTCCAATTGAATTTACAACAAAGATGTAAGTAATGATAAAGAAAACATGAACTCTGGTCACACTGTTACATTCACTCTCTTGTGCCTAATTTCTGAGTATGGCAAAATATTGACGAAAAAACATGAGAACATAAAGGTTTTGTATAAACATTAATTCGATTGGTTTTTAAATTAACTTTCCAATTAAATTTACATCAAAGCTGTAAGAAATGCTAAAGACAATTTGAAGTCTGGTCACACTGTTATATTCTCTCTCGTGTTCCTGGTTTCTGAGTGTGGCAAGTGATGGGGTAGAAAACATTAAAACTTCAAAACATTTTCCGCTTGAGCTTTACAACAAAATTGCACAAACTAAATCTTTCAAAGCACTTTTACTTCAAAAAATGTTTTCATCTAAAAAAGCAACTTTCCTAAAGATACTTAAAGTGAATTAATTCAGCCACAATTGTGAAAGCAATTCTCATAACTGATGCAATTCAGTTGGCAGCTTAAATTCGATTTGGTATTCGGGTTTTTATGGCAACTGCAAATCGAGTCACAAGTGCGATTCACAAGCAATTCAATTGGGGCATTCGAGTACTCACACTCGCACTCACACTCACACTTCCAATCGTAAAAGTTTGCTGTGAATAAAGCCGAGTGCGGAAGCAATTGGACAAAACGCAATGACGACAATTGCATTAAGCAAGCGAGCGAAGAAAGCGAGGGGCAGGCAGGAAAGCGAATGCAAACAGGTGCCAAGTGGCAGCCACAATGCAACAATCGCAACAACTAATGCAACAGCGAGTGGCACATGTAGCATGTAGCATGTAGATTGTTGGCAGGTGCTGCGGTGCAGCAATAGCGGAAATCCTGACAGCACAAAAATGTTTTCTACCCAAAATTTACAATATGAAGTGTGGCATGCCACGCAGTTGCTTGAGCTGTTGCCAAAGGTTGCTCGCTTATATTTTCCCCTTCCCACCTCTCATTCCTCCACATTCCCTAGTCAAAGCGAGTCCCACTTCATTGCGCTGACAAAGCCCAAACTTGCCACACACACAACAAATGGCATATGCTGCTCTCTCTCTCTCTCTCTCTCTTTCTCTATCTCTCTCTCTCTCTTTCCACTCTCTCTTTGTTTTGCCGCTGAATGCACTCAGCTCTCGACTCTACATTATTTTCAATTTTCATGCATGTTTTGCCATTTGGTTTGCAACTCGTAAGTAGCTTGCTTCCGAATGCGAAATGTTGCATAATATTTGTGCACTCTTTGCTTGTTTCTCTGTTGCATGCCCCCGAACCCAAAACTGGGCTATGCACATTTTATTTCAATTGTGCGGCATTTCCTCACGTGGAAATTCGCATTGTGTATTCGCTTTTTCCACAACTCATTTCATATGTCATTAAATAATTTTCATATTTATTCATTTGTGTTTTTTCCGTGTACCCACAACAAAGCAGTTGAAATGTTAAACTCATCGTGATGCATTCTGTATGTGCAAATACAAATGAAATGAATAGAATGTTGTGCATTTAATGCACTCTAATTTATACTTTGAATGGCAAATATGCTGCCAAAAATATAATATTTAAATAGAGTATACAATTTCCTCATTGCTTTCTCATTGATAACAAAAATACGTAGAAGAATTTTTTGTATATAAAATAATAGCTGCAATATTTCGTGAAAATTATGTTGCGATCTGATAAAAATGGAGAAGGATTTTAAGAAATACATACTTTTGAATGGAAAAAAACGGCTACTGCAAGCGTGTCTCAGTTCCTTCAACCAAAATATGGTATATTTTGTACTCTATGGTATATTTTGAATGTAGTACTATATTAATGTACCAAATATAGCCTTTCGTACATTTTAAGTATTTTTGCGCTATGTTAATTTGGTATATTTTAACAAAGCTGTTATAAAGATTGTGAAGAGTTCCACAAATCATTTAGAATAATTCAGACTTGCCTTTTACTTAACTTTATCTCTTAGTGAAGAAATGTTAAGTTGCAATCGAGTGTGCACGGCTTTGAGATACCCTCTACTTATTTAACTTAAAAGTAAAGCAATGCCGTATTATACTTAAAATAAACCAAAAAATACCAAAATATACCAAATGATCATTGGTATATTGATATAGTAAAAATATACCATAGCGTACCAAAATATACCATACTGACTAAAAGAAAACCCATTAATGTATTAAGTCAGCATTATTCTTAAAATATATCGAATTAAGGTACCGCCAAAATACTTAAAATATACAAAAGACTATATTTGGTACATTGATATAGCACTATACTCAAAATATACCATAGAGTACAAAATTTAGTTAAAAAATAAAAGAAAAAGGAGGAAGTCAACGACTTTTCTATTCAATAATCATTTCTAATTAAGTCAAAAAGTGTTTAGATAACTATATTTTCCATCGTAAACAGCATACATAAATTGAAAATAAAGTGTATTTGTACTTCACCCCTTTGAAAAACATACTATAATTCTCAACAAGTTCGCCTCACTTTTGACTTGCTAACATTGCTCCGTGGTCATGTCAATAAATGAACACCGGGCTATTTGCAAAGCATTAAATTGTAATTTTTTAATTACACGCAAAAGATTTAATGACTCGCTGTGGTAATAACACACAACAGAGCAGAGCAGAGACAGAGGCAGATACAGAGAGAGAGAGAGAGACAGACAGACGCCTATTACTGGCAGCTGATTAAAAAGCATCGCGCACAAAAGTATGCAACGCTTAATTACATAAATGGATAGCTGCCTGAAGCTGCGTGGAAGAGAGCAAAGCAAGGAGAGATGAACATGGACATGTAGAGCGGAGAGTCTGGATAGTAGCAAACAGTAGCCCATAGCTTCATCGAGAGGGAAGGAGGAAGAAAGAGGGGCGTGGCAGCTCAAGCTGGCGTGTAATATCGAGATAATAAGAAAATGGCGAAAATTAAATTGTTTTTGTGCGCGCGCCAAGTGACCAATTAAAACGAACGACTGCAAAAAGTCTTCAACTCAACTCTCAACTCTCGACTCCCGACAAGCTGAACCAACAAGCCGCTGGGCACAAGGGAGAGGAGTGAGGGGGGCGATAATACACCGCAGACGTCGCGTCAGCCAGCTGTTGTTGTTACTCCTTTTCATTTTTTGCGTCGTCTTCTTTCTGGCCAGCCGAGATTTATCCAAGTTGTAGTCTCCTTTCTCCCCCGTCTCTCTTCTTTCCACGCCGACTGTCTGTTTGTTTAGCAATAAAATCATTTGGTGCTTTCTAATGATGCCTGCTGCCATCTCGTGGCAACTTCATGTTGCCATCGCCAGAACATTGAAAGAGCAAACTAAATTACCACCGCGGGCCTCTCAACAGCACAGCAGTCAACACACAGTTCCGACAGAGTCGTAAATAACATAAAAGTTGCCCAGAACTAATATGCCAGACATTTTGCCAGTTGCCCGTTGCCAGTTTCCAGTTGCCCGTTGCCAGTTGCCATTTGCCGTGTGGCCCACAAATCTTTAGCAAAGTAAATGCGCGAGTTGCATTGGAATTTTGTTACCGGTTCTCAGTTTTAGATGCCTCTTTCTCTCTTTCCCCCTTTGCTCCCTTTCCCTTTCTTTAGCAGCATTTTCTCTGTGCTTTCACCAATACTTTTCCCTGCCTGGCTGCTGATGTTAGTTTAACGCTCTAACATTCTACTCTGGGCATAATACCCTGTAGCTAGAATAGAAAAGGTTTAATGCCAACGAATTGATCTACTAAAATCATCTTTAAAACTTCCAAAAAAAATATATTTACTTAGTATGATTTATAGTCCATTTTTGATATACTTAGAAATGTTAATTTCTATTAAAGAAATATTTGGATAATCCACTCTCCAAGTTGTACAAATCTGAATCTTGTAAATAACAAATAAATAGATAGTCCTTTTAATTGAGGAAATAAAACATTGTGATAGCAGCTGCTTTGTATCATTTTAGAAAAAAGATTGTTGATTAATATTAATCAGAGAAGTATTTTTATTCTTTTCTCAACCAAATTAGTGTAGGTCAACAATGATTTCATTTCAAATATTAGGAATATAATACATCAACTTCAGAAAAAATAGTAAATAATCTTCGGAGATGTAATTTTATTCTTTCCTAAATCATGTTGCTTCAGGACAACAATAAAATAAATATTAGGAATTCATCAACTTTCTTCGAAGTTTAATTTTTCATTTTCTTCCCTAAATTACAGGGTATCTACGCCTCGATAAGTCTCAACTGTTCTGCACTTTGAAAAGCTTGTTGTTTTTCGTGTATTTGCTGTTTGTTGGCAACACACTAATTATCGCAATTAATTATGCTGCCTGTGGAACGAGTCGAGTCGCGTCCAGTTCTGAATGCGGCTCAACAGAATAGAAGAGAAACGTGGGGCGAAGTGAGGAGAAGTTTTCGGGGGGTAAGAACTTTTTGCCGTTGTTTTTAGCGAGTTCAACGGGTTGCGCTTGCTTTTCGAATACAACTTTTGGCCTCAGTTAAATGTGTGTGTGAGGCAATCGCATGTGTGTATTCCTCAGTGCACATTTTAAACGGCTTTTACCCTGAGGCCTTTTTCACACAAAGCGCATATCAAATACACAGAGCGCCAATTTAATTCGTTTAGGGGAAACGAACTTTAAAGATAGTGTATTAAAGAGAATGAGTTTGTGGATTCAATTACCCAAAATCATATTGCATAAGGTTGCATTCCCTTTCTCTTAGCAATATTTGTTATGAACACGATGCAAGGGAAGAGACGTAAAATGAATTACGCAGGCAGCGCAGCAACAGAACAAAAGAAGAGAAAAATGCGATATGACAATTCACTAGCAATGCTTTCTATCCCACTCACTCTGTCATCTAAGCACTGCACAACTCAAAGCACAACCACTCTCAACTGAAACAACAACAAGCAAGGTCAGTTATTGAGACGCAAGCATTGCAGACATGCCCAGCAACAACAACGAATTCAGTGCATGAGCAAGAGAGCGATATCTAATATAATAAGCAAAGGCTAATTTTCTGAAACGAGCACAGTTTACGTACGCAAGAGCAACAACAAACTCAAGCCTAAGAAAGTGTTCCCAAGTCTAATCAGGAACAGCAAGTAAACGATCCAAGTGTTCCCATCCTTTTCTCTTAAATGCTTTAACTTACAAATATTTGAGTGAAATTTAAAGCAATGGGAATGCGCCATCGATGAAACGCATGAAATGAGAAACGAGAAAAAAACACAATGCTGACATGAGAACGGCATTGGCTTAATAAACTCTAACGGCAACTGGCAGCTGAAGAGCGGCAGCTGCAGTTTGCAATGAAGCCGCGAGGCTTTGCACGCAGTGCAAACAAAAAACAAGAGTACCAGTAGTTGGTGAACTATACGCTACCCTGTATAACAGTGTAAAATAATTTGGTAATTGGTATAATGTTTGTAGATAAAATGTGTGTGTTTGTGTGGGTTCCTAATTATATATTAATAATTTGTAAATATTTGTTCAATATATTAACAACAACTTACTACCCGCTGGTATAACAGGGTATACACAACTGAAAAAAGCCGACAACGATTTGGACTAAAAGCGTGGGCAGCGCTGACACCAAACAGACTCCATTTTTTTTCGCCAAACAAAGTCGCGCTTTAAGAGCATTTCTCTTTTAAAGCAAGTTGCCCATATGCATTCCATTGATGCGTAAGCTCATTATACTCTTTGTCTCTTTGGCTTTGACAGGCGAATGTCGTTTGGCATGCAAAAACAATTATACAAATGTCGTGTGATGACTTTATGTTCCTCTCTTTCCCTCTCCTTCCCCCCGCCCTTTGTTCGGACACCCGCAGCCTATTGCCCATTGATGCTCTAATGCCAAAAGCCAAATGTCAAATGTCAAATGCCATCACGAGGCACAATTAGAATTGCGTAGAACAAAAAAGAAAATATTTGACTGGCGCTGTTTTGAGGCCTAAGCACGACAATATGCTGGGCACATCGCTTGTTGTTGTTGTTGGTGTTTTTCTGTTGTCCACTCTTCATTGTCCATGTTTCGTCATCCGCATTTGCATCCGCATTTACCTCCACACTGTTTGCAATGCAGCTGATTTATGCGGCTGTCAGCGAAACCGTTCCCAGCTGCTACCGGTTAGCGTTCCCACTTCCACTTCCACTTCCTCTCCTTCTCCCCCTCCCCCTCACACACTACCCGCAGCTTTCATTGCGTCGGACTACTGATTGACAAACCGCTATTTGCCGAAATGAACCGTTTGACATGCGGTTCGACGGCTCTTCGACACGGATGCCGCATTCAAAATTGCTTTTGTGGCTCCCAAGCACACAAACACACACACACAAACAATGGTACAGTTGAACGCTGACACTTGCCTTGATTGCAATTCCAATGCATGCTCTAAGTTTTGCCCGCTAAGTTGTCAAAGAGAGTGCAAAGACAGCTGGAATAGCAAATAAATACACACACACACTTCCACATGCATACATTTCGGCGGGATCTTTTACGCACGCCAACAACAAAGCAGGAAAAAAAGTGAAAGAGGGAGCGCAAAAATGATGTGCAATTTAAAAATGCACAATTTAATACTTAACTTAACTTACCGTACGATTAGCTCACCATACGCAAATTGTTTGGACGAACGAATTTGTTGAATTAAAACACAATTAAACACTCACGATGCTCAAAATATTTATTTTTCACACAAATCACTAGAGCACAATACGCACAACACAACCGAACACGCTAAAAATGCCGCGACAGCTGTTCTCGCAATGCGTAGAGCTTTAGCAAATCTGCGCTCAGCGACAACAACAAACATGCAAGGCGCATGCACGCAGCGCTTTTAGGCAACAACAACGATTAAGCTGCGAGAGCAGCAAAGTCAGTGTGGGAAGAGTTTAACTTTTAACTATGCTTGGGAATAGCAAGACAATATTATGACTAGAATAAGAGAAAGCTTATGCTTTTTTTGAAGAGCTCTTTACATGCAAATACAAACTGCAGTTGATCTCTTCGCACACTGCAGTGTTAAAAGGCGGCATTCTCTTTTATTAAAACAAGTAAGCAAATAAAAAGAAACACTTTAAAATTTGGCAAGTTTTTCTATGCGCTGAACAGAGACGGAGCTATGAGCTGTATCCATTTCACTGCAGGGCGGACTTGACCCCATCATGGAGACAATTTCGATACCACTCACGGGGTAATTGGCTTCGTCATCGGAGAGCACCAGACTCTTGTCGATGGTGCCAATTTGCAGCAAGGCCTGCGAGATGCTCAACTTGGACTTGCTCTTTTTTTCACGTTGATGTTGGAAGGAACTGCAACGATGTGGCGCCCTTGCTACAGCTTGATCCGCTTTCAGACTGTTAATGGGACAATGCATTTCCCTAAAGAGTTGCTTTCTCTGCCCACTGTGCCCCCCGTGCAGTCGTTGATCGCGTACAAACTCAAAGTTGATGCCACCAAAGATGGCGTCTCGCGTACTCATCGAGCTGCGTACATCAATCACACAGAAGGTCAAGATCTCTTGAAAAATGCCAAGAGAGTTGGCCTGTTTGATGCCCGTCTCGTTGACCAGCAAACAGCCGAGCACTTTGCCCGTGTCCAAGTCACGAACATTAACATGGTAGACGTTGTCCGCTCTTAGGAGTATGGTAAGAGCGACGTCACTGAACAGTCGCTTTCCCATCAGCTGAAAGAGCTCGTTCTGCATAGAACAGAGCACAGGTAGCTGTTGATGGGCACAAAATTGGCAAATGCTCGACGGCTTATGGCAGAGTTTCTCTTCACATCCTTGGTTGCCCAAGCAAGGTTGTTCAAGCTTCAATTTACTCTTCTCTGTCTCGAACTGTTTGCACTTGTCGTTGAGATTAGTCACTGTTCCAGTGAGTTGCTTAAGCTGACTATTGATGGCATTCAGCTCCTCTTTTTGCTTCCTCTCGTTGGCCAGTTGATCCTCCAGTTTTTGCATAAGTGTCGTCAGCTGTTGGGTGATAAGCGTGTCGCAAGGCGGTTGCTCTACTTCGGTGAAAGAAATGTGTCGCTCTTTAGTGACGCTGCTACTCTTAGGCTCAATTATAGGGCTGGGGCTACTCTTTGACTCAATTATAGGACACGGGCTACTCTTAGTCTCAATTATAGGGCACGGACTACTCTTAGCCTCAATTATAGAGCAGCTTTGTTTCTGGTCCGTGACACAGCTTAAGGGCGGCTGCTCTCTTAGATTGCCTGGCCGCAGAGGCGACTTGGAGAAGCGCACTTTGATGCTCGCTCCCTCGCTGCTGCTGCTGCACTCGAGTCGTGGGCGAGAGCGCACTACGAGCACAGGATTCTTAAACTTCAATCTGCACTTGGACTTGACTTTCTTTGACTTTGTCTGTGGCTGTGGATCCAAGACATCAGATTTGGGCGGAGTCTTCTGGCTGCTTTTTCTTCCAACGAAGCGATTCAAATTGAGATGGAAGCTTTCACCCAAGCGCCCTCCAGCGGGCAGTCGACTGTAATTGTGGTTGTAGCGCTGCAGCGGCGGGTGGCGTTGCGTTGTGGGCAACAATTCCATGCGCTCCGCTCGAATGCGAGCTGATAAATATTTCCTAAACGCACGTGCCGAATCTGCGAAAGGAGCGAAGAAGAGGAGAGCTCTTGAAGTGAAGTCTCTTTTTTTTGTTTTTATTTTTTGTTACTTACCCATCTTGCTTAACTAGAAATTTGCTCGCATGTCAAAACAATGTCGACTCGAATTTAGCTTAAACTTCTTTCGACTCGCTTCAAACTCAGCAGTTGGGAAACTTATTTGTTTAGACAACGTTTTCAGCTTTTCTTAACTTCAATTAACAAGTCCATCAAAATATAAGCTGAAAAATAGCAAATTAAAGAGTTTTCAACTTTATGTAAAGTGTATACAAATTTGTCTTATCAAAGCATATAAAATTTAATCTCGAAACTAATTTTTATAAGTTCTACAGCTAAATACAAAATTTAGAAATAAAAATTTTTGTTGCTTAGGTTTTTAAGATAGTCTAAAATAAATAAATGTTCCCAAAAAATTTGATTTAATTCTCGAAGATAACTTTGTATTAGTTTTATATTCAATAATTATGATATTTTGCTGAAGATGAAAAGTATACAAAGAAATAATTGATATTATAAAACTACAAAATAAATAAAATTATAATTTAAAATAAAAAATATTTTAATTAAATGAAATTCAATTCTATATTTATAAATTTAATATTTCTCTTTAATACTCACATTTGATTTCATTCTTGAATTTCTGTGTGAAATGTAAAATTAAAATTCTTGTTAATTTCTAGTTGCATTAATAATTCTAATTAAATACTCACAGCTGTCGTCATAAATTTATCGCCTCTGCACAAATTTAGAGAATGTTTTTTAACATACAATGAATTATTAACGTTTTCATTGCACAAAAAGGACAGCGTTAAATTTACAGCTGAGTAAGCAAAAACAAATAATGTAAAAGTTGCAATTGTTTTCAGTATTTATTCGAGTTTATTTTGTTTAGTTTTAATTTTGCACAATTGGCACACAGAAACCACAAAACATTTAATCATTGGCAACTTGGTTACGTGAAATATATCTTTTGAAATATATATTTATCATATAGTATGTATGTATGTGTATTTGTATTTTGTATATTTTATAAAATTCAATTTATTATTAAAGGAATGCGCAATTGTTGTTCAGTTTGTCTGTTTTGTTTGTGTTTCCTCTTCTTTTTTTGTTGCATTCTAATGGACTGTTTGTTGTATTCAATTTATTTATTTTGGTATAGTTTTAAATGTTTGTAAACTGTTTATACAAAAAACAACATCGAATTTCATTTCTAAGCTCCTTTATAATAATTCTGTGTATAGTATAGAAGAGAGAGAGAGAGAGCGACTATTAAGTGGATTTTCGTTTGGTAGATATGGCATTTAAATGCTTATCGGTTATTTACTTGTTTGGATTGAGTTTTGGAGTAATTCGAGTTTTTCCTTTTAATAACTTAACTTATTTTTGTTGGCCTCAAGGCACAAAACTGCAGCTAGTACTATTTTGGGGGCCACAGCTCTTTGGGATTTTTGCAAATATAACTTTTAAGTTGAACTTTCATTAAATTTTCAGCTAGAAGCTAAGCAATAAACGTGTTCCGAATTCCACTTTCTACTTGAATCCGCTGAGGTTTCTATGAAATACGTCTATTATAATACATTTTGGAATACAATTCCAATTTCTATTTCTGTATAATAGAATTCAAGCAGAAGGCGTTATTCGGAACAAACCTGTATGCCTTTAATATAATAATAAAGCGATTAATTGTTAGTTTTTGTTTTCAATTTTGACTAATTTTTGGGCTGGCTAAACGAACGAAACGATTCAATAGAGAACTGCTTATAGACGTAGACTTAAGAGAGTGTTTAAACTCGTATCAAGAACTTAGAACAATATTTAGTACAAGTCGGCAAATCAGAGATAGTCTTAAAGCTAGACAAAGCACATGGAATTGGAAGTGGAAGAAGTGGAACTGTAAGTGGTTAGGGAACGGGAAGTGGAATAGGATGTGGAATTAAATATGGAAGAGAGATTAGAAGTGGCAATGGAAGTGAGGCTGGAAATGAGATTGGAAGTGTGGCTGGAAATATGAATGGAAGTGAGATTGAAAGTGAGGTTGGAAGTGTGACTGGAAGCGAGAATGAAAGTGAGACTGGAAGTGAGATTGAAAGTGAGAATGGAAGTGAGACTGGAAGTAGGATTGGAAGTGAGATTGGAAGTGAGATTGGAAATGTGACTGGAAGTGAGAACGAAAGTGTGACTGGAAGTGAGAATGAAAGTGAGACTGGAAGTGAGATTGAAAGTGAGACTGGAAGTGAGACTGGAAGTATTACTTGAAGTGAGATTGGAAGTGTGACTGGAAGTGAAACATTGAGTGTCACTGGAAATAAGAATGAAGGGTGATTGGTAGTGAGACTGGAAGGGGAACTGGAAGTTAGACTGAAAGTTGGACTGGAAGTGACACTAGAAGTAAGATTGGAAAGGGAACTGGAAGTAGATCTTCTAGTAGTGGAACAATAGGAAGAGGGAAAAGGGAACTGGAAAGGGAGAAATACAGACGCTTCAGTGACAACGCCGCAGCAGCAACAACAACAGTGTTGCCGTTAACAGTTGATAGAGAGAAGGCAACAAAGCGCCAGCCGAAGCACGCAGCTCCAAGGACAAAGTGCGCTTCTGAGTAACTTTTGTGTAGTCGCT